>NC_134883.1:4959199-5196699 GCF_041734735.1 Babylonia areolata
CTATTTCATTTATTCATTTGTAGCACTGAAGTTTATCTAGCTATTTTCTCGTAACAAATATATCTTTGTCTGAAACTCGGACATCAAGGCGGAGCTAACGGAAGAAGACAGAAGCAAACTTTTCAATCTATATCAAAACAGTTTCCACAATGGACATGTGCCGGAGGACTGGACACACAGCTTCTTAAAACCCATACCAAAACCAGGAAAGGATCATCGTCAGGTAAGCGGCTACCGGATCCTAACCGTGCAAAATATTGCTGGAAAGCTCATGGAACGCATGATAGCCAGGAAACTTGCAAGGGATCTTGAACACAGGCACATTCTCCCTTCAAATCAAGGTGGTTACAGAACAGGTAAGTCCACATGGGAAAATGCAGCTGCTTTTGCATATGAGGTGTATGAAGGATTTCAAAGAAAAGAAGAAACACTAGCAGTAGCAATCGACCTTGAAGATGCCTACAATAAAGTCCAGTTTGTGCACCTCATGGAGCTGCTACTAAGGTATGGAGTAAGTTTGACACTGACAAGGTGGATAGCAGCAGCGCTTCAGGAAAGAACCGTCGTCCTACGCCTCGGAGACTGGATGTCTGCACCTTCTAAACTATTCATGGGACCGGCTGCCACAAGGGTCTCCGCTCTCTCCTGTCCTCTACAATGTCTACACGAAGGGCCTTGCAGACTTAAACAACAATGGTGCTTACTCTTGCGGATGATGGCCTGGTCTTCAAAACTTCGAAAGATGCTCAGGAAAGAACTAAAACCATCCAGAAACAACTAAACAATATTGCTCAATGGTGCAAAGACACAGGATCTTCCATCAATCCAGCGAAAGCCCAAACGTTTCTGTGCACCCTCAACAACACAACTGCGAGAAAATCACCACCACCTGTGTCGTTCGACGGGATTCAGATCGCCGAAAAAACTGAATGCCTACGCTACCTAGGAATACACTTCGACAGGATGCTAACCTTCAGAAAACATACGGAAAATACTGTTCTCAAATGCAAAAAGGGCCTTTCAGTCTTAAAAGCAATGGCAACCAAAGGTATTGAACAACGCCACCTCTTGGTTTAAACAGTATTTTATTTGGAACATGTCACAATACAACACAGATATCGATGAACAGGACAACAAGAAAATCTTATATAAAGTCCTGTCCTGACACATGTACATACTGAATATGTGACGGATGTCATCATAACTAGAAGACGTGAACATACATAAGTTTTAAACAAAACTAAGCTGAGATATAAATAAAGTGAAGAAAATGAATAATAAACGCCACCTCTTCCTGCTTACCAATCACTCGTCCTCAGTGTGATCGACTACGGACTTGGGCTAACAACACCATCTCAAAGCAACCTCCTAAAATTAGAAAGAGTTCAAAATGAAACTATGAGGCTGATCCTTGGAACAACAAAAGACACGCCCACGAAAACCATGCGATACCTGCTTGACCTTCCTTCAGTGCAGGCCAGAAACAAGTTAGAACAGGTTAAGACCCACTTCAAAGCCTTAGAAAACCATCAAAACCCACTGCATGATGCAGTCAAAGAACCAAAAGGCAGCCGTCTAGGACGAGGAAGATCATGGATGGGGCAAGCAGAAGACACAATCCAGCTAGTATGCCGACTACAAGACCTGAAAGAAACAAAAGAATGGGAGAAAACCCCCGAAAACATCAACCATCTATTCAACACAGCCATTTCACCCACTCTAGGAAGACATTGTCGGGAATGGCCAGAGGGCAAAACTGATGCAGAAGTGAAACAACTCACAGAAGAAAACAGTAAAGAAGAGGACATCATCATATACACAGATGGCTCAGTCACCAAAGACCAATCCGGTTGGGGATTCACTGCGAAACAAAATGGAAAAACAATTAGGGCAGAGAATGCTGCCTACAAAGTCACAACCTCCAGCCTAACAATGGAAGTTGAAGCTGTGACACATGCCCTCCAGTGGCTATCGTCCATCCATACGCCCGGAAACCAACATGCCATGATTCTAACCGACTCAATGAACCTCATACAGAAAATTGAAAACGGAATGGGAAGCCCAGAGTGGCATAAGGCAATGCGCAACTTTCAGATTAAAAAACTCACATGGTCATACTGCCCGGGACATGCAGGTGTTAAGGGAAATGAGCGAGCTGACAGACTTGCTGGTAACGCAACACCAACGAGCGGCCTACATCTAGGAAAATCGGAAATCCTCAGAAAAGGTACAAGGCCATCACACCATCGATCGCCTCAACTGAGAAATAAAAGCAGAGAGAGGGAGCGGCCGTAAGTCTAACATGAAAGGTAGAGCATGATGCTTTGCAAATCAAACAAATATCGGCATCATTTCCAAACCAACATTACGCAATTTCTTCAAAACGGAACAGAGTCTCTGTGGGCTTTTCCAAATACAATAGACTGAGCAACACACTAGACGCCACGTTCTTGGCATCAGAGATCTTTTCCCATCCCTCTTGCGGCCAATCAGTGGCAGCCTCTGTGCGTGTGTGTGTGTGTGTGTTTGTGTGCATGTGTGGGTCTGTGTTTTTGAGTGCGTTTGTGCATGCGCAAGGGTGTAAGTGTACATAAGTGTCAGGAGAGTTCTGTGCACGTGCGTATGTTTGTGTGTGTGTGTGTGAGGGGGAGGTGGGGGTGCCGGGGGGTATGTGAGTGTATGCATGCCTACACTGTTGGAACAACGGGATATTGGAACGTGCGGGTATATATATATATATATATATATATATATATATATATATATATATATATATATATATATATCTATATATATATATATATATATATCTTTGTATATATGTGTGTGGGTGTTGGGGGTGGGGGATATGGGCGTATGTGTGTGTGCTTGTACAAGTAAGTGTTCATCTGTGTGTGTGTGTGTGTGTGTGTGTGTGTGTGTGTGTGTTTGTGTGTGTGTGTGTGTGTGTGTGTGTGTGTGTGTGTGTGTGTGTGCCGTGGAAGCTGCGATACGTAGCCTAGAAATGAGTGTGTGGAGGAGGGGGGTAGGGGAGGTAAGGGTAATGTGTGTGTGTGTGTGTGTGTGTGTTGGGGCTCATGTACGTTTATGTGTATTTGACTGTGCTTTCATATCTGTGAAACTGCATGTTTGGTGCGTATCTGTTATGCATGTGTGGGTGTATGTGTGAATGTGTGTCTTCATGTTTTACACTTATTTGCTTATTTATCATCATTGTTGTCTTATTTATTTATTTATTACAATTATTATTATTGTTATTATTATTATTATTACTACCTTTTTCATATTATAAATATTATTTATTTATTTATCTATTTATGTATTTATTTACTTATTTATGTACACTTATCTATTATTTATTCACCTCTTCAGTTTTCTTCTTTTTTTTTTCTCAAGGCCTGACTAAGCGCGTTGGGCTACGCCGCTGGTCAGGCATCTGCTTGGCAGATGTGGTGTAGCGAATATGGATTTTGTCTGAAAGCAGTGACGCCTCCTTGAGCTAATGAAACTGAAACTGTCTGAAACATTTTTATTTCGTTGATTTAGGCCGACATCAAAGTAACATGCTTGGAATCGCGGGAGTTTTGGTACCTGTACGCCATCGCAGAACCCAAGGTTTCAGAAATAGCCAATGACGCTTCTTCTTCCACAGTGAACGTTCGACAACATCACATGATCAAAACAACAATGGCGGAAGCTGTGAGAGAAAGACCAAAAGCAGCCAAATCAAAGGTTGAAACTGTTTACTGACATGGTATTTTGTATTATAGAAATAAAAATTGGATGTAGACGATCCTGCATATTGACTGTGTACGCCAGATTCTAAAATCGGCGAATCGTTTGAATAATTTTCAGTCGCAATCTGGAGTTGAGTAACATGTGATCTCAATATTGATTGTGATTGCCAGATAGACGTATACTTCGATGAGTTACCTGCGCCATACATCATGATATTTATTACTTTTCTGAACGTTATGACACAATGCATTTTAAGACAGATAAGTTGCTCATTTGTAATAGTAATTTTCCCTTCGTGTTTTACTCTCGTTTCTATCAAGATTTATGGGTTTGGGGTTAACTTCTTTGTTTGAAAAACGGCAATGTATCAAAAATTTGGTTGGCATTGGACTACTTTACAGTTACCTGCTTTAATGCTAGAACTTAGTGTTTTGTTGCAAAAAGATTTTTTGCGTCATTTTGAAACACTATTAATTCATAAATATTGTTTTTACAAAATAGCCTGCAAATGCAACGTAACTTCAAACTTCCTGTTCTGCTGAATTCAAAGTTGTGTTTAACTCAAAACCAGGTGCCTAAAACTGAAGCTATTGTATGACCTGCTTGATAATTTCAGGATCCTTTGAAAAAAGTGAGGGTCTCTAGTTCTTTGATACTGCTTTTCCGTGGACTGGTTTGTACAGAATTATAATAATAATTTTTCTGCTTTCAGCATGAAGAAAACTTTACTACATGATGTCATGCTTTATCATCAGTGCTTTAGCCGTTTCAGTCTGCCGTCAAGATCAAACTCAAAATTTATGAACAATGTCAACAACAAAAACAACAGAATGAAAATTCAGAAAGTTCTTTCCCCCCGTAGTGTGGTCAGCTGGAATAGGCAGACCTCTGTCACCACCTCTGGTCCAACACTGATAGCACTCTGGTGTTCAGTTCATGGGGAAGGCTGTAATGGAAATGTCTGGACTAAGCTTGTTGTCTGAGACAATCATTTTGAGGTGGAAGCCAAACCAAGTCTAATGCAGACTAAAAGGGATGAAATTTAGTTCACTGTTCAGTGTTTTCGCCAGACAACACTTCATAAGCACAGACTTTGTGAAAGAAAAACAGCACTTTGTTTTGTTCAGCAAAGATCTACAATCGACAAGAAAGAGAATTTCATAACAAAACATTCCAACTAGAAATGTATGATCATGAAAAAGTTTTGAAAAAAAAAAGGTCTGTTTCACTTGACAGGTGACTAGATTTGACAATTTAGTTAGAAGTGATCTTGAGTGTGTGCAGGACAGACAAGATGCATTGCCCCCAGTATTACAAATGCTGCTGACATTATGTTAGTTAAACACGGATGCTTTTTAAAACATTATAGGAATTCTGGTTGGTGTTTGTCAACCAAGTGCATGCCAAATGTAATCCTCACCACCTCCCTCATTCTTAGTGCTGTTAAAGCTTTCAAGACTTTAAAGTTTAATAGATTGTTCTTTTGGGTTCGGGAAACATTTTTAGCACCCACCAAGTTCAAAATATTGATAATAGGCAGCATTGATTTGAAATAGTCGAAACTGAGCACCCTCGTTGCAGAAGGATTTTGCACATGTTTGTTATTCGATTTTTAATGCACATGGCATTTCTGAATTTTTATCACATTTCTGCAATCTGTCATCCAAGAAATCTTATCTTTTTTTTTTTTTTTAATGTTCTGAGTTCGTCCTGGAAATTAAAAGCAAGGGCTGGTTGACTAACCTGTCTAAAGTTCAGTGGGTCATTTAATTATCAGGTTTTTGGGTGATTGTTTTGCTAAGTCAAACTGTCTGCTGTTCTCCACTTAACTAATAAGTATTGATGTGTATGCTTGAATGTATGTTTATATCTGTGTGTTTATACGTGTTTGTGTTCAAACACCCCCACTCCCACAATTTGAGTTATATCTTCTTCTATTTGAATACAAATCTAAAATGTAAAAGTCTTAAAGTGGGATTGGAAAAAAAAAAGTGCGACAAAACATCAGACACAACATCTGATTTTTCCACTTTTACGAGCATATAATGCTATTCAATAATAGTATGCACATGAGTAACACACACACACACACACACACACACACACACACACACACACACACACACGCTCACACACACGCTCACACGCACACAAACGAAAAGCCATACACACACACATGCACACATGTTGCCTTTTAATGGTAGTAGATGTTATTTTCAGCACTGCCCAGAGATAACCTTTCTTCTGACTTGCCATGCATTGTTTTTGTTCGGTAAAATTTAGAAAATGCTTAGGTGTTTTTATTACTATTCTTTAACCTACTCTGTTATAAGACTTTATTGTTGTTCCACATCAAATCAGTTTCTTTCACAAAGGCATGATTTTTCACTTTCACTCCTAGGTACAAAGTTACCTTGGCTGTCTCTGCATCCATGCATTGCCTGGGTGTAAACATTTGTTTCAGTAAAATAGTTTCCACATTGTTACAGTTTGTATACATATACTGCAAGCAAAGGAACTAACTTCTGTAGTATTTCTGGCTGTGTCTACACATGACAATTTGGAGGAAAAACTGGTTGATTTCAGTATATTTTCTGTGTTTTTCCACGTTAATATCACAGGAAAGCCTGCAGGAGCTTAAACTCCCTGGGGTTGAATCAATGAATGGGTTAATTGCAGATAAGAATTTCTGGAACAGACTCTTGGAGGTAAAGGCTACAGATTATGGTCTTTTCTTATGTTTTAAAGAGTCATGAAACGTCAGCCTACTGTTTCTGATGTTACTTGATGTTTTTCAGCCCAAGAAAAACAAAGTTAAAAAAGAAGCTGCCGATGCCCAAGAAACAGTCCCAGTCGCAGCTCCAGAAGCTCAGGATGAAGATGCTGCACATAGTGAGGACACTGCTCTGCAGATGTGCTCAGTGTTACCAGAAAAATCCTGTCATAGGGAGAGTGCTTCAGGACCTGAAGCAAGTGACAGTCTCCATGCAGGGGATCTGGAAATGGATAGCGGGGAGGATATCAGCTGTCCAGACTTAGCAGGCCTGGCGTCTCAACTGGAGGAACATCTGGACTTGCAAGACGATAAAGCAGCAGCTGGTGTGCAGTCAGGTGGAGAACCAGCCAGTTCACAGGACACGCCAGCAGCAGAAACTGACCAGGATGCTTTGAATACGGAGGCTGAGGTGAAATCCGTACCCACTGCAGACCTACATCTGGAGGAGAGTGTGAATGAAAACCTGACTCACACATGTGAATTATCTCAAGGAGAACCAGCCAGTTCACAGGACATGCTGGAGACAGAAACTGACAATAATGCTTTGAATGCCGAGCCTGAGGTGAAATCTGTACCCACTGCAGATCTTCTACATCTGGAGGAGAGTGTGGAAGAAAATGTAACTCCCCCATGTGAAATATGGCAAAGAGGAGCAGCAGAATCAGACATGGTTGCTGATGTTCACATTTTGGATGATGGCAAAGAGCAGGGCATGTCAAATTCTGTGGCTACAGTAGGTGAGCAAGCGTCATCGTCACCGGCTGTCTCAGAAGTTCCTGACACAGCTTCCTCCACAGTGACAGGTGCATCAGCTCCACCCTCATCTCTGGAATCCTCGAAGAGTCGACCAGAGTTTCTGGGTGAACTGACTGCTCCTGCTCCAGTCCCCCCACCTCTTGCCCCTCAGGCCACAGCTCCCCTGGAACCACTGGCACCACCCACAGCACCCCCTGCCTGCGTGACGACGTCAACAGAGGTGAAGAGTGGGGCGACGGAGAGGACTTCACAAACTGAATCTGTATGTATTGATGTATTTATTCATTTAATGTTTGCTTTGTGGGAAACTCTAACGCCAGAAACAAAAACAAAAAGAAGAAAAGAAAATTGTGATAAAACAGTTAAAGAAAACACCAACAACAACATTGTACAGTATATAACTGGAATGAAAAGAAAATGAAAGAGAAGGATGTTTGGAATGGGTAAATAGGTAGATATACCATAATCAAGGAAACAAGGCAATGAACATGGGTACCCAGTACTTTGGTTTATGCGCCATGTTTTTGGATGTAAAACAATCAAGAATTTTATGAAATAAATCTGTAAGAGAAACTTTAGAAAAAAAGGAATTTTTGTATTGTGTCATCTTGTCTATAAAAGTTTTTAAAATGAAAAAGATTTGTTTATAAATAAGCTTTAGGATTTGTGTTAAAATAATAACAAGACCACAGCTGGCCTTAATTCAAGCTTTAGGATTTGTGTTGAAATAATAATGAGACCACAGCTGGTCTTAATTCAAAAGATACCTCAACTTTTGATTTATGATATGATATTACTGTGTAGGATATTGACTCTGATGTGTGTGTGTGTATGTGTGTGTGTGTGTGTGTGTGTGTGTGTGTGAATTGTACAGTCTCTGTACCCCAAAGTACCACTGCTGGAATCACCGGTGGAAAGCAAGTTTCAGCCCATGACTGTTGAACAGCTGCAGCAGCTTTACTACAACCCTGAGCTGCAGAACAATGAGAAGTTTGTGGATGAGTTTGTGCAGGTTAGTAGTCTGAGAGGAAATATTTGTTCTTGTCTCAGAAAAATATTACCTATATGTACTTAGGTATTTTTTTGACAGAAAAGTTATATTCAATCAATCAATGTCATGAACTCCATTGCAGTCATATACAAATAATGGCAACAGTAGCAAGCAGTTGATTTGATCTGTCCTAACATTCAGGATATTGAAAATTTTGGCTTGCTTCTGTTCATAACAACTTCATTGTTGTGCTTTTTACCTTCTTTCATATATTTGTTTTAATTTCCTTGTGGAAGAGAAAGCAAAATCAAAATTAGTAAAAGTTAGAATATTGGAGACATTAGTAAGCAGCTGATGTTCAAAGTTATTGTCACACAAATCATATTCAGTGTGAGATCTGAGAATGATATTAAGTTAAAATGTGTGTTATGACCTATTCAAACAGAGCTTTGGCTTTACATTTTATTATTTTATTTATTTTTTTTTTTTACCTTATGGCTTACTTGGCTTGTGTTGCCAGTGTTTGGAATGATCTTTTCTCCTCACCCTTCAACCACACTCTTGCCACATACCCCTTCACCTCTTTCAGTATAGAAACACCAACACAGGATTGCCCGGGCTAAATGAAACATCTTCACTTGTATTCTTCAAAGACTTAAGTATTTCAGTTTATTCTTTGCAGCCTGCAGCTGAAATAAATTTGATGCTTCTTAATCAGTGTGGATGGTTCTTACACTCTGTGTGTGTGTGTGTGTGTGTGTGTGTGTGTGTGTGTGTGTGTGAAAATTTGTCCTTGGAAGTTAGAAATTAGGGGGAAGATTATGGAACCCATGCTAATGCCCATTATGATGGTGATGATGATGAGCATGTCTTGTCCTCACTGACTGTATTGACAGAGAGAGGAGAAAAAGACTTCCCATGAGTTCCACGAGATAGTGATGAACTACTTCCGCTCAAGGAAGAACCTGTTGAGTGTGGAGGAGGACCTGAAGCTGCTCAGACAAAACTATGAGCAGATACTGACGGAGATGTGGGTGGTCCATGAACGAAACATCCCTGTCGAGGTAAAGAAGTCTTTTTGATGCATTTTTTGTTTCTGATTTTCACACATTTAGACTTGTGTTTTGATACATTTGCAATGAGCTTTCAGTTCAGTTTCCTTAAAGCAATTTTAAGACATGGATTTTATGGGCAGTGTTTTCTTCATACTTCAAAAAATCCAGACTGTCACATAAAGATGCAGAGACAATACAAAACTATTTGATTGATTTGTCAAAATAATTTTGGAAAGGAACTGGGAATGTTTGATGTCACATATGTACCCATAGGGTTAATTTCCCTGATGGTTGCCGAACTTCCAGAGTTTTAGATAGGAAGTGGCCTCATATGGGAACTAAAGTAAGATAATTTGCTTTCATTTTTCTACTTTTGAGCTGTATTAAGTTTACTTCACCAATGATTTCTAATTCTTTCTTTTGCATTGCCATTTTTATGACCGTAACAGCAAGCATCAAGTAGTGTCATGTATCAGTGTACACTTCCAACAGAATAGGCATTGTCTTACAGTTTGCATGTGGTACAGGTCTTCAGTTGATATGTGATATTATATTTAGACAAAATCAGAATATGTCAGAATGTAAGAGGAGAGGTTGACTCGTGCACTGCCGACTGGCAGGGCTGAGAAAACGCAGATCGCGTCGAGTGCATTCGCGGATCGATAAAAATGACATTAATGGCAGCACTGACCTGAGTGTGGGACAACAAACCTGTAGAAGTCACCAGAGGAGGTGTAGGAGGTGGTGGAGGTCTGGAGTCGACCGAAGGGAACGGAGAAAGTGGAGGAGGCGGCGGGTTGGCGTTGTTGAGAGGGCCAGGAGTAGTGGGCCCAGAGTGTCAGCGAATCGATTGCGATCATGCCTTAATTTTAGCACGATCGCTCAATCAAGCTATATAATTATGTGACCTGGTTGGAGACATAATTTGACAAAAAAGAAGAACGCCAGAGAATCGACAGACAGACAGAAAATGTGAAAAAAAACTTAGCCGTATGAAGAGCACAGGAACAGGAGTCATGATGACTGCCTGAAAAAGAGGGTGCTAGTCATGGGGGCAAAGGGGAGGTTACCTACTTCCGGGAGGTTATCAGCCGTAGCTACTTTCATTTTCTCCGCATAGGTGGATAGTAGTTTGCACAGGACAGGAATGTCAGACCCCTGCCGGAGTCTGCACTAGTAGGTCACGGTAAGTATGTTATTTAAACGTAATTTTAGATAGAAAATTTCCTTTTTGCCACAGGGGCACTGTGCAGACGGAAGTAGAGTCAGCAAAACGCACACCGTGGAACAGTGTGAACTGAACACAGATGCCTTGTCCAGTCTGAAATCCACACTGCAGTCCATTCGCAGTGAGATGCAAGGGGATCTTGCACTGTTTGCCTACTCTTCACAGATGTCCAGGCAAGTGGAGCATGACTTGTTAGGGTTTTCTTGTTTTTGTTTTTTCATCATTTTTATTCAGACAAAGGTTTACAGACACAAAATCAATATACAGTGTGCAATAGGAAGTTAACACATAATGATGCTCTGAATATGGACAATTTCACATCAAGGTAGGCAGAACAATACATATTTACGAACATATTGATTCCCATGATGATATTGAAAAGCTCGTGTACCAGGCATGTATATTGTGCCTATTTTTCCTCAGATTTGTTTCGTTCCATGGTGATTTTTAAAGCATGATTGTCCACTTCATATGCCTGTTTGAGGTCTTTTAAGAATGCTTGTAATATTGGCTTTATAGTTAACTTTATTAATTCTACATTTGTATACAAAGAAATTGGCTGTCAATAAACTATGTGAGAAACATTCATCAGTTTTGATTTGTTACAATTTTTTTCAAACTCTGTCCAAAACAGTTTTACATGATCACACTCCCATAGATAATATGGATGGTTAAGCTCATTAATTAACTCGGTTGAGCTGTTGAAAACTTTGTTTATTTGGGCTCTGTAGAAACCACAGCTTTTCCTGATATTTGAAAACAACAAAACCAAGTGCGCAGCACATTGAAATTAAGTTTTGAAGTGTTTGATGTGTTAGAACTTGATTGCTATCACCAACATTGTTTTTTGTGGGGTTTTTTGATAACATAATCATGATTACATGATTGACAGTGATCATGATCATGTTTTTTAATCCTTTCAGACTGCAAGTGGAGTCCTACCTTCACCTCCTGTTTTCAAGTAGTCAACTTCTGAGAGACATGCCGAAGAGTGCACCTGTCACGGGTACGTCTTTTGGCTGTTAAAAATATGGACAGGCGATATGATGCACAGTTGGTAGTAAACATTAAACAGCTCATAGATACTGGAAGTTGCTGATTATCCTTCATGTAATAAAAACAACAAGCTGTCTGTCTTAATGTGTTGTCTTTGCACAAGAAGTATTGACAGTTCCTGGATATACCTGTTCAGATTTGTTTGTGTTGTTCTTGGACAGAACTTGTGTGTATCTCACAAATGTCTGCAGTCTTGGTTATGTGCTTCAGGATTTTGTTATATGTTTAAATTTTCAAACAAGTTTAGTGCAATGAAAAATCAAACAGCAGAACAGAAAACTGGCATATCATTAAAAAAAAAAAAAAAAAAGTTTCATCATTTCCAAATTACAGGCAGATTGATGTCCAGAAATGTTACGCTTGATGTCCAGAAATGTTAACGTTTATATTAAAGGTTTGTGTTACAGCTACAGATTATACTCAAGAGGACCAGCTACCACAGGTGGAGAAGCTCAGGGAGTGTGTATCTGTTCTGTTTGGCTTCCATCGTAAACCTACCAAAGACAAAGAGTTCATTGAGAACATTCGCAAGTGGACAGACAGGCTTGTGAGTGTCAGTTGTCGTTTGTTTGCTTGGTGAAAACATATGCACTGTTTTCCTTTTGTATTGCATTAAAGTGGGGGAATTTTGCTGATGGTTTTATATTTTGAAAAGTTTGAAATGTGTGTTACATTTATTTTTATCTGCTTTCCACCCTCCCTTCAGCTGTCTCTGTCAGCCTTTCTGTCACCATGTAATTTGTTCAGTACCTAATGGCAACAGTGACTTCCCATTTCTAGTCGTTAATAATGTGGCTTTCTCAGTGATTGCTCCTTCCCACCTAAAAAAAAAAGAAAAAGAAAAAAAAGAAGACAAATTTGGGGGGGGGGGGGGGGGGGGAAATCAGATTATGATTATGAATGGGAAAAAAGAGAGAGAGAGAGAAATTGGAAAAAAAAAAATATTCAGAATATTGAATGTATCTGTGTATAAAAGAAATAGGTAGACAATGATTACTGTTAATCAAAATATGCTCCTTTCCCATGCTCTCGAATGTAACAGGTAGCAGCCCTGCTGAGGCTGGCCAGTTACAGGGACCACCTGTTCCTGCTGAACCACGTGCTGCGAGCGCCGGCAGGTGTGGGGCAGTGGGCCTGTGGCTACATCCAGATTCCGGAGCCGGCCTCTCTAGCCCTGCAGACCACGCTGGGCAGTCCTGTGCTGGACCATGCCGTCACCTGTCTGGCCACTATTCTGCTGCCTGTCAAGTTGGTTTCTGTTCAGTCTGTGGCTGGTTTTCTCTGAGGGAGGGTGTGGGTGTGTTCAGGAGTGCAAGCTTGTTTGGTATTTGTGTGATGTGAGGGGTTAAGAGTGGTTATGTTGTGTGTATGTGTGTGTGTTTGGGGAATGAAAAGAATCACTGTTCCATTTAAAACAAATCTGTGTTGAAGAATTTTCCCCCTTCTTCTGTCTGTCTGATGGAGAACACATTCATGCTGGCGTGGAAAAAAAAAAGAGAGGTGTTAAGTGCATTATTTGAGATGGCATTTCCTGTCATTAAGTGATATTTGAAGTATGATGCATACACATGTATAATGCACGCTCATTTTGAATATCTCTCTTGGGCATTTGCAGTGGAAAAGAGCACTCTGAGAACCCTTTTAAGATTTTTATGATATTTTGAGGTTTGAGGTAAAGAGTTTATGTCTTCTGTTTATCTGCAACATTATTAACTGATGTTTCAGGGCAAGTGAGGAGTTAAGCTGATGTCTCTGTTTACCTGCAACATTATTTACTGAGGTAGTTGATGTTTCTGTTTATCTGCACCATTATTTACTGATGTTTCAGGGCAAGAGAGAAGTTTAGTTGATGTCACTGTTTATCTACATTATTTACTGACGTTTCAGGGCAAGAGAGGAGTTTAGTTGATGTCAGTGTTTATCTACAACATTATTTACTGATGTTTCAGGGCAAGAGAGGAGTTCATGTGTCAGATGAAACTCAATGTGACGGAACAGAGCCTTCAGATGGAGCAGGCATGGACGCTGGTAGACTCTGATGGGGAAGAGGTACAGAAACTGTTGTCATGCTAACTGTAGACTTAACCCATTCAACCCCAGGGAATTTACAGCCTTGGCAGGTTCCCCTGCTGTGCTGATGCAGAAAAAAACGAAGAAAGTATGCTGAAATTGGCTGGTTTTTCCTCCAAATTGGCATGTTGGGACACAGCTGGAAATTCTGTAGAAGTTAGTTCCCTTTGCCTGTGGTTCATGTACAAATTTTAATGAAATGAATTTTGATGGTTGGGCGCAGGGCTGAATGAGTTAAACATCTTCAACCTTGATTAAAAAAAGTTTGGTGTCATATACTGTACCATGTCAAACTGTTGCAAACTAGGCCTATCGGTTTGCTCAGCTTGGCCAAATTTCACGCGGTTGACAGTGAAAAGATGACCCGTCTTGCCCGGTCCGCTCAGCCATAGTGAATGCCTGTGTAAATGTGTGTCTTTCCTCTGTCTTAGGTGATGTCAATTATAATATGATGATGATGTATAGATTTGATTTGATTTTATGTGTGTGCGTGTGATGAATATTTAATTATGAAATAAACAGTAGTTACTTGATTGTATAACTGGCATGAACATGTTCATTTTATTACTGGGAAAACGGGGGAAACTAGGACGTGAAGCTTAAGACCAGCACACACACACACAGCACAGAGTTCTGGTTCTCCATCTACCTGTCTGTCTCTCTGCCTCAAACAACACACACACACACACACACACACACACACACACACAGATGCAGACACACACACACACTCTCACTCACTCTCTCACACACACACACACACACTAACACACACACACACACAAACACAGGACAAAGTACAACAGCACTTCTGCTGTCTGTCTTTCTATCTGGTTATGTGTTTTATACATACAAACAGTGACATGTGTCCCTCAGGACGAGGACCCCTCCCAGGCCTGGCTGTACCTGCATGAGAACGATATGGTGGGCATTCTGCAGCAGCTGCCCCTGCAGGCCATCTTCACACACCTCCTGCAGGCCCCTGTGGATGACAGTGGTGAGGCCTTACTAATATACTGTCTGACTGTGTATGTTTGTGTGCCTGAAATAGGGGGACAAAGGGGACGTTACCTACTTCCGGGAGGTTATCGGCCATAGTACTTTCATTTTCTCTGCATAGGCGGATAGTAGTTTGCACAGGACAGGAATGTCAGACCCCTGCCAGAGTCAGCTAGCCAGCGGGACAAAGGGGAGGTTACCTACTTCCGGGAGGTTATCGGCCGTAGTTTTCGTTTTCTCCGCATAGGCGGATAGTAGTTTGCACAGGACAGGAATGTCAGACCCCTGCCGGAGTCTGCACTAGTTGGGTCACGGTAAGTATGTTATTTAAATGTAATTTTAGATAGAAAATTTCCTTTGAATGACACAGGAAATGTATGATGAGCACCCAATGGCAGCCATCAGTCCGCCAATTTTTTCAACACCAGGTGTGATTGATATACTTGTGTATGCGTGCGTGTGATTGAAACCAGACTGAATAACACAGGAAATGAGCCAACTGGCAGGTGCTTTTAGGCGCTTATCATTCATTTCCTGTGTTATTCAGTCTGGTTTCAATCACACACACGCATACACAAGTATATTGATCACACCTGGAGTTAAAAAATTTGGTGGTTGTGTATTGAAGGGGATTCCAAATGAGCGATGTGAGGGTGATGCTTTGAAACAATGCAAAAGATGGGGCAGGCTCCCTCCTCCCCTGCATCATGTTGTATTGCAAGCAGTGTTTACAGCGATGTTCATCATATTGCATTGTAGGCAGTGTTCACTATGATGTTCATCATGTTGCATTGTAGGCAGTGTTCACTATGATGTTCATCATAGTGCATTGTAGGCAGTGTTCACTATGATGTTCATCATGTTGCATTGTAGGCAGTGTTTACAGCGATGTTCATCATGTTGCATTGTAGACAGTGTTCACTATGATGTTCATCATGTTGCATTGTAGACAGTGTTCACTATGATGTTCATCATGTTGCATTGTAGACAGTGTTCACTATGATGTTCATCATGTTGCATTGTAGGCAGTGTTCACTATGATGTTCATCATGTTGCATTGTAGGCAGTGTTTACAGCGATGTTCATCATGTTGCATTGTAGACAGTGTTCACTATGATGTTCATCATGTTGCATTGTAGGCAGTGTTCACTATGATGTTCATCATGTTGCATTGTAGACAGTGTTCACTATGATGTTCATCATGTTGCATTGTAGACAGTGTTCACTATGATGTTCATCATAGTGCATTGTAGGCAGTGTTCACTATGATGTTCATCATGTTGCATTGTAGGCAGTGTTTACAGCGATGTTCATCATGTTGCATTGTAGACAGTGTTCACTATGATGTTCATCATGTTGCATTGTAGGCAGTGTTTACAGCAATGTTCATCATGTTGCATTGTAGACAGTGTTCACTATGATGTTCATTATGTTGCATTGTAGGCAGTGTTCACTATGATGTTCATCATGTTGCATTGTAGGCAGTGTTTACAGCAATGTTCATCATGTTGCATTGTAGACAGTGTTCACTATGATGTTCATCATGTTGCATTGTAGGCAGTGTTCACTATGATGTTCATCATGTTGCATTGTAGACAGTGTTCACTATGATGTTCATCATGTTGCATTGTAGACAGTGTTCACTATGATGTTCATCATATTGCATTGTAGGCAGTGTTCACTATGATGTTCATCATGTTGCATTGTAGGCAGTGTTCACAGCGATGTTCATCATGTTGCATTGTAGACAGTGTTCAGAGCAATGTTCATGTCGCATTGTAGGCAGTGTTCACTGCAATGTTCATGCTGCACTGCAGGCAGTGTTCACTACAATGTTCATCATGTTGCATTACAGGCAGTGTTCACTATGATGTTCATCATGTTGCATCGCAGGTAGTGTTCACTACGATGTTCATCGTGTTACATTGTAGGCAGTGTTCACAGTGATGTTCACATTGCATTGTAGGCAGTGTTCACATCAATGTTCATGTTGGCATTGTTCACTACAATGTTCATCATGTTGCATTGCAGGCAGTGTTCACTACGATGTTCATATTGCATTGTAGGCAGTGTTCACTACAGTGTTCATCATATTGCATTGCAGGCAGTGTTCACTACGATATTCATCATATTGCATTGCAGGCAGTGTTCACTATGATGTTCATATTGCATTGTAGGCAGTGTTCACTACAGTGTTCATCATGTTGCATTGCAGGCAGTGTTCACTACAATGTTCATCATATTGCATTGCAGGCAGTGTTTACTACAGTGTTCATATTGCATTACAGGCAGTGTTCACTACGACATTCGTCGCTGCACAGAGCCCAGCATGATGAAGCTGTTTGCCTTCTGCACCACCTGGATCTCCCTGCTGGGGGTGGGGCTCAACACCTTCAGCATGGCCCGCTACAAGCAGCTCAACAAAAGACTGGGCCGCCTCATCAGGTAAACTAGGGACTGGGGAAGGTGGTGGCGGGGTGGGTGGTGGGGAGGGGCCTCAACAAGAGACTGGGCCGCCTTGTCAGATAAACCAGGTCCAGAGAATGAGGAAGGTGTTGGGTGGTGGGGGGGGGTGATTGTGGGGGGGGGGGTGTCCTCAACAAGAGACTGGGCCGCCCCATCAGATAAATCAGGTCCAGAGAATGAGGAAGGTGTTGGGTGGTTGGGGGGGGCGGGGGGGGAGGGGATGGGGGGGGCTCAACAAGAGACTGGGCCGCCCCATCAGATAAATCAGGTGGGCTCAACAAGAGACTGGGCCGCCCCATCAGATAAATCAGGTCCAGGGACTGGGGAAGGCTTGGGGGTTGAGGGGGTGGGTGAGCTCAACAAGAGACCTCATCAGGTAAACCAGGTCCACGGAATACGTTTGGGGATTTGTGGGGGTGGGGGGGAGGGTGAGCTCAACAAGACTGGACCGCCTCATCAGGTAATCCAGGTCCAGGGATGGGAGAAGGTCTTGGGAGGGGGGGGGGGGGGGGGAGCTCAGCAAAAGACTGGACCGCTTCGTCAGGTAATCCAGGTCCATAGAAGGCATTTTGGGGGGTGGGAGAGGGGTGTTGCTAAACAAGACTGGGCTGCCTCATCAGGTAAACCAGGTCCATGGAAGGCATTTTGGGGGGTGGGAGAGGGGTGTTGCTGAACAGGACTGGGCTGCCTCATCAGGTAAACCAGGGACAGGGGAAGGTGTTGAGGGGGATGGGGTGGGGGAGCTCAACAAGAGACTGGGCCGCCTCATAAGGCAAACCATGTCCAGGGACTGGGGAAGGCGGTGGGGGATTGGGGGGGGGGGGACACTCAACAAAAGACTGGGTGGCTTCATCAGGTAAACCATGTCCAAGGGAGGTGATGTGCCACTGTCTAATGCTGGCGATTTGGAGCATGGTTGAAGTGAACAGGTCATCAGGTTGTTCCACTGGACTGCTGTTCTCTGCGTTTTACTTTGTCATTGCTGGTAGAATTGTGTTCCTAGGTTTTGAACTGTAAAAGTCTAAAACCTGTGTGTGATTTGTGCAGTAAACAACTGTAAATGTGCACGATATTGTCTTGTTTCAGTTGGGACTTCTGAACAGGGTAAATGAAGTTTGAATTGTTAAAGCTGTGGACTGAATCTTTTTTTTTTTTTTTTTTTTTTTTTTTTTTTTTTGTTGCTACTGTAAGCATCTGGACAGGTGTTATTTATGAAGGCCAGTGCTGGAAGAGAGTGTGGGTTTTACTGATGTGAGACAGATCATTGCAACAAGAATTTCTTGTTTCTCTTTGCCAGGTCTGTTTTCCTTTACATTCCCTTTTTTTTTTGTAATCACAGTGAATGAATGAATGAATGTAAACTTTTTACTCACATTCAGATGTATACACCTATTGGCTTGCTCACTTCCAAAATTGAATATGCAGTTTGTTTCCTTATGTTTTATGAAAATTAATCTATTTTTTCTCTTTCAGTTTATATATATATATATATATATGTATTGTTTTTTTTCCATATAGTTTTGTTTCTTTATGAACATTGATGAAAGGTGAAGAAATGATGGTAACGGCATGCACTGATTCATTGGAGAGTGTTCCATTGACATGTGGATGCCCCACAGAAAGATACATATATCATCCACACAATGTCACACATCGACATTTGTGTTCTATTTGCAACATAACACAGCATGTACACGATAAGACTATATATTACACAGCTGCCATACAATATTAAGGAGATAACTATTTCTAGTTCTGCAGTCTTGTATAGTTTGCCTGCATCTTGTACAGCAGTGTTGTGTCTCATCAAGCTCCGTTTTTGTCACAGAGATACCATTGTCTACGTGTCTGACCACTGGCTGAACTTCAAAACCTACTACAGTCCTCTGGCCTCCGCGTCTTCCATCGATCATCTGCAGCTGGAGTTTGACCAGCTGTTCATGAGGGCAACTTACGCCATCCTCACTGCTCAGAAGTCAGTGGAGTCTTGATGCCTTTCTCCTACCATGCTTAGTGCTCTTGTTCTGTCTCACACACAAATGCACTCAAAAGACCGACACAAAAACAGATAGACAGACACACACACACACGCACACACACACACACACACACACACACTCTCTCTGTCTCTCTCTCACAGAGACATACACACTCACATAGACACACACACACATGTGCACACATATTCACACACATATGCAGTTACATGCATGTATAACAACAGCACAAACCAGATGCATGTTTTTGTGTGTACATGCATGCACATACATGAATCACACACGCTGCATATGCACATGCAAGGCATGCAGACACATAAACATGCATACAGGCATAGCATTCATTCACTCGTATGCATGCATGCTCATATGTGCGTGCACACACGCATACATGCACATGCACACAAATAAACACACGCAGTCCCAGTCCCACAGTCTCTCATCTACATGAATGCACATTTAATACATATAGAGTCACTCTAGTTTAGCTGCAAACTGTACTTTATGCTGCATTGACATCCTTTTAGAGTTCAGGCATTCTTACAGTTTTGCACCAGGAGTACAAACTCAGTGCCTGTGTGTGCAGACTGGGGTCATGGCAGTTCATGGCCAACATGCCCTTCACCTCCCTGTCCTCAGACAGCATCTGGAGACTGCTGTGGCTTCTGCAGCAGGTTCATGGTCAGCCCGTCAACTTCCACACACTGCCCCCAGTGGAAAAGTGCAGAGAAGACATGAAGGGTAAGTGTACCATTCTGCACAGCTTTGTTGAGATGTTGCTGTGTTATTTTTCTGCACAAACAGTGCAGTGATATGAACACAGGAATCTTTTCAGAATATTCCTCACCAACTGAAGTACAAGCACCAGCATAGGGAGTGCTTTTGTTGGAATTGTTTAGAATATTCTTCACTAAGTAAAGCATAGGCACCAGCATTAGTAGCACTTTTGTTGGAATCATTTTTCACAAACCAAAATAAAATTTGGGAGCAACCCTGTCCAAAGACGGCACCTGCACAGCAGAAATCCGAAATAGGATTAATTCTGCAACGGCAGCGATGGCCAGACTGAACAGGGTATGGAAGAGCAACATCAGATTACACACAAAATTCCTGCTCTACAAGTCACTGGTGGTCTCCATCCTCTTATATGGATGTGAGACATGGACACTGATGGCAGAAACAGAAAGAAGAATCCAAGCATTCGAAATCAAGTGCTTGAGGAGACTACTACACATCTCCTACAAGGAGCACAAGACCAATGACTATGTGCGGAACCTGGTCAGCAACCTTGTTGGGCCCCGAGAATCACTGCTGGCGACTGTCAAACGACGGAAGATGGCATGGTTTGGTCACGTCATACGACATAACACCCTCTCCAAAACCATCCTGCAAGGGACTGTAGAGGGAGGGCGCAGACGGGGGCGGCAGAGAAAGGGCTGGTCTGACAACGTCAAGGAATGGACCAAAATGACGATGCCAGATCTCCTCACGACAGCTGCCAACAGAATGGCGTGGCGAGCTATGACATCTTCCTCATGTCCCCCCAACGACCCCAGCGGTCGAGGGAATGAGTGAGTGAGTGAAAATAAAATTACAAGTAGTGCTTGCCACTGACTGTCAGTGTTTTGTTACTAATGCTTAATTATGTGCATGATAATCATCAACACAAAATGCTGTAGTCCAAGTGAGTACAAGACACTTCTTCCTTGATATATTATTCATTGATCATTTTCATTATATAAGCATCAGAATTAAAGTCTAGTTATAAAGATGAACATATTAGACATTGGAACACATGGGATTTAACCCTTTATTTTTTTTATTTATTGTATTTCTTTGCTTGTGATTTTTGTGAAATATGTATTTAGAATTGGTTTTTTTTTTGGTTTTTTTTTTTATCCCTGACCAGATATAGAAAGTCGGCGTCAGCTTGCGGACACACTACAAACACTGCCAGCCTCAGAATCCATCTACCTGCTGACCACATTCGCCAACATGGCCACTGCCCGTCCACTGGAGGAGGATGAGTTTATAGAGTGCATCACTCTCCAGGTGTTCGAGGTAAGAGAGTGAGTTCATGGAGTGCATCTTTCTCCAGGTGTTTGAGGTAAGAGAGTGAGTTCATAGAGTGCATCTTTCTCCAGTTATACGAGGTAAGAGGATGAGTTCATAGAGTGCCCCACTCTCCAGGTATTTGAGGTAAGAGGATGAGTTCATAGAGTGCACCACTCTCCAGGTATTTGAGGTAAGAGGATGAGTTCATAGAGTGCCCCACTCTCCAGGTGTTTGAGGTAAGAGGATGAGTTCATAGAGTGCATCTTTCTCCAGGTATTTGAGGTAAGAGGATGAGTTCATAGAGTGCACCACTCTCCAGGTGTTTGAGGTAAGAGGATGAGTTCATAGAGTGCACCACTCTCCAGGTGTTTGAGGTAAGAGGATGAGTTCATAGAGTGCATCTTTCTCCAGGTGTTTGAGGTAAGAGGATGAGTTCATAGAGTGCACCACTCTCCAGGTGTTTGAGGTAAGAGGATGAGTTCATAGAGTGCACCACTCTCCAGGTGTTTGAGGTAAGAGGATGAGTTCATAGAGTGCATCTTTCTCCAGGTGTTTGAGGTAAGAGGATGAGTTCATAGAGTGCATCTTTCTCCAGGTGTTTGAGGTAAGAGAGTGAGTTCATAGAGTGCATATTTCTCCAGGTGTTTGAGGTAAGAGAGTGAGTTCATAGAGTGCACCACTCTCCAGGTGTTTGAGGTAAGAGGATGAGTTCATAGAGTGCATCTTTCTCCAGGTGTTTGAGGTAAGAGGATGAGTTCATAGAGTGCATCTTTCTCCAGGTGTTTGAGGTAAGAGGATGAGTTCATAGAGTGCACCACTCTCCAGGTGTTTGAGGTAAGAGAGTGAGTTCATAGAGTGCACCACTCTCCAGGTGTTTGAGGTAAGAGGATGAGTTCATAGAGTGCACCACTCTCCAGGTGTTTGAGGTAAGAGGATGAGTTCATAGAGTGCATATTTCTCCAGGTGTTTGAGGTAAGAGGATGAGTTCATAGAGTGCACCACTCTCCAGGTGTTTGAGGTAAGAGAGTGAGTTCATAGAGTGCATCACTCTCCAGGTGTTTGAGGTAAGAGGATGAGTTCATAGAGTGCATCTTTCTCCAGGTGTTTGAGGTAAGAGGATGAGTTCATAGAGTGCATATTTCTCCAGGTATTTGAGGTAAGAGGATGAGTTCATAGAGTGCACCACTGTCCAGGTGTTTGAGGGAAGCGATAGTTTGGCACAACAGACACACTTGAATCTCTTATCCATGTCGTTTGTGTAAATGACAGATGAATGATACTTTCATGTGATGGCATTTGGGTTTGTCTGATATGATTGGATTTGCAGGGTTTTATTCAGTATTTTTTCAAATAAAAAGAAAAAAAGAAGAAGTTTTTTTTTTTTTACTTGTTAAAAGTTGATGTTGAGTTTTGGTGTTGACTTTCAGATCGCTTTCATCTGCGACCACACACGTGACTTTTGCTCCAACACGGGGCGGGCCCTGCTGTCGTCCATCATCCAGAAACACCCCATGGCCCTGTCCATGCTGCTCCGCAGGGTACAGGGTGTCATGGCGGAGCTCGGCAAGGTGGGAGAGACTTTCCACTTTGGTTGGTTTGCGTCTGTCTCTTCTTGAAGAGCGACCTTTTGTCTCTGCTGATCGGTTGGTTCCTCAGTGAAGAAATAGTGCGTTTTTGAAGTATGTTGATGTGTTGTTTCGGTAATAAGTTAAGATTGTGTGGATCGTTTGAAATAGTGTGTTGACAAATTTTTGTGGTCAAACTTTCATTTTTATGATTGTTTTTTTAGATTTTTATTTTTATTATTATTTTATTTTATTTTATTTTATTTTTTTTTTTAAGCAGATGTGGTGCATTATATCAGTCTGCACACTGTCACCTTGAAACTAAAGCTGAACTTTTTATTATTCCTGTTTTTGAAAATTTCAGTGTATGTATTCCTGTTTTCTGATTTAAAAAAAACACCCCACCTTTTTAAAAATTTGATTAGCCATTTGCTTTGTCTTATCTGATATTACGCACAGGATATTCCTTATCAGTATTTCTTGAAAATATTCCTTTTTTTCAGAATTCGTAACGTGGCTGCCAGACATTGCTGACACTGAAATTACCAGTGTCTCTCCTTGACAGTCTCTCACTGGGTGCTGTTTACTGATCGAATAGAATAAGATATCACGTGGACCTTTTGCACAAGGGAGTGGGCCTGTATTTACAGATAAAATATCTTACAGCCGCTAGAGGGACCTTTTCCTGAGACTGCTTCTCAGAATCAACGTTGACAGTAACGTAGGGGGACCATGTTTTTTATTACATACGCCTAAGAAGGGGGACACTCCCTTGAGATATATCAGTTACTGTTCACAGAGATTTTAAACTATTCACAGGCATTTGGGCAATTACGGGACATTACGTTGAAAGAAGTGTGGATGCATTTCGCAAATGGGATTGGATTGTAAGAAAAGTCCTTTGTACAGTGATAGGGATTGCGCGAAAATATAAGCTGTTGTGGTTCTACGTTCATTGTATATATAATACGGTTTTGTTGTAGTGAGAAAACTCACCGTTGGAAACCATGGAGCCGCTGTGTTGTATTCACAGATGCGCATGCGATGTGTACCCACTTGTACGTAATGAACAGTGCTTATCAGTTCGAGCATCTTTTGGGAAAATCAAACTGAAAGGTCATCATGGGGGAGGAGGAGTTGATCCTCGACAGTAATTTTCCTATCAAAGAACTGATCCAGTGTTAGTCGACTGTCTCGAAGATAGTAGATTATTACAAAAATGAATGAAGAAAGTAGGTAATGGCCAGTCTTTAGCAAGACTACCTGATATGATATAACCACTGGTGTAGAGTTATAAAATGGTATGTGTTTTGAATGTTTCAACAAAATGATGATTGTCAAATTTTTTTTTTCCCTGCTTAATTTTATGATTATTTTGTGCGATGTTTATTTAATGTTATCTGTTATTTATTCTTTATTTGTTTTTCTTTTTAAATTTAATTGATGTAACATTATTTTTTATGTTTTTTCACTGGTGAATGCACTGTTCAGCATTCTTAGCAGAATGTGTACATATATAATTCTCAAACGCTTCAGTATGCCTCTTTGAATAATTGTAAATTGTTGTGTGGAAACACGAGTTTGTGCTGGTACCTTACTGATGGTTCTATGCTGGAGAAGTCTATGTCAAGTTTATTCTGGATCGGCGCGATTTCTTCATCACGAGGGCATGAAGCAGTCTGTGACTGTTTTCTGGAAGATATGGAATATTGTCTTAGTTCCTTAATAAAATTTTCTCAACATGTTATATAATGAGTATGATATTAATCTTTGATTGTAATAATTTTGTGAATAGATTTTGATGTAGCTGTAAATTTTAGATTTATGTTATATCAGCATATATAACAGGATTTACATGCTCTTGCAGACAGCATTGATATGCTCTTGAGCATTTTTCTCATTTGTGTATGTACTTCTCATGCACATCACGACTTTTCACACAGAAGCTTTTTGTTTTTCTTGTTTTTGCCTGCTTTGCACATGAGATTGAAAATTGTTATTGAATTTTCTCAGGCATGCCACATTTTTGTAACAAGATTCATTGATCATTGCCCAACCGCCCTCACGTCCTCCCCCCCCCCCCTCCTCCTCCTCCCCCAAATTAAACCCAGCGCCACATCCATCAGTCACTGATGTGAAGTTTCAGTGTTGTTTTGTGGCAGATGTCCCTGTACCTGTTCAGCAAGCTGCCGGCCAGTATCTGGATCCCCCACGACCCTGACATGCTTCTCCTCAGACAGTGGCTGCTCAACAACGACCTGGACACACCTGAAAACCAGCTGGCTCGGGTCGTCATTGACCGCATGAACTGGGGCCTGTTTACAGAGGTAGGGAGTGATAACAGGTTGGACCTGTTTACCAAGGTGAGGGGGGGGACCTGTTTTAAAGATAAAAGGTGGGACCTGTTTACAGAGGTAGGGGGGACCTGTTTTTATAGATAAACGGTTGGACATGTTTACCACGGTGAGGGGGGACCCTGTTTTATGTATTAATGGGAACTGCTTTCTAAGATAAGGGGGACCTCTTTGCAGATATATGGGGGAGGTTACCTGTTCACAGAGATTTTGGAAATCTATTCACAGAGATGGGGCTATTTACAGAGGAAAGGTTATTTGAACAGAAGTATGGAGTATTTGCAAAGTTTGGGGATTTGGGGAGGATGTGTACAGAGGTAAAGATACCTTTGTACAGAAGTAGGGATTCTGCTTGCAGAGGTAGGATATAAGGGGCTTGTTGCTGGGTTCAAGATTCATGATATACAGATGAATGAGGTTTTCTGTTGTAAGGTGAGAAAAACTCACTGTTGGTAACCATTTTGGAAGCCAGTCTGTGGTATATCTCATACAGATGCATTGGATGCAGAACCCACATTGTCACCGTAACTGATTCAGTGCCTAAGAAGTTTTGTGCATCTTTTGTGATGAAAATCAACACTGCATCAAAGTTTGTCATCATGGTGGATGTTGCAGGAGGTGACCTCACACCACTTTTCCTTATCAATTACTGTCCTGTGTTAAGTACTGATCCTTGTTGTACCTCTGTATATAGATAGTAGATTATATACATATAGTAAATGAAGTATATATATAGATAGTAAATGATCAGTTTCTTTAGCAAACTATCCTTGATATATGATTATATATCCCGACATATGGTTGATAGGATGTTTTATAAAATGGTATGTGTTCATTGTATGTTCAAGAGCTTTAAAAAAGATATTTTTCAAACTTTTTTTTTTCCCCGCGCATTATATTTTATTTGATTATTTATCTGCCTACGTTTTTTTTTATGTTATCCATTTATTTATTCATTTATTTGTTTAATTATTACTTCTTTAATTTAATGATGTATCCATTTATTTGTTTATGCGCCTTTTTTCTTCCCAAAAAGACCTGATGAAGCGACTGCTGGTCAGGCATCTGCTTAGCAGAAGTGGTGTAGCATATATGGAATTCTCCAAACGCAGTGATGCCTCTTTGAATAATTGAACTTGTGTGTGTGTGGAAACAGACCGGGAAGTTTGTGCTGGACATCCGACTTCACAGACAGGTTGCTCTGCTGCTGGTAGAGTCCTATGTCAAGTTTATTTCTGATCGGCGCGCCAGTTTCTTCATCATCGAGGGCATGAAGCAGGTCTGTGCTGGTTTCCTGGAAAGGGAGTGAATACTTGTCTCTAGTTCTTAAATAAAATTTTTCCTCCAACACTGTTATATAATTGAGTATGATTATTAAACTCTTTGATTGTAAAATACATCCTTTGTGTATGCAAGAATATGAATGTAGCAGTCAAATAATTTAAGAATTATATGTTATACTCAACCATATATAACAGCATATACATGCTCTTGCAGCACACAGCCTTGCATATGCACATGCACACACTTTTTCTCACTTTTCGTGTATGTACATTTCTGCATGCACACACAAGTACTTGTTCACACACAGAAGCTTTTTGTTTTCTCTTGATGTTTTCTGCACTGCCGTTGCAACAATGAGACTTGGAAAACATTGTTAAATGAATGTGCCTTTGTTACAGGTCATGTTACTTGCTCTGCTCTGCTTTTGACACAGCAAGCCATAAAGATATCAAATGTGCCTTTGCTAAATGTTGTGTTGCTGGTGCTGCTTTTAACACAACAAGCTGCTAGTTAAACAGTGCCGTCTTTGTCCATCACAGTTCAAAACTGAATTCTGTCCATGTAGTGTGTGTGTGTGTGTGTGTGTGTGTGTGTGTGTGCGTGTGGCTGCATGTGTGCATGCATGTGTGTGTGAGCAAGTGAATTGGATGAGTTGTGTTATGATGTCTGTTTGAAATTTGTGTAGATTGATTTACATTATTATTTCGTCATTTGTGGTTAATAAGTTTTTTGACATTCAAAGCTCTTTGAGCTCTATCTGATGAGGAATAGTGCTGAGTAAATTTCCATTATTATTATGAGTTTTGGACATTTAAAGCGCTTTGAGCTCTATCTGAGAAATAGTGCTGAGTAAATTTCCATTATTATTATGAGTTTTGGACATTTAAAGCGCTTTGAGCTCTATCTGAGGAATAGTGCTGAGTAAATTTCCATTATTATTATGAGTTTTGGACATTTAAAGCGCTTTGAGCTCTATCTGATGAGGAATAGTGCTGAGTAAATTTCCATTATTATTATGAGTTTTGGACATTTAAAGCGCTTTGAGCTCTATCTGATGAGGAATAGCGCTGAGTAAGTATTCATTATTATTATTATTATTATTCATTTATTTAGATATTATTACAAGATTAATCCATGACGTGCACCCTCGGGACCACCCAGTCTGTGGATACCGCATGGGAATATCTCTTTCAGATGGCCTCCTACGCCTACACCAGCCAGGGCTCCAGGGAACAGCAGTTCAACAACTGGGTCTGGTCCATCACCCTGCGCCTCAAGCTCCACCGTGAGGCAGCCATTCTCCATTCGCGGGCGGCGGAGTCCCACCCCTTCCAGGCTCCCTCCCTGGAGCAGGAGCAATGGCTGCTTCCGTTGGCGTCTGCTGCCAGGGCCAAGAACCCCCTGGCCTGCTTCCTGGTGCTGTCCATGACTGACGTTGGCCATGAGTGCGTGTTGTTGGGGGGGTTGTGTTGTGTGTGTGTGTGTGTGTGTGTGTGCACGCGTTTGGTATGGTATTGTATGTATGTGTGTGTGTGTGTGTGTTTCTGTGTGTGGTGTGGTGTGGTGTGTGTGTGTGTGTGTTGTTATGGGAAGCCTCAAAATTTGTGGACAAATGAAATTTGTTTATTTACATTAAAAAAAAAAGTAGTTTCATCCAAGATCAGCTTTTAAGTTTTTGTTCAAAAAAGGGTGAGGTACTGTTTGAAAGTGTGGAAATTTTTTTTTTTTTAATGGGAAAGGTTACAGATTATGTGGAATGGTTGTTTTTTTTTCTAAGTTATTTTTTTATTCCCTGTTTCATTTATGTTGTTGGTAGTTCAGGTGTTATTGACATTGTAGAAATGATAAAGTTGTGGCGTTAAAATTTTCTAAGCAAGGGTCAGAGAATTGATTTTCTTGTGTGTGTGTGTGTGTGTGTGTGTGTGTGCTCCTTTTTCTCTCACTGTTCGTGATGATGATGATGATGATATACATAAGTCTGCATGTACACACACAGTCATGCGCACAGACACACACATGTGCACACACAAACACACACAAACACACACACACACACACACACACACACACACATGCTTCCATACGTATGTGTCTACACACTGACACACTTGTCACTGGTCACCACAGCACCAGCCTGTTCATCTCGGTGGGCCTGGACATGCTGCTGACCCTGACCCAGTGCAGCCAGTACTCGGCCGTCATCCACGTCCTCAGCTGTGTCACCCCCCAGTTCATCAGCACCCCACAGTACCTTCTGGAGAACGAGACGTGAGTCCTCTTGGCATTGCCTGTGTTTGTCGTTGCCCAGATAAGAGAGGTAATACACTTACATGTAGAAGAAAAAGGAAAAAACAATGAGGCCAGGAGAATAAATGATTAACAGATAGTGAAGAGTGGTAACTCTCTCCATTCACACAACTTCAAGTCAGTGTAGAAGAAAAAGAGTTGTGCTGTACAACAGCGACACACTCTCCATGGGGAGAGCAGCCTAAATTTCACACAGAGAAATCTTCATGTGATAAAAGAGTAATACAGTACAATGCAATACAATACAGTACAATACAACATATACAGTACAATGCAATACACTACAATACAATACAATGCAGTACAATACACTACATTACAATGCAGTACAATATAATACAAACTGGTGTTAAAATCATGCAACAATACAGTACAAATTGGTGTTAAAATCATACAGCAAAAACACAACAGTAACAACAGATAAAGAACACCGTGACACTGGAGACGACAGCAACACTTTATTTAATATCATGGCATCGCAAGAACATATTGTCATGAATGATATCAACAACAATTTATTTGGTGTCATATACTGTACCATGTCAAACTGATGCAAACTAGGCCTATTGGTTTGCTCTGCTTGGCCAAATTTCACAATTTATTTGATATTACTATCCATGCATTTTGTAATAAAAAGAAATTTAGCATACCACAGTAGAAATACTGATGTGGATGGCACCAGTCTTAGACCATCACAGTTCACACAGACGATGGGCGCAGCAGCCGAGTGGTTAATGCATTGGATTTTCAATCTGAGGTCCCAGGTTCAAATCCCAGTCATGGGATCTGGTGGGTAAAGGGTGGAGAGTTTTCTGATCTCCCAGGTAAACATGTGTAGACCTGCTAGTGCCTGAAACCCCATGTTTATTACACATACCCCCTTTTTTTTTTGTATGTGCAAGCAGAAGATCAAATACACATGTTAAAGATCCAATCTATGTCATTGTTTGTTGGGTTGTGGAAAAAACATACCTAGTATGCACCTCTCCAAAAATGGAGTACAACTGCCTACATGATGGTGGTAAAAACGGTCATGTAAAAGCCCACTGGTGTATATGAGTGAATGTGATAGTCACAGCCCACAAATGAAGAAGAAGACATTCACAGAGTGGTTTAGTATGGCATAGACTCAGATCTAATTTGGCCAGCAGGCAAGAGATTAAGGACAGTGTGTTGGTCATTAATTGGTTCTTTTTTTTTTTTTGACTGATATTTGGTGATATCTGGCTGTCATTAAAACATGATGGTCATTTTACAAGATAAACACACCCCAGCTACTTAGTCAGAAAGATTACCCTTTAAAACTTCTTATCCTGTGTATGTGTGTGCACACACTGCAGTGGTATGTGATGGTGCATGTACATGTATGTGGGTATCAATGTTTGTTTCAGTTTCCAAAAGATCCTTCAGATGGTGCTGTCTGCTGACGAGAGCGTTCTGAAGACCACCAAGATGGCCATGGGGGCAGAGTTCAAGGCTGGCACTGTCACCCAGCAACTGGCACAGATGATACAGGTAAGTGGTTTGGCAGGTACATTTCCATCTTCTTGCTTATATCAGCTGTCTTATTTCCTGGAAGTATTTTCTTGCTGTTGATTTGCTTCAGCCAACTTGCTGAATTTGTTCATTTTGAAGACATAAAAAGTGCTGTTTCCCAGTTTACCTCTTTCATTTATTTGTATAAATACATTGAAATTAAAAATAAAACAAACTTCAGTTCCTTGGAGCCCATGAAACACCACTATGGAAACCCCAGTAACCTGATATGCAAATGAATTTTACATTTCTGAGCAAACCTTTCTATTTCGCTCTATTTTCTCAGCATAAGTATTGGTGAACACAAGCTGATTTCTATTGCCCACAGAAACTTGTGTTAAACAGATTTCTTTTGTAAATGCATATGGACTTTCACTGTTAAAAAAGAATTGTTTCTGAAAGTTTCAGTTTGACACCCATGATCTTAGTATAAATGTTGTCATGATTGTACACCAGTTATCCAGAATAAGGCAGTCTTGTCCTGGATATGTCTGTTCAAAGAACACAGGACTGGCTGACTGAATTACAGCTGTACAACATCATCATTGGTCCTTGACTCAGAAATACTCAAGGAGTGGCATTTGTAGATATTTTGATGCATTGATTGTCATTTGTTTTTAAGTTGTTTAGCTCGTTTATTCACTTCTTCATGTTTTATTTATCATATTTATTCATTTCTTGTTTAAGTTGGGTTATGAAGGACTCTGCTCAAAATGAAATAAAGATGTGATGATGCTAGTTGTTTTCCCACAGGCCATGATCTCTGCTCGACTGGAGCACAACCAGGCCCTGCCCATTCTGGTGTTCTGGATTCAAGCAGTGTTTAAAGTGGCCCGCTTCTTGACTGACATGTGAGTGCAGCATGTTAAACACTGAGTGTTGTGTGAGTGGGTGTGAGTCCTTGTGCATCTCTCCGCTTCTTGACTGACATGTGAGAACAGCATGTTGAACACTTAGTGTTTGTGTGAGTGTGTGTGTGCCCATGTGTGTCTCTTTGCCTTACTCTCTTACAGTGAAACAGTTTGATGTTTCTGGTGTTTAGGATTCATGCCATGCTCACAGTGGTCTGCTTCGTGATAGGTATGTGAGTATCTAGATTAAGTTAAACACAAAGTCAGTGTTAGTGACCGTGTACATGCAAGTATATATCGAGGGTGTGTGCGTGTGTGTTTGTGTGTGTGTGTGTGTGTGTGAGAGAGAGAGAGAGAGATTTCTTGTGTAAAAAAAAATAAGGCCCTGAAATTGATGCAACATACAGTCAGCCAGTTCTGAAACAACAGATGTCAAGAAAAAGTAAACTAAAAAAAAAAAAAAAAAAGCCCAAAATATTTTCATTTCTGCATTTTTGTCAGCACACTTAAACACAAATGTTCTAAGTCAACATTATATAACCCAGCTGTGGCAACAAAGAAGCACAGTACACATCATGTGTTGTTACAATGTGCTACCATTACTATCTGCGTGTTTGCGTTCTATCTTCACTGTGTTGAACCCATAGTAACATGGAATGAGCTGCTGATGCATGGAGCCTTGTCTCATTGTCAGGAACTGTTGCTACGTGCTGGATCACGTGGTGCGCTGGGGCCACCTGCAGAAGGGAGCCAAGGACAGGATGGATGAGATCTTCAGGCAGTATCACAAGGTGGGTGGTGCATTGAGTGAAGAGGGGCTGGAAAAGATGGGAGAGTGCACCGCTTCTTCATGGGCAGACCTTGAAAATGACAGTGTGTGCACATGTTGGTGTTCTTACTTGTCACAGTGTGTGCACATGTTGGTGTTCTTACTTGTCACAGTGTGTGCACATGTTGGTGTTCTTACTTGTCACAGTGTGTGCACATGTTGGTGTTCTTGTCACAGTGTGTGCACATGTTGGTGTTCCTACTTGTCACAGTGTGTGCACATGTTGGTGTTCTTGTCACAGTGTGTGCACATGTTGGTGTTCCTACTTGTCACAGTGTGTGCACATGTTGGTGTTCTTACTTGTCACAGTGTGTGCACATGTTGGTGTTCTTGTCACAGTGTGTGCACATGTTGGTGTTCTTACTTGTCACAGTGTGTGCACATGTTGGTGTTCTTACTTGTCACAGTGTGTGCACATGTTGGTGTTCCTACTTGTCACAGTGTGTGCACATGTTGGTGTTCCTACTTGTCACAGTGTGTGCACATGTTGGTGTTCTTACTTGTCACAGTGTGTGCACATGTTGGTGTTCCTACTTGTCACAGTGTGTGCACATGTTGGTGTTCTTACTTGTCACAGTGTGTGCACATGTTGGTGTTCTTACTTGTCACAGTGTGTGCACATGTTGGTGTTCTTACTTGTCACAGTGTGTGCACATGTTGGTGTTCCTACTTGTCACAGTGTGTGCACATGTTGGTGTTCTTACTTGTCACAGTGTGTGCACATGTTGGTGTTCTTGTCACAGTGTGTGCACATGTTGGTGTTCTTGTCACAGTGTGTGCACATGTTGGTGTTCTTACTTGTCACAGTGTGTGCACATGTTGGTGTTCCTACTTGTCACAGTGTGTGCACATGTTGGTGTTCCTACTTGTCACAGTGTGTGCACATGTTGGTGTTCTTACTTGTCACAGTGTGTGCACATGTTGGTGTTCCTACTTGTCACAGTGTGTGCACATGTTGGTGTTCTTGTCACAGTGTGTGCACATGTTGGTGTTCTTACTTGTCACAGTGTGTGCACATGTTGGTGTTCTTACTTGTCACAGTGTGTGCACATGTTGGTGTTCCTACTTGTCACAGTGTGTGCACATGTTGGTGTTCTTACTTGTCACAGTGTGTGCACATGTTGGTGTTCTTACTTGTCACAGTGTGTGCACATGTTGGTGTTCTTGTCACAGTGTGTGCACATGTTGGTGTTCCTACTTGTCACAGTGTGTGCACATGTTGGTGTTCTTACTTGTCACAGTGTGTGCACATGTTGGTGTTCTTGTCACAGTGTGTGCACATGTTGGTGTTCTTACTTGTCACAGTGTGTGCACATGTTGGTGTTCTACTTGTCACAGTGTGTGCACATGTTGGTGTTCTACTTGTCACAGTGTGTGCACATGTTGGTGTTCTACTTGTCACAGTGTGTGCACATGTTGGTGTTCTTACTTGTCACAGTGTGTGCACATGTTGGTGTTCTTGTCACAGTGTGTGCACATGTTGGTGTTCTTACTTGTCACAGTGTGTGCACATGTTGGTGTTCCTACTTGTCACAGTGTGTGCACATGTTGGTGTTCCTACTTGTCACAGTGTGTGCACATGTTGGTGTTCTTACTTGTCACAGTGTGTGCACATGTTGGTGTTCTTACTTGTCACAGTGTGTGCACATGTTGGTGTTCTTACTTGTCACAGTGTGTGCACATGTTGGTGTTCCTACTTGTCACAGTGTGTGCACATGTTGGTGTTCTACTTGTCACAGTGTGTGCACATGTTGGTGTTCTTGTCACAGTGTGTGCACATGTTGGTGTTCTTGTCACAGTGTGTGCACATGTTGGTGTTCTTACTTGTCACAGTGTGTGCACATGTTGGTGTTCCTACTTGTCACAGTGTGTGCACATGTTGGTGTTCCTACTTGTCACAGTGTGTGCACATGTTGGTGTTCTTACTTGTCACAGTGTGTGCACATGTTGGTGTTCCTACTTGTCACAGTGTGTGCACATGTTGGTGTTCTACTTGTCACAGTGTGTGCACATGTTGGTGTTCTACTTGTCACAGTGTGTGCACATGTTGGTGTTCTTACTTGTCACAGTGTGTGCACATGTTGGTGTTCCTACTTGTCACAGTGTGTGCACATGTTGGTGTTCTTACTTGTCACAGTGTGTGCACATGTTGGTGTTCTTACTTGTCACAGTGTGTGCACATGTTGGTGTTCTTGTCACAGTGTGTGCACATGTTGGTGTTCCTACTTGTCACAGTGTGTGCACATGTTGGTGTTCTTACTTGTCACAGTGTGTGCACATGTTGGTGTTCTCTTGTCACAGTGTGTGCACATGTTGGTGTTCTTACTTGTCACAGTGTGTGCACATGTTGGTGTTCCTACTTGTCACAGTGTGTGCACATGTTGGTGTTCCTACTTGTCACAGTGTGTGCACATGTTGGTGTTCCTACTTGTCACAGTGTGTGCACATGTTGGTGTTCTTACTTGTCACAGTGTGTGCACATGTTGGTGTTCTTGTCACAGTGTGTGCACATGTTGGTGTTCTTACTTGTCACAGTGTGTGCACATGTTGGTGTTCCTACTTGTCACAGTGTGTGCACATGTTGGTGTTCTTACTTGTCACAGTGTGTGCACATGTTGGTGTTCTTACTTGTCACAGTGTGTGCACATGTTGGTGTTCCTACTTGTCACAGTGTGTGCACATGTTGGTGTTCTTACTTGTCACAGTGTGTGCACATGTTGGTGTTCCTACTTGTCACAGTGTGTGCACATGTTGGTGTTCTTACTTGTCACAGTGTGTGCACATGTTGGTGTTCTTACTTGTCACAGTGTGTGCACATGTTGGTGTTCTTGTCACAGTGTGTGCACATGTTGGTGTTCCTACTTGTCACAGTGTGTGCACATGTTGGTGTTCTTACTTGTCACAGTGTGTGCACATGTTGGTGTTCCTACTTGTCACAGTGTGTGCACATGTTGGTGTTCCTACTTGTCACAGTGTGTGCACATGTTGGTGTTCCTACTTGTCACAGTGTGTGCACATGTTGGTGTTCCTACTTGTCACAGTGTGTGCACATGTTGGTGTTCCTACTCCTCTCTTGACATCAGAGCTGCTCTTCTCTGGTTCTGAATCATGGATTATGTTTCCAATACGATTAAGTCCATTCTTCTTATTTCTTTTTTTTTTTCCTTTGTCATGAAAGTTTTACTCTCTCAGTATTTCACACAACACCATTAAAACATCCTTTCACAAACATTGAAAATTATAAACCACCAGTGTTAACCACATTGATAAATACTTTGTTTCAGAAAGGGGAGGCATGTCTGTGTCTTATACAGTGTATAAGTATGTGTTCTTTTTCTATCTTTCTGTGTTTGTGGACACATTCACTTGTAATTAGTGTGTCTGACATGGTTTGTGGAGATGATCTTGTGCGCATGTGTGTGGCACAAAGATGCACACACACACTCACTCGCACAATTATGCACACACACACACACCCACACACACACGCACGCACGCACGCACGAGATGTATTCAGACACAAGAAACACAAACTTACATGTACGCACACCACCAACTACAGGCAGAGAGCAAACACAAAGATATTACCAGTCAACAATGCACAACATGCTGAAAGCCTCTAACATTCGTCCTTGCCAACCACAGTGACTGCAGGCGGAAAGCAAACACAACAGTACTGCCAGTCAACAATTATGAACATCATGCTGAAAGCCTCTAACATTTGTCCTTGCCAACACCAGCAGTTGCAGGCGGAGAACAAACACAGACATTACCAGTCAACAACAACGCACATCATACTGAAAGCCTCTAAAATTGTCCTTGCCAACCACAGCAATTACAGGCAGAGAGCAAGTCACGGGGCAGCTTCCTGACGTGGGTGGGAGGGGGGTCGGCCAGCCCCCCGTCTCTGATGGAGCGGTCATCACTGCCGGAGTTTGGCTGGCTGGCCACACAGATACTGAATGTGGAGGATTCCTTGGACCAGGAGAGTGGTGTGTGGTCCGCCCTGCAGCATGAACTGTTGGCTAACCCCACTCTGTCTCTGGACACTGCCTTGAAGGTCTCTGTTGTGCGTTTGTCTTTGTCTTTGTTAGATTCTTTGGTGTTTGTTAAAAGTGTGGTTTTTTTCGTTTCAGAGTCTTGAGTTTATAGTTTTCTGTTTTGATTTGGGTTTGTGTGTGTGTGTGTGTTTATATATGTGTGTGTGTGTGTGTGTGTGTGTTTAGTTTCTTTGTTTTTGCTGTGAGTGTATGTGTGAATGTTCATCTTTTCGTTTGTGGATGTATGTGTGAGTCGTCCAACTTTATTTGCATGTGCAGTCACACATGTACATGTAAATACATGAAGATTTATTCACACACACACACTCAGACACGCACACACACACACTCACACACTCAGACACACACACATACACACACACACACATACACACACACACACACACACATTCAGCACATTCACAGAGACACGTACATAGACATACAAGCAATCATCCACACCCGCTCACACACCCACAAAAAAAACACACACAAACCATAAGAATTTGAACAAAGATGAGTGTACACTGAAGATGACTTGAACCGTGTGCAGAACGTGATGACGCGACTGAAGCCAGACTATCCCCGCACGGTGGGCCGTCTGTGTCTTTATCGCTGGGCCCAGCAGGCCCTGGACATGCCCATCACCCATCCCATGGTGCCTCTGGTGTGGCAGAAGTTCTTCACCCTCTTCCTTGGCCGATGCACTCACCAGGGACAGTCAGTGTTGTGTATACATTTCTCCTTTCTGTGTGTGTGTGTGTGTGTGTGTGTTTCTTTCTCTCTCTTAGCGTTTCTGTCTGTTTCCATCTCGTCTGTGTGTTTTTCTGACTGGTGGTCTTGTGTGATACATGCTGTGTGTTTGTAATGTTTTTTGGGTTTTTTTAGCAGTCTTAATTTTGCTTTGTTTATTTATTATTTTGATAAGTGAAAGCAGATAGCTTGATTTAATTCATTCTATACTGCCCGATGACTTCCTTCATTATTCTCTTTATACTGGCCGTTTGTTTGTGTTACAAGAAAAATATCTAAAAAAAACAAAACAGAGTGCAAGTACATACAGCTGTGAACTTTCATCTTGATATAAAGAATAGAATGGACTAACATTCGGCAAAGTTTTCAAAGCACTCGCTTTATTTTTGACTGATTTATCATAATTTGAAAAAAATTCATGTTTTTTGCAACTGACATAAAGGGGTGAATTTTTCTCATATAATAGAAATTTTACAAATGTGGTATTTTGTAACCATAGACACTTCCTAACTGTAGCAGCTGAATGGGCAAATGTGTATGCACAGTAGATATCCACTATAGAATCAGTTTGCATTCAAATTTGTGCCTCAGTACTTGCCAAAGTTGACGGATACGCCATCTTGTCGAGTGAGCGAGCGAGAAGGCAAAGTTGGGTGACTATACACTCGCAAGTACTGCACTCAAACAAAGGCATTCTCAGCTACAGTAAAAGTACAGGTGCACTTTTGGGTGACTGTAGAACAGAGCTATGCTGTTTAGTTTCGCACAAAACTGTTAACCTATAAACTACAATTTTTTAAACTCGCAGTACGCTATAGCATACCATAGTAACAAAGTGTTGTGCGCATGAGATACGCTATAGCATACCTTAGTACAGAAAGAGTTAAAGTATTTTGAAAATGCGTTTTTCTCATAGATTCCCTGTCAAGTTTCTGTTTTATTGCATATCACATATAAGTAAAAAGAGGAAAACCACCTTTTGAATGTCTACTGACCCCTTCCCACCATACCATCACTGCTACACCTTCACAATGACCACAAACCACTCCTCTTTCCTGTAAGTGATTGTTTTTCACAGCTTGATAAGGAAACAGTGAATGAAGGTCAGAATCATTCTGACAGCCAGCTGACAGTTTCCAGCTAGAGCTGTGATTGCAGGATGCCAAAGCGTGCCAGCGTAGGGGAGCGGTTCTTTGAGAGCATGACCATGTCATCCATGCTGAAGAAGCTGAAGAAGAAGCTGGCAGAGGCTGCCGACTACCACATGAAATATGAGCCCCAGGAAAACCCCACCAAGATGGAAGATCCACCTTCTGAAACCTCCACCCCCTCACGTAAGAGATCCCTGCTTTCTCTGCCGCAAACAATAGAACAACAGTATGACAGTTTTCCCTTTACCATTGTTATTTTCAGTGATCACTGCTTTTTTTACCTGACAGACTAACAATCTGTATTGTGTTGATTTTATCTGACAGTGTTTGGGATTTTCTGCACATTTACTGAGTTGGGGTAAGTTCATGATAAAAGTCTTCTCTGATTCATGTTGTTTTCACAGTTGAGTTGTGTTGTTTCTGGCCTGTAAGATGCAGCCATTTCACACCAGTTGGACAGCCGTGGCTGATCTCAAAGTTGAAACATTCCGGGAGTGTGTGATGTTCATGGTTTGACTGCCAGATTACACACTCAGCACCTGAAGATTCACTTGATGACACCTGAGAGCTTATTTGTTTTTAACTCACTCGATACTAACAGCGGGTATTTCCGTTGTCCGTTTCCAACCGGTTTTATACGAACAACGAGTACTGCCGTTCCGACCTTCAAAAATTTCCACAAGTGACGTCGTAACCCGGTGTCACAGACACAGCCATCCAGGTTACAGCCTAATTAGCATAGGTCAACCTCTGACCACTGGAGTGGCTGGCACGTCGCTTGTTGCTGTGCTGTTGAGCTATTTTTGTCGTCACCCAGGCCTTTGTGTTCAGACAAACAACAATGGCGTCGCAACCCAGCACGAGTGGTACACAGAGCAGACAAGGAAGGCGTGTTTACACCCTAAGAGAAGCCGTAGAACTGGTCCAAACTGAAGGATCAGATGTCGAAGATGGTGAAGAAGACGAGGAGAGTGATTTTTTAGCATCCGAGGCGAGTGAAAATGAAAGTTTGTCGGACATCGAACCTGAAGTGGAAGAGCAGAGAGGCGTGGCAAGCGATGCAGGCAGTGACAGTGAAAGAGAGGCAGGCGCACACGGCCTACTGGCTGACCAGAGCATGGACACTTTTCTGAAATTTATGAGCAAAGAGTGGCATGAGGATTTTAGTTTTTTCCCTGCCATACCACCTTACACTGACCAAGAACTGCACGGACTGCAATTACAAGGGATGACTGGCCACGCCCCTATAGACTTTTATGACGCGATATTCGACAACGCGATCATGACGCATATTGTTGAAGAAACCAACCGATATGCCGCTCAGTCCCTTCAACAGAAAGGTGTTCTGCCACCCCACAGTCTCTTTAGGAAGTGGAAGAACACCACAGAGAATGAAATGACTGGATTCTTGGCGATACTTATACACATGGGTCTCGCCCATAAACCACAAGTGGCTGACTACTGGTCAACTAACCCTATCCTGGTATCACCATTTGCTGCCAACATCATGTCCAGGGATAGATTCAATCTACTTCTGGCCATGCTGCATGTCTCAAACAATGAAGAATATATTCCTCGGGGAGAAGAAAACCACAATCCTCTCCACAAAATCCAGCCTGTCTACACCCATCTGCGAGACAGATTCAAGGCCCTCTACATCCCAGAGGAGAACATCTGCCTTGATGAGGCAATGTGCCCATGGAGGGGGAAGCTGAGCTTCAGGGTGTACATGAAGGACAAGCCTGTCAAATGGGGGATCAAACTATACGAGCTGTGTGAGTCGTCATCAGCTTATGTGTTTGACTTCGAAATTTTTGGTAACGTCCCCAACATCAGCAACAAACCGGTGGATGTGGTAATGAGAATAGCAGAGCCCCTCCTGAATAAAGGCCGGACAGTCTATGTAGACAACTATTACTGCTGCCCTGAGCTGGCGGAGAAGCTGGTGATGCAGGATACTCACTGTGTTGGGACTGTGCGGCCGAACAGGAAGGGTATGCCCAGACAGCTGGTTTCTGCAGCCCCACCACGCGGCCATGTATACGCTTTACGCCAAGGTATGTAGTAATTTTATTTATCATGAGTTTGTTTCCCTATCATAATATGTTCACACAATAATTTATAAATCATACATCCTCCAGGATATACTTTTTTCCACATATGGTTGTGTTACAACTGATATTATGAATATGATCTGTTCATTTGTACTTCATCTACATCACATATACAAATACTGTTGACACATCTGTGGTGTGTGTAAAGGTACACAGGCATTGTTGAGTTTGTGTGTGTGTGTGTGTGCATTTGTGTGTGTGTGTGTGCATTTGTGTGTGTGTGTGTGTGTGTGTTTGTGTGCATTTATGTGTGTTGTGTGTGTGTGTGTGTGTGTGCATTTGTGTGTGTGTGTGTGTGTGTGTGTGTGTGTGTGTGTGTTTGTGTGCATTTATGTGTGTTGTGTGTGTGTGTGTGTGCATTTGTGTGTGTGTGTGTGTGTGTGTGTGTGCACATGACTGTGTGTGTGTGCATTTATGTGTGTGTGTGTGTGTGTGTGTGTGTGTGTGTGTGCACATGACTGTGTGTGTGTGTGTGTAAGTGTGCATTAGTGGTTGTGGTGGTGGTAGTGGTGTGCGTGGTGTGTGTGTGTTTTCTTTTCCACTGCAACTGTTTCCCTAATTCTCTGTGTACATGTGCTATAGGTGCAGTAGGTGTCCTGAAGTGGATGGACAAGAAGGCAGTGCACCTGATCACCACCAAGATGGACCCAGCTGAGATGGAGGAGGTCACCACAAGGACAGGCAGGAAACTGAAGCCTAAAGCTGTCCAAGACTACATAGTCAACATGGCTGGAGTTGACCGCAGTGACCAGCTCATGGCCTACATGCCGCTCAATCGGAAGACAATGAAGTGGTGGAAAAAATTATTTTTTCACCTCTTCACTCTCTCTCTTATCCAGGCATCCATCCTCCATGACAAGTACCAGAGGAGTCAAGGAGGATCTAGGATGTCCCTGAAAAAGTTCATTGTCATAATTGGCAATGAACTCAATGCCAGATATCAAGCTGGTGTTGCTGCTGACCAAGCCACTGCCCAGGCCGTTGCCCAGGCTGCTGCCCAGGTCATCGCCCAGCCCATTGCCCAGCCTGTTGCCCAGCCTGCTGCCCAGCCCCGTCCTCCAGGACTTGTGCCCACCCCACAGGCTCGCCTTCAAGGTGCACACTTTTCCACTGTTCTTCCTCCACGACCCAGTGGAAAGAAGAACTTCAGGAAATGCCATGTTTGTACTGCACGGCGCAAACGCTATCCTGAGGTCAAATTTCGGGAAAGCCCAAACTGGTGCGCCAAATGTGGTGTAACTTTGTGTGATAAGCTGTGCCAGGGAAGAGACATCACTTGTTTTCAAGTGTATCACACCATTGCAGATTATGCAAATTATTAGAAGAGATTATGTGCTTTTTTTTTTTTTTTTTTGTTGCTTTTTTTTTTTCCATGTGTAGACAGCGGCTGTTTTGGATATCAAATAGCGAGGTTTTTGGCCCTATGATTAATGTTAGTGTATTCTTACAGTACAGAAACTTTCAAATGATTACCAGTGTGATGTGTGTGAAAAAATTTTTTTTTTCAAGAACAATATGGATTACCTAGACAAGAAAGATCATCGTAAAGGATACCCCATCTCCATCCAACTACAGAGAGAGTACCACAGACTGAAGAGCTGCTTACTGTGCTTATTCACTATATCAGTAATCATGTCTCCAAATTTCAAGACTGTGTGACATCTCTTTTTCTTTTTTTTCTTTTTTTTTCCAGACCATACTTATACCTACTGTTTTGAAGAATGCCACTTGACAAATTACCAATTAGCAACTTTTATGATATTTATTTTAACTCATTTGTATGATGCAGAAACTCTCAAACAGCCATTTTTTTACACTCTACAGGGTTTGACAATGCAGTTTATGTGGAAAATAACCCTTTTTTCAACAATGCTGTGAATTTCATCACTATGATGTGCAACCACCCTCAATTTTGTTATCGTAAAAAAGGTAATCCTATTTATCTCTGGCTACAAAAGGTGAACCATAACAGTAAGAGCTTTGAAAAATTGTGCTCTTCTTATTCACTTTATCTGTAATAATGTCTCCAAATTTCAAAATCATGTGTCTTTTATTTTTTTTTTAATGAATTGTTTTCAAACCATACTGATGCCTTGTGTACTAAAGAATGCCGTATGACAAATTGCCAATTGGCCACTTGCATGTTATTTATTTTTGCTCATTTGTATGATGCAGAAACTCTCAAATAGCCATTTTTTTACATTCTACAGGGTTTCTCAAAGTGATTTATGTGGAAAATAACCCTTCTTTCAACAATGCTGTGAATTTCATCACTATGATGTGCAACCACCCTCAATTTTGTTATCGTAAAAAAGGTAATATTATTTATCTCTGGCTACAAAAGGTGAACCATAACAGTAAGAGCTTTGAAAAATTGTGCTCTTCTTATTCACTTTATCTGTAATAATGTCTCCAAATTTCAAAATAATGTGTCTTTTATTTTTTTTTTAATGAATTGTTTTCAAACCATACTGATGCCTTGTGTACTAAAGAATGCCGTATGACAAATTGCCAATTGGCCACTTGCATGTTATTTATTTTTGCTCATTTGTATGATGCAGAAACTCTCAAATAGCCATTTTTTTACATTCTACAGGGTTTCTCAAAGTGATTTATGTGGAAAATAACCCTTCTTTCAACAATGCTGTGAATTTCATCACTATGATGTGCAACCACCCTCAATTTTGTTATCGTAAAAAAGGTAATATTATTTATCTCTGGCTACAAAAGGTGAACCATAACAGTAAGAGCTTTGAAAAATTGTGCTCTTCTTATTCACTTTCTCTGTAATAATGTCTCCAAATTTCAAAACCATGTGTCTTTTATTTTTTTTTTTATGAATTGTTTTCAAACCATGCTGATGCCTTATGTACTAAAGAATGCCGTATGACAAATTGCCAATTGGCCACTTGCATGTTATTTATTTTTGCTCATTTGTATGATGCAGAAACTCTCAAATAGCCATTTTTTTTACATTCTACAGGGTTTCTCAAAGTGATTTATGTGGAAAATAACCCTTCTTTCAACAATGCTGAAAATTTTCCTTCTATGCATTTGGAACCACCCTCAATTTCGTTGTTGTAAAAAAACTATGTTTTATCACTCCAGCTACAAAAAATGAACCATGAAAGTAAGGGCTATGAAACTTAGCACCATGCTTATTCCATTTATCAATAAACGTGTCTCAAAATTTCAAGTCATTGTGTTTTGTCATTATTTTTTGGTGATTTTTTAAAAAACCTATACAAACGCCCAGTATCCACAGGAACACGTGATTACAAAAAGCCCAGTATCGAGTGAGTTAAAGGGTTTAGAACTTAACATTAAAAAACAAACAACAAACAAACAAATAAAAAATACACACGTCATGCAAAACCATCTTAAAACTGCAGACCACCCAGGAAAAGAGTTGAGCTGGTTTCTGTGAGTAGTGGTCCCACTGGCATGGTTTGCAAAGATTGCTTCTTGTGGCTTGTGGGGCATGTAGAACACTGGGTTAATTACACATTGGTTGCACTAAGTACATTGGGTTACACTGCTCGTCCAGCATCTGCTTAGCAGATGAGGTGTTGCGTATTTGGATTTGTCCTTGAGTGACGGAACTGAACTGAACTCAGACTGGATGATGTATGTTGCTGGTGCTGGTAAATGTTGACTGCACTGAAGATGACTTCTCAGTCTGGAACAGAACATTGTAAGCTGACCGCACAGTTGACCTTCTTTCTGTGTTCTTGTTGTGATTTATCAAATGTATGTCACTTCCATGAACTTAAATAAAGCCAAAAAAAAGGGAAGTGAATGCATTGTATGCTGTGTAGCAGCACCTTGTAGTCCGGAAATTTTGGTGTTATCGTTATTGGGTATTGTGTTGGTATATTTCAGCTATAATTTACATGTTTTACACAGTTTCTTTCAATCTTGTACATTGTCATTCCCTTGTGCTCATCCTGTGTCAGCATCCAGAAGTGTGCAGGGTTTTGTACCTGCATGTCATAGTATTGACACCTGTGTACCTGTTGCTTGCACTCCTCACCTGTTGCAGATGGGGGTTCAGAGTCAGACACACCTATGCCCAGTCCTCTGACAGAGGAGAACCCACAGTACTTCAGTTCCAAGGAGTTCCACAACCAGCTGGCCCGGTCAGTCACCCTCTCTCTCTTTGACTGTCTTTCAAGCATTGACTTTTTTTCTTTTTAAAAAAAAAAATTTTTACTCAACTAAATTGGAATTCCTGTGTATAACTTCCTTTTGGTTTAGAATTACTTGACTCTGAAAATACCTTAACCCCTAGGCTGCCTGCATGACGAGATAACTCGTCATGGCAAGCATGTATGCTTCGCTGCCTGCATGACGAGATAACTCGTCATCGAAATATTCTGACTTTTCCCTGGTTTGCATTCACTTCCTTGGCAAAAATAGTGGTAGCTTTAGCCTGGGGAAGCTCTCTAGATTCTATTCATAGCTAGAAACCCCATCTACGTCATGAAGCAGTCCTTTATTTGAACGTTTTGGTTGGGTCACTGTCCAAGTGTTTGCCTGACTTCTCTCCCCGCTCGCTCAACAAAATGTCGGACTGACGCCGTGCTCAAGACATGCGATCGTGACGAACTAAATCAACCATGATTTCTTTCTTTAGCTGATGCTCAGAAAGAATTGAAACGTAAATTCGAAGGAGAAGATAGAGATGAACATTTATAGGACGATCTGATAGAAAATAAATGAATAATGAAGAGAGTGGCCACGATGCGACTGTCAGTGAGTGATGCCGGCTGTACAGATCTTAGCAGACGACAGATGACCAAATTAGCAGCAGAGCGATAGTCTTGGCACGCAGCCAACGCGGTCTGATGAGAACTGAATCAAGTGACCGTGTGAGAGGGGTGAGGAGGAGGGGGGTGGAGACTGAGGGGGCGTGGCCTCACATCCATCTTATCACTTGGAGAAGTCACAATGTATTGTGAATCTATCTCTTAAAAAATATATATATATTGTGGTTGTTCTAGTATGATTTTGGGTTTGCAGATATCCATTTGTCCAGAAAATATTATGTTTTTGTGCAAATTACCTGACTAATGTTTGTAATGAACAAGTTGAAAAAGTGACAAAAAACAAAACACTGATTTCAAAACAACAGCATGTCACTAAAAATATATAAAATGGGAAAACAGCATGTTTTGTATTCTTTATTCATTTACCTTTCAGAAAATATATACTTTTATGGGTCTTTCTCCAATAACAAAGAGCACAGAATTTTTTGAAAATTGATACCCGTTTTTTGTGAAAAAACCCTGGCAAATAGATTTCACTTAAATCTTATTTTCCTGGCAGCGAAAGGGTTAAAGGACCTTTTTTTTGGTCTAAAATGGGATTCCTGTACATTTCCAGAAAGGCAGGAGTTAAATAATGCTAGAAATGTATGAAATGACCTGAAGCAGAAGGCCTGGTTTCTCAGCATCAGTCTAACATGTTTCTTGGTGAAAGGCAAAAAGCATTAACAGTGTTGAATACTTAAAAGTGTGAGAAAAGTTAAATCAGTTTTCTGCCTTTTGTTTGTATTCTGTGTCTGTGTATGTGTGTGCATGTGAACGTATGTGTGTGTATGTGTGCGAGTGTATGTGAGTGTGCTTGTGCATGATGTGTGTATGTGCATGTGTGTGCGTGTGTGTGTGTGCATGTGTGTGTGTGTGTGTGTTTGTGCACGATGTGTACGTGGCTTACCTGTCTGCTGCTATGTATTCAGCTGCTTTGTTGCACGTAGTTAATGTGTGTTTGTTTTTACTGACACAGACTGTACCAGACGTTTTTACTGTGGCTGGATGAGCCCAGACTGCACGGTGCTGACCTGTACCTGCCTGCCTTACCACCCCAGTATGAAGCCGCTCGCCTCATGCACATCTTTGTTCCTGGCAATGTGAGTCATCAACTGCTCCCTTTTGGTTTAAATGGAGCCTTGCACCTGAACATAGCTCTAGTGTCAAAATTTGTCTCATTAAAACGTTTTTCATGTTCCTTCAAGTGCATAAACTGCAAGAAAAAAGGAGCTAACTTTTGTAGTATTTCTTGATGTGTCCACATGTAATTTGGAAGAAAGAATATATATTTTTTTTTCCATATCAGTATCCAACCTGCCGAGGATGTAAAGTCCCCACGGCTGAATGGGTAAATGGCAATATCTTTGATGACATAACTGTCTTTTCTGATGAAGAGTGGTAACCACTGTGCAACTTACAAAAGCATGGTAGCTTCGATATTTTTGAGACAATTGGAAGAAAACGTTTTAGGTCAGGGTGGATCAGAAAGAGTTTCTGTGGGAATATCAGAAATGGGAACAAGGTCCAAGGGTAGTGTCATCACATTTTTATTCTGCTTCAACCATTTTGCTCTGGCCGTGTGAATTAAAAAGAAAAGAAATGTTAAGAAAATCAAGTTTTACTGGGCTTTATACAACAAAACTATCGTTTGACTACCTTTTTGTATTTCAGAATCCCTGGCTGGAGTTTGTGGACTTTGAGGGAGCACAGTATGACATCAGCGTGTTTGCTGCGGAATGGCGGACACTCGTGTCTGGTCAGCCTCAGTTTGGTTCCCAGTCCCCAGCACATCAGCGTGGCGTTATTCCTCCAGAGCAGAAAACTGGTGGGTATTGTAAATGTTATGTTGTGTCATATTTAAAAGTTACACATGGAACATCATTTACCATGGACCCAAATTGTAGGACTGGAACCAGATAGTCAAATGTCATCCACTCCACAGAAAATGTTGTTTAATTACACATACATAACCGTGACCCAACTAGTGCAAACTCCGGCAGGGGTCTGACATTCCTGTCCTGTGCAAACTACTATCCGCCTATGCGGAGAAAATGAAACTATGGCCGATAACCTCCCGGAAGTAGGTAACCTCCCCTTTGTCCCGCTGGCTAGCGCCCTCTTTTTCTGGCAGCCATTATGACTCCAGTTCCTGTGCTCTCCATACGGCTAAAAGAAAATTTCCTTTCCAGTTTACTGACCAGCACTGCAGGTGTCCGTATTTTTCAGGCCTGGTTTATTTCAGGATGTATGAAAAACGGAAACACAGAATTATTTAGTGTCAAACTTGTTCTGTTTTGAAGGTTATCAGTTTTCTTTTTTCCCCTTACTTTCATGCCTGGGATAAATTTGTGTTTATAGTCTCAGTCTTTGTCCATGAATAAGCAGTTATTGTTGTTACCAGGGGACACATTTGATTTCCTGTGTTTGAGAATCAGAACAGGCACTACTGAGCCCCACTGAAGTGACTGTCAGTTGTACAGTTGTGCAGGACCACTTTTTCAGGCCACTGTTGGCTCCCAGCGGACTTGTGTTTGTGAGGCTGCAACAGGATGAGGGTGTGAATCTGGAATTTGATTTATATGTTCAAATGGACTCCGTGTTTGCAAACTCTCCGTATCATGCACATACAAACTACACACACACACACACACACACACACACACACACACACACACACTTGTACATACAAACATCCACTTGTACAAACATTAACTTGTACACACAAACCTCCACTCAAACACACTCACATTCCCATCGTTCACCCTTCCGAACTAATCCTCGCCAGTTACTCCCGTTTTCCTGACAGCTACGGAACGCATACTGTCGCGGCTGCAGCGCTACAAGTCCCCCGAGTGCCCACCCTCTGTGCAGCCAGTTACGCCCCCTGTCCCAGACATCTCCCCCATGTTGATGACTGACAAGATGGCTGCCATCCACCTTCTGGACGCCGACCTTGCTGTGTTGACTGAGTTCACCAAGTGAGTGGGATACATGTTTGGCTGACTGAGAAAACGTTGTGCCAAGCTGGCTGTGTTTTGCGTTCTGTTTGAGCCTGATCAGGAATTGTCTTCTTGAGTGAGGTCCCTGGTAATGTAGTGTTTCTACTGAGGCTACTTCCTGCACCCCCTGCTTTTATTTCTAATATATAAATTCACAAAATTATAGATATCATCGAAGATGATTTTTGCCCAAGCCAAATATGTTGCTCAAATCATAATGAGTTGTGAGACAAACCAAACTGAACATTTGTAGGTTTCAATGAGAGATATGTATAAACAGTAATAGAAACTTTTTACTTTTTTCATCTGTTTTACATTTATTTGCTTATTTGTTTACTTATTATCATCATTGCCTTTTTATTTCATTTTTTACTTATTATTATTATTATAATTTTCTTTTTCTTTTCTTTTCTTTTTCTCAAGGCCTGACTAAGCGCGTTGGGTTACGCTGCTGGTCAGGCATCTGTTTGGCAGATGTGGTGTAGCGTATATGGATTTGTCGCAGTTATGCCTCCTTGAGCTACTGATACTGATACTAATACTTTTTTTCAAAGTGGCACAAAAAGTTAGCTCTTTACATGGTGCTGTGGTGTTGGTCAGGTTTTTCTCCACGCGAGCAGCACAGCAGTGTGCTGTTGATGGTGCTTTCCTGGACCTGATTCCCAGCCAGTTCAGCAATGCCACCAGGATTGCCAAGGTCCTGATTGAATGCCGCCGCGTCAACCCCTTCCATAAATGTTCTGGTCCTGCAGTGATCTCATTGAAGGTAAGGCAGGATGTAAGGCTGTCAAGTGTTGGTTGTCATAGCCATGATACAATGGGTGCTTTAGTCAAAAGGTTGGAGTGTCATGCTTTTTGTCTGGGGTCCTGGCTTTGATTCCACATTGGGGCATGGTGGATGGAGGCTGGATATTTTTCTGCTTTCCCAGGTCAGTGCATGTGAAGACCAGCTAGTGTCCTTGACCTTCTTTGTGTGGAAACACATGCAGAAAATCAAATACACACAGTGAAGATCCCTCAGTCCATAGCAGTGTTTGGTTTGCGGAAATAAGAACATGCCGGGTATACACGCCCCTGAAAATGGATTATGGCTGTCAATATGGTGGGGTAAAAACGATCATGCATGTAAAAGCCAGTTGTATTTCTGAGTGAACCTGGGAATTGCAGCCAATGAAGGCATACAGAAAGAATAACCATGATATGTACCTAAGTAAAATATAGCAAGAGATCTGTGAAGAGCTGTATCTTGTGTTGTTTTGCTATCAGAGTGTGATACAGAGTTGAAGCATGTCACCACAACTCTTCTCAGATGCAATCTTTAAAGACAAATTCCAACTTTTATTCTGTTCTTGAATGCCGTTCATATTGGGGCCACCTATTTTGCCCTACAGAATACAAAATCAAGGTATTGTATAGTATTAAACAACAATATAGAGAAGTAACTCTCTCTCGTTCTCTCAGATTGAATAGGATGTTGGGTATCAGTTTACTTTTGATTTTCAACATTTGTTTATGGCAAGATAGAGTACTCCCTTCTCCTGCCCCATACTGCTCCCCCCTTTGCAAAACAGGGATGACATCTGACACTAAAGCGCATGTTACTGAGTGTGTGTTTCCTGCTGTGTGCACAGGTGGATGAACGAGAGGTGAACTCTGTGGTACAGAGGAAGATGGATGAGAACAGAGCTGAGTACAAACAGCTGATCATAGAGTCAGTGCTGCCCCCTCCACAGAATGTCTGCATTGCTGCTGTCCATGTGGAAAACGCCATCACGTGAGATTACTTTACTGTCTCAAATCATACAGATTTGGTCAGGTGCATTATTACAACATAGACAGATTATCAACATGGAAACAAATAATCAATGTGGAAACTCAGAACTTCTGTAAGAACGTATTCAGTTCAGTTCAGTTACTTAATGAGGTGTCGCTGAGTTCGGACAAATCCGAAACATACTAAATAAATTGGAAAGACACAAAAGCAGAAGCATTGTATATATGTTCACAATTCTGCCGGTAAAAGTAGAACATGTTTATAGTCAGTGTGTTGATCCCATCGGCTGGTCTCCATGTTCTCCAGGCTGCTGATCAAGCTGTCCCAGCAGACCTGTGACCAAGACAGGCGTCGGGTGCTGTGTGATGTGGCCTGCACCCTCTTCTTCCACCTGACAGTGCAGGTGTGCGAGGAGACCAACTTCTACCCCCCAACAAAGCAGTTTTTTGCCTCCTGCGTGGAAATCCTCGGCCAGGTATGTTGGGTCTTCGTTCAGGGTCAGGAGCACTGTTGACAGAAAAGAAAGGTCTTGAGAACAAGTGTATGTTTACCTAAACAAAGGTGCAAAAGCAAATCACACAGGTTTGTTTCTAGGAAAAGACTGGTAAATTATGGCAGTTCATACATTGAATCTGACATCACACACTGAAGTGTCAGCAACATGCTTTTTTTTCATAATCAGGATGATGACATGATTGTTTCTGATTCCATGCTCAAATGTTGGTTTGTTTGAAAGGGTCTAATAACAGGTGGAGCAACAGTCCAGTTTAATTGTCTGTTCTCCCATAATTTTGTTTCTCAACAGGAGTTGGTTTTTGTTGTCAGGAATTAGTGTTTGTTTGACAGGAACTGGTGTCTCTGTCAAAGGGAAATTATTTCTGTCAACAGGAATCCATGTCTCTGTCAACAGGAAATTGCTTCTGTCTACAGAAAGTTGTATCGGTCCACAGAAAGTTGAGTCTGTCAACACAAAGTTGTGTCTTTCTCAACAGGAGGTTGTGTCATTCAACAGGAATTTGTCAAGAGAAAGTTGTGTCTGTCAACAAAAGGTTGTGTCTTTGTCAAGAGGAATTTGTGTCTGTCAACAGAAAGTTGTGTTTGTGAACAGGAAATTGTATTTGTTAACTGGAGATTTTCTCTTCGGTCAACAGGACATTGTGTCTGCCAACAGGAAGTTATATTTGTTAACTGAAATATTTCTCTTCGGTCAACAGGACATTGTATCTGTCAACAGAAAGTTGCATTTGTTAACTGGAGATTTTCACTTTGCTCAACAGGACATTGTGTCTGTCAACAGGAAGTTGTATTTGTTAACTGAAATATTTCTCTTCGGTCAACAGGACATTGTGTCTGTCAACAGGAAGTTGTATTTGTTAACTGGAATTTTCTCTTCGGTCAACAGGACATTGTGTCTCTGTCCATAGGAAGCCCTGCCTCTGGTTGTTCACAGAAAGTTGTGTCTCTGTTCATAGGAAGTCCTGTCTTCAGCTGGTCACAGGAAGTTGTGTCTCTGTCCATAGGAAGTCCTGTCTTCAGTTGGTCACAGGAAGTTGTGTCTCTGTTCATAGGAAGTCCTGTCTTCAGTTGGTCACAGGAAGTTGTGTCTCTGTCCATAGGAAGTCCTGTCTTCAGTTGGGCACAGAAAGTTGTGTCTCCTAGTTCCCAGGAAGTTGTGTACTTGTCAATACAGTTGTGCGTCTGTCAACAGGAAGTTGTGCCTCTGTTTGTCCACAGGAAGTTCTCTGTCTGTCAAGACAGTTGTACGTCTGTCAACCTGTCAACAGGAAGTTGTGCCTCTGTTTGTCCACAGGAAGTTGTGCCTTTGTTTGTCCACAGGAAATTCTCTGTCTGTCAAGACAGTTGTACGTCTGTCAACCTGTCAACAGGAAGTTGTGCCTCTGTTCGTCCACAGGAAGTTCTGTGTCTGTCAAGACAGTTGTTCTGTGTCTGTCAAGACAGTTGTGCGTCTGTCAACAGGAAGTTGTGCCTCTGTTTGTCCACAGGAAGTTGTGCCTCTGTTTGTCCACAGGAAGTTCTGTGTCTGTCAAGACAGTTGTGCGTCTGTCAACAGGAAGTTGTGCCTCTGTTCATCCACAGGAAGTTCTGTGTCTGTCAAGACAGTTGTACGTCTGTCAACAGGAAGTTGTGCCTCTGTTCATCCACAGGAAGTTCTGTGTCTGTCAAGACAGTTGTACGTCTGTCAACAGGAAGTTGCGCCTCTGTTTGTCAACAGGAAGTTGTGCCTCTGTTCATCCACAGGAAGTTCTGTGTCTGTCAAGACAGTTGTGCGTCTGTCAACAGGAAGTTGTGCCTCTGTTTGTCCACAGGAGTTTGTGTCTCGGTCGCCATCTGAAACCCCGTTGCTGATGCAGTTCTGCCTGGACAACCCTGTCCTGGCGGGCATGGTGGCCCCTCACTTCACGCCCAGCAACGCCCCGCAGAACTTCCTTTCCATGTACGAAAAGCTCATCACCGCTCTGCAGCAGCAGAACCTCAACCTGGTCTTCATGCTGCTCACCAAGGTGAGGCTGCTGGCTTCATGTGATACAGTTTTCTGTTTGAAGATGATAGCCAACAGTAGTCACCAAACACTACAGGCATTGTGGTTCGTGTTAAGATGGTGATCGTTGACCAAAACGCCATAGGCATTGAAGCTGTTCATGACATTTTTGTTCGCTGCAATGATAATGCATGAATCTGTGAGCATGAATGACTGAAAGTTTCCACAAAGTATTCCTCAGTATAATAAAAAAAATTTAAAAAATGGTACAGAATGCAGTGTAATGAAAACAGACATGAATGTAATGGAAAGTACAGAGAGATAGATATAAGAGAGGAGTACTTAATTACATTCTGCCTATTATGCCCTCTGGCATGTAAGGCAGCAACAAACATCATACACTTGTCTATTTTGGGTGCCATCTTTTATTATATTGAGGAATACTTTTGGGTCTTGAGTTCTCCTTTTACTGTTCAGAAGAGGAATGGGGTGCATGGAAAAATTCATTCCGGGGTGAGCAGAAAGTCCGTTCACAGTGTGACGCTGTGCGTGTGTTGTCAGTTTGATGTCCAAGCATGGCTGGAAGAGACACGGCCCAATGCAGACGACAGAAAACGCTTCCTGGAGATCCTGGGGTCAGCCCTTATGTCCTGTGGTGCAGAACCTTCTGCTGACAGCAAGCTGGTCTTTGACGTGAGTCTTCTGCTGCCCATCTTTGGGTTCTTTGTCAGACTCTTCTTTCTGCCTGTCTCTCTTTGCTCTTTCTTTCCCTCTCTTTCTGTTGGTAGTGGGGCTTGTCTGTTAGCACATGGGAACGGTGTGTGTGGTTTTGTAGGTTGTTGGTTCACATTTGGAAAAAGATATTGATAGGGCTGTCAAGGTTCGTAAGACCACCAGACAGCACTCAGTGCCATTTGTCAGCTGTCATGTACAGCTGTCATTCGTCAAGTCATATGGCTTTTGATGAGACAGTGAACAGAGGAATTAAGGTGAAGAGAAGGTATAACTACAGATAAATTATCATATGTTGTCCTGAGTTATATTTGACATCCAGTGTGGAAGACAAGATTGGCATGTTGCTGTAAAACTGGAGGCATGTGTGTCTGACTGATTCCGTTCAGTTTCAGTATGATACAGGAGAATGTGTGTTATTTTGTTTGTTAGAGAAGCTGTCATCATGTCATAGTAGAGGTTACATGGAAGATTGGATAAGTAAAGAGCACCATCATTGTTGGGATGTCATGAGGATTGTTGTATATTATTTTTGTTGTATATGTTTCACCAAGTGATGATGGTGTGTTTGTAGCTGTTCCTGAGTCACCTGAGATTCGTGTTGAAACACCAGTTTCCGGCCAACCTTTCACCTGTCCTTATTCTCCTGCTGCAAGGTCAGTTGTACAGCTCTCCCAGAACTGAGAGAGTGTGATGATATCAGTGTATTCTTGGGGTTTGTGCAAGTTTGAGGGGGTTTTGTCAGTATGAATGTTTGTTTATTTATTTATCTATTTATTTTTTACTTTATATTCACATATTATGATTTTAGACACATTTATATATTCATGGAATATTTGGGTGTGACTGTAGTTTGTATATATACATATATGTGTGTGTATGTTAGTGTTAGGTCAGTTATGCTCCTTTGAATCATATGTAAAAATGTTTAGGAAAAATGTGTGCATACGTGTTTGTGTGTGTGTGTGCGAAGGTGTATGTGTGTGTGAGTGGGTGTTGGTTCTGTTCATGTTGCTTTGTCATTATACACTCCAGACGATAAAAACGTTTGATGAAAGCACGCCCGCATTTTAGCATATTCGCATGAAGGTAAACGGAAACCCCAAAAAGAAAGAAACACAAGACAATAACAGGTGTGAGAAGAAAGGTGCGGGTGGTGTGCTGCAGGGTCCAGCAACGAAGCGCTGCACACCCGGTGCTGGGAGATGTTCTTGATGGAGTGCTGTGCCTGGCAGCAGGACGTGCAGGGCTGTCCCGTCCCCAGAGCTTTCTCCGTGTCCACTGTGCAGGCCTGCAACTCCCTGCCCCTCTCCATCCAGCTGGTAGGTCATGGGGGGAGCTCTGTGCTTTGGGTGTTCGGTGGATAGGGGATGAAGGGAGAGAGAGTTGTTGGCTGCTGGCAGCAGGGATGGTGAGGTGTTAATGTGGGTGAATGTCTTGTGTGTGTGTGTGTTTACATGCATGTGTACAGGTATTGGTGCAAGTGTGTATGTGTGTGTGTGTGCTTGTGTATGTGTCATTACTTGTGCATGCTTGTGAACCCGTTTTCTTCTCAGTTCTGTGTGTTGTGTGTGTGTGTGTGTGTGTGCATGTGTGTGTAAAGACTGAAGAGAAGGCTGCAAAGTACCCTCTGTCAAAGAAGTCCCAGAGATACCTCTTCAACTGCCATGAGTTGAACAAAAACAATCTGCACTAAAAAGACCATTCCATAGGGGGAAAATCACCCATGAACACCTACCAAGGCACATAAAATACTTTGACACCACACCTCAACACAGACATACACAATTGTCCCTGCCCCAAGTAACCTTAACCACCTCCGCACTCCCCCAAACCCCTTCATTCTCACACATGCACAAATATCAAATACTTCCACAGGCGTCACCACAAAGACTTGAACAGATCACTTTGTGTGCTCCGCTTCTCTCTCTCTCTTTCAGCTGGAAGAAACTCTGAAGATGTTGGCGACGTACTTCAACCATCAGCGCCGATCGCAGCAGGACTTGATCAGTTTTGGCCTGTATCCACGCTGGGGTCGCTACGTGCCTTACATCGCTCTCCTGCTGGGTCTTCTGTCGCGCAGCTATGTGGCCAAGGTCCTGGTTGCTGCTGACGGCCAGAACCCCTCCAGAGGTTTGTGGTGCTTTTGGATTTGTGATTGGTTGTATGTGTGAGTGTGGTGTGTGTGTGTGTGCATGTGTGTGTCTGTGTTTGTGGTTGTCTGTGTATGGAAGTGTGTAACTGAAAGAGAGAGGGAAATGTGTACAAAGTGCAAGTTGTCCAGCATACACCAGAAATATGTGTGCTCACAAATTCTTGTGAAATAGTTGAAGATGGTCATATTTCTGTATGGTTGTCATTGGAGTTTTTTTTGTTTGTTTTTTATTCTCTTTACCAAAGGCAGCTTTCTGTTTGGATTGTTCAGGATTAAAAGGGCTGTGCCAGTCTTGAATAAAACCTAATTTGATTACACATACTTAACCGTGACCCAACTAGTGCAGACTCCGGCAGGGGTCTGACATTCCTGTCCTGTGCAAACTGCTATCCACCTATGCGGAGAAAACAAAAGCAACTACGGCCGATAACCTCCCGGAAGTAGGTAACCTTCCCTTTGTCCTGCTAGCTAGCACCCTCTTTTTCCGGCAGCCATTATGACTCCTGTTCCTGTGCTCTTCATACGGCTAAGTTTTTTTTCGTATTTTCTGTCTGTCGATTCTCTGGATTTCTTGTTTTTTGTTTAACAGGTCACAAAACTACTTGGCCTGTTTGGGCGATCGAGCTCATATTAAGGCGCGATTGCAATCGACCGGCGGACACAGTGAATACGTATGAATAAAAGCTAATTTGTGTTTGCACATTTCTTTTGTTATTGCTGCTGTGTGCACATGTCAAATGATCATTATAAGTACAAGCCTGGCACTTCCTTTTTTGAGGAAGTGTCTGGGTTTGTTCCAATGTACCTTTTATTTACCTGTGTGCTAGCTGAATCAGTAGCATAAGCAGCATTGATTTGAAGTTGTGTAGCTTGTAAATGGAGAGAGAACTTTACCACTCTTTACTACTTTCTGTACAACTAGTTTCTAGTAAAATCATGGCTGAAAATGTCCTTCTGGAGCCCATAAAAAACAATCACACACACACAGAGACTGAAAAAAACAAAATGTTGAATGCACATTTGCTCCCTTCTGTTCTTCCTGTCATTGAAGTCATGCTGTGTCTGTGTGTCCCCACAGAGATCCAGCTGGTATGGATTCAGCAGCTGAACGCCTGGCAGGCATGGATGGAGCCCCTGCCCTGCAATGTTCCCCCTGCTCACGGCGCCAGTGTTGTGGAGATGATGGAGCCCTGGACAGAGGGGGACACGGTGGTGGCTGTCAGCATGGTGGAGTCCTTCAAGTCCACCTTGATGTTCACACACACCACTCTGGCAAGTATGTGGAACAGGGCTCGAGTCCCTTGACACAAGGTGGATGGTGATTCTGTTCTCTAGAGTTAAGAATGTTATTCTGTTCTCCTGACTTGGAGCGTAAGGTGAGATAAGATGACTTATATTTTACTATCGCATATAGCGAAATTGCATCAGGTGTGGTGAAACAAAAGTGGACAATTACCCAACACACACACACACACACACACACACACCCAAGGCAACAACATGATACATGACATGCCTGACTCTTTCATCCCTGCAGCACAGTTTTCCAGTTGACAGGAATCTTACCCTTTATTCCTAGAGCCTGGAAAACCATGCAGCAGAGAATTCCCCCTTTCCTTCCTACGGCACGGAAGCTCGTGGTTAGTGCTTTGAACTTTGTGCGAGTCGTATCATCAGCGCGTCGTCTTCTGTCCTTGACTGGGTCACTAGTGGGGCAGTGTTTATGAGTGGAATGGATGCCAGACACCCCCCTCCCACGCTATAGGCCATGGGAAGGTGGCCGCCGCTACATTCTTGCTGTGTACTGTGCAGGCATGACAGTGCTGACTGAACACACATACACAGAAAATGGAATGTGTAGAAACTTGGATTCTGAACAGTTTTCTCATGATGAATATTACAACGCTTTATCAGATGGTCATTTTGATTTTTACGACTGAATGAACAGGGAGAGAGGTAATTAACTGCTACTACAGAAGGACAGATAGTGGGTGATGAACAATTAAAGTGCAAGTGTGAAAATTATGGTGTACATTTATGCAGTAACAAGCATGACTGCTACAAGGTATGTCGCGCACGTGTCACCTTTGTGTGACATATGACGTGATGATTGTGACATGGACATGTGTATAAACTATATAAAGAAAGTTTCGATTGTGGATAGTTTTTGTGCAAGAATTGTGTAAATTATGTTCTGATTCTGGCTCAGTGACTGTGTAGTGAATGACATATATCCTCTCTGTGACAAACTTCAAATCAATCAAATGGTAAGCACAATAGCACTGACAGTTATGACCAGCCTTGTGGCACTGAGATATATGTGAGGCACTACTCGGTGAGTTGCTGCATGATGTGCGTGTTCTGCAAGCAAAACACTGTCCTGCAGGTGATAAATACTTGTATATATGTGTTTGGGTTTGACCCCAAACTCACCTGTTATACACCTGTCACTAGAGATGTCACCTTATAGTGTATACAGGGTCAGACAATTTCTCACATCAGTTCTGTACACAACAGTATAAGACAATCTTAGTGTACTGTAATGAGCAGCTTTGCCATAAGTCTCCAAAGTAAGTACCCTGTTTCATACTTCTTTCTCTTTTCTAAATCCTGAAATGAAGGGAACATACGTATCACAGAAACTGGCGCTTGCTGTGTTGCTGTACCATCATGCTGTGTTCCTACTCTGTCCTCCAGACACAGCCCCTGTGTTGCTGTACCATCATGCTGTGTTCCTACTCTGTCCTCCAGACACAGCCCCTGTGTTGCTGTACCGTCATGCTGTGTTCCTACTCTGTCCTCCAGACACAGCCCCTGTGTTGCTGTACCGTCATGCTGTGTTCCTACTCTGTCCTCCAGACACAGCCCCTGTGTTGCTGTACCATCATGCTGTGTTCCTACTCTGTCCTCCAGACACAGCCCCTCAGTTCAGCAGCTGTGTGTTCTCTCTTCTGTTGATGCACTGCACGGTGAAGTTGTCCCATCGCTCCACGCCACCCCACGTCACCGATGTCCTGGTGGGGGAATTCTCACAGCTGCCCTGGGAACAGCTGAAGCCTGATTTGCAGTTGTTGGAAACCATGACTTATGTAAGACTGTTTTCACATCACCTTTTGTTGCTCACATTGTCTGTTTTGCCCTTAAAAACAACAACAAAACATGGAAGTCAGTTTGAATTTGTTCCATTTATCAAGGTTGAACTGGGCTGTTGGAAGTCCATCTGTGTGTTGTCATTGTTACTGGCCATGGATTATGGATGTCTGTTCACAGCCTGGTTGCTGGCTGGTTGGTTCATTCCTGCAACACACACACACACACATGCACACGCGCGCGCGCGCGCGCACACACACACACACACACACACACACACAGTCCTTCCCTCCAACCCACCCCAGTTCATGCAGAGTGTTCTCTCCCACAGCTGAAGGAGCGCTGCGCCCCGTCCTGCTTCCAGCTGATTGGCCACGTGCTGCCCAAGGTGGGGTGGTCAGAGGTCATCACCAGTTTCAGGGCCCACCACGACCCCCAGGTTTCCCATCGACTGGTGGCCGCATTGCTGATACTGCTGGTGCAGTGTTACGGGGATCCTTACGTCAGAGAGGTCAGTCCTTTGGGGGGGGGTCTCTACATCAGAGAGGTGAGTCCTTTTGGGGGGTGGGGGGATCCCTGCGTCAGAGAGGTGAGTCCTTTTTTGGGGGGGGGGTTCTACATCAGAGAGGTGAGTCCTTTGGGGGGGTCTCTACATCAGAGAGGTTAGTCCTTTGGGGGGGTCTCTGCATCAGAGAGGTGAGTCCTTTTGGGGGGTCTCTACATCAGAGAGGTTAGTCCTTTGGGGGGGTCTCTGCATCAGAGAGGTGAGTCCTTTTGGGGGGTCTCTACATCAGAGAGGTTAGTCCTTTGGGGGGTCTCTGCATCAGAGAGGTGAGTCCTTTTGGGGGGTCTCTACATCAGAGAGGTGAGTCCTTTTGGGGGGTCTCTACATCAGAGAGGTTAGTCCTTTGGGGGGGTCTCTACATCAGAGAGGTGAGTCCTTTTGGGGGGTCTCTACATCAGAGAGGTTAGTCCTTTGGCGAGGTCTCTGCGTTAGAGAGGTAAGTCCTTTTGGTGGGTGGGGGGATCCCTACATCAGAGAGGTGAGTCCTTTGGGTGTGTGTGTGTGTGTGTGGTTCTCTACGTTAGAGAGGTGAGTCCTTTAGAAGGGTGGGGGGGGGGAGTCTCTGCGTCAGAGGTGAGTCCTTTGGTGGTGGTGGGGGGGTCTGTACGTCAGAGGTGAGTCCTTTGGGGGTGCGGGGGGGAGGCGTTTCTACATCAGAGAGGTGAGTCCTTTAGGGGGATCAGGATGTTAGATAGGTGAGTCCTTTAAGGGGATCGGGACATCAAAGAGATGAGTCCTTTAGGAGGATCCCTATGTCAGTGAGGTGAGTCCTTTCAGGGGATCCCTTTGTCAGTGAGGTGAGTCCTTTCGGGGGATCCCTGTGTCAGAGAGGTGAGTCCTTTTGGGTGATCCCTTTGTCAGAGAGGTAAGTCCTTTCAGGGGATCCCTTTGTCAGAGAGGTGAGTCCTTTAGGGGGATCCCTATGTCAGAGGTGAGTCCTTTAGGGGGATCCCTATGTCAGAGGTGAGTCCTTTTGGGTGATCCCTTTGTCAGAGAGGTAAGTCCTTTCAGGGGATCCCTTTGTCAGAGAGGTGAGTCCTTTAGGGGGATCCCTATGTCAGAGGTGAGTCCTTTAGGGGGATCCCTATGTCAGAGGTGAGTCCTTTTAGGGGGATCCCTATGTCAGAGGTGAGTCCTTTCGGGGGATCCCTTTGTCAGAGAGGTGAGTCCTTTAGGGGGATCCTTACGTTTGAGAGCCCCCTGTGCCATGACTGGACAGTGCATGGCTCAATGTGGTTGTCTTTCAGATGATGGAAATCCCCCCCCCCCGGTCCAAATTAAAACCCTGCTGCTAGCCCTGACCCCAGTCCAGCAAGGAACCCTCCTCAGTCCCTGCCCCTCAGGAGGACCTCCTGCTGCTCCCTGAACATCTCTGTTCCACTCAGAGGAACTGCAAGGATGCATGTAAAAGAAATCATTTAATAACATGAGAATTGTCCATGGCAGAAAGGGAAAAAAATTCATTGTGGTATGCAAATGTTCACATGCAGACTGGAAAAGGAACCTATGCTTGATTAATTAAGGTGAACGCTCTCCCTGGGGAGACCAGGCCCAAATTTCACACAGATATCTGTTGTGACTAATCAGTAACATGATGCTTAACAGTACATTGCAATAAGTTAAGTGTTGAGTTTTGTTTAATTTTGCAGTATGTAGAGTGGCTTGCTAATTTTTTTAAATCATTTCATTTGTATCAGTAGCCTGATTCCTCCAAATTCCTTTGCATATTGAGAAGTTTTCTTAAGATAACTGTTGATAATAATGGTGATACTGTGAGATCCATTTTTGACACTCCACATCTGCACTGTGGAGTTCACAACGTTTACAGTGTATCCTGCAACCAACCTGGCTTCTGTGTCCATACGATAGGCAAACCTCATGTTAGTGAAGAACGCCGGTTTCCAGATAGTATTTGTATTTCTTTTTATCACAGCAGATGTCACTGTGTGAAATTCGGGCTGCTCTCCCCAGGAAGAGCGCATTGCTATAATCCACGCCACCCATTTTTTTGTATTTTTTCCTGCATGCAGTTTTATTTGATTTCCCTATCAAAGTAGATTTTTCTATAGAATTTTGCCAGGAACAACCCTCTTGTTGCCGTGGGTTCTTTTACGTGCGCTAAGTGCATGCCGCACACGGGACCTCGGTTTATCATCTCATCCGAATGACTAGCGTCCAGACCACCACTCAAGGTCTAGTGGAGGAGGAGAAAATATCGGCGGCCGAGCCGTGATTCGAACCAGCACGCTCAGATTTTCTTGCTTCCTAGGCGGACGCGTTACCTCTAGGCCATCACTCCACTAGTAAGAACTATTGAAGGAAGACAGAGGTTTGTTGTGTGTCATCCCACCAGCTCCCTGAAGTGGCCCAGCTGCTGAGCTCGGCCGAGACGCTGGACTGGACCGGGCTGACGGTGGAGGCATTCCGCACAGCCTCCTTTTGGTTTGTACAGGTGTGTCAGCCTGTGTGGGTGTTGGCACAGCGCTCGTCCGTACCTGCCCTCGGCTTCAGGTAGGCTCTCTGGTTTGTCATTTTATATTGTAGTGGTGCTTTCATTTGATATCTTTTCACATTATGTGATGATTAGTGGAAATGAGAATGAGAAAATTAGAGATAGACAGACTGAAAGGATGAAAGGGGAAGTGTGTTTTTGTGTGTTTGTTGTGTTGTGACCTTATACACAAGTGAAGTCATGTGTGCTTCCATCTGTTGGTGTGTGTTTGTAACAATAGCCCTGTATTCCTTTCAACCCCACACTAAAGCAAGTTTGTAACTGGGCTGTAAATTATATTTTTTTTAAAGTACATGCAAAATCAGAGTCAATAAAAACATCAATAAAAGACATGTCTGATAAAGATGGAAAAAATGCCATTTTAATTACACATACCCTGACCCACTGGTGGATTTCCTTTCTGGAAACAGTCAGTTTAATTACACATACTTAACCTTGACCCAACTAGTGCAGACTCCGGCAGGGGTCTGACATTCCTGTCCTGTGCAAACTACTATCCGCCTATGCGGAGAAAACGAAAGTACTACGGCCGATAACCTCCCGGAAGTAGGTAACGTCCCCTTTGTCCCCCTGGCTAGCGCCCTCTTTTTCCAGCAGCCATCTCGACACCTGTTCTTGTACACTTCATACGGCTAAGTTTTTTTCGCATTTTCTATCTGTCTATCGATTCTTTGGCGTTTCTGTTTTGTGTCCAATTATGTCTTCAAAAAGGTCGCACAGTAGGAATGCCATTTTAATTACACATACCGTGACCCACTGGTGGATTTCCTTTCTGGAAAACAGTCAGATAAAACATGAACATGAAACATTATCCTTTCATCATAAGGGTATTTTGTAAACTTGCCATATTTGGTTCCAAAAAATCTAGGTTTAGTCTGCTGAATGTTGAAATGAAATTTTTATGCTGGTACAAATATTTTCTTTGTAGGAGTTGGATATTATCAGTGTGATCAACATTGAACAGCTGACTGCTTTCAGTTTTGTTGTTTTTTTTATTTCTGAAACAGTATCAAGCCACATGTTTTCACATTTGATAGCCTTGTGGAAAAGCAAAAGGAGTAATAAGTTGTGTGGCATGCATTTCATTTCTTGTGTCCTGGTTTGTTTGTTTTTTTAATCTGTCAACATGATCATTTTAAAAATATTGCATTGTGAAGGAATCCAAAGAAATATCCCATTTGATCCTTAATTCTCTGTATATGTTTACATATATTTGTGAATGAATGTTGAAATCAAGCATAATTTTGACCAGCAGATGTTATATGAACATTAAAAACCCACTATGAAATAACAAAGTACAATCTTTTCTTTACTGTCCTTTTTTATGGCCATAAGCTTTTATTATTCTATTCTCCTATTGCAGAATACCATTTAATTTGTCAGGTGAGACACTGTAATTTGTGGTAAGGGTTGCAAACCGTATGAACATACATATGAATATTTGGAAAAGATTATTTGGGCTTATTGATTTGTAGTACTATGTTCCCCACAAGGAGACTAAAAACATGAGGCAAAGAGACCATATAACAAAGAAAAGCACCATCAGATTCAGCAGATTAACTCTTTTTTTTTTCTTCAGCATTACTTGTGGTTGACAGCTGTAATAAGTTCCTTTGTAGAAAGCCTTGCAAAGAAAATATGAAGTGTGTACTCTTACTCGTTCTCATTGATTCATGGCCCATACACAACAAGGTGATTTAGATACATGCATTCACTGATTTTAGCATCCGCACACTCAAACTGGGGAGGGGATGTGGGGCAGACATGGGGTGGGTGGGGTGGGGGGAGGGGCTGAGGGAAAAAAGAAGAATCCTGTGGTGAGGTGTAGGGTTGAGGAGGCATTGGTCTTTTTTCCAACAAAGTTAAGTATAATGAGTTTCCTACTGCAGAAAAGTATATGGCTTCAGCAAGTGATGTTACAGATTTACTGAGAATCCTATAAAAACACCTCGGTATCTTGTGCTTCAAACTCTCTCCCTGTTCTTATATTGAGTTGTGCACACCAATGATTAGCGAGTGTACACTTGCTTTAACTGCTGTTTGTTATGTAGGATACAAATGGCCTTACTTAAATCCTCCATGCCCCAACAGGGGCCAAAGGATTTAATAATTTTTATTCTTCTTTTTCTTGATTCTTAACATGCTGGCATGTGTTGGAACAGACTGATGAAGACAGCAGCACAATTCACGGCAGCAGCCAGCCCAGCTTGGACAGGGGAGATGTCTGTGAAACGTCTGACCTACGTGCACTGCGTGACCCAGCAGCTGTGTCAGGTGACCTACCTGTCCAGTGCTGACCTGGAGGTACTCTCCACCGTCCTCGTCAACCTGCTGTCTGAGGTGGAGGCAGTGGAATCAGCAGGTACACATCTCCATGTGTTAGGTGTGGTCTGTGTGTGTGTGTAAAAAAAAAAATGTTGTTTTATGTGCCAGAGAGGAGTGTGGGCGTGTGTGGTTAGAAGGGATTCACAGTATACATACACACACTCTCCACCCTCCATATTCCCTCATTCCATGTCTATCTTTGTTTGTGTGTGTCTTTCTCTCTTGGTTTCTGTCTCTCTCACTCACTCACTCATGCTGTCAGTCTGTCATTTTTATCAAGCTTGTATAAAAAATTGGCCGGTCATGAAGTAAGATGTACCCATTCAAACCATATATCCCAACATTAAAATAACAACCTAGTTATTGTACCATTTACCAAGAGTGTCATAAAAAATAAAATAAATTAAAAAAACAACAACCCCAAACTGTGTGCAGTGCCAGACAGGCGATGCCAGGAAGAAGAGTCAATGGACCTGCTGAAGGAGATCCTGAGCCTGTTGAACAACAGTAACCCTGACGGGCCCTCCCACACGGTGGTGCTTCAGACCCTGCAGCAGTGGCTGCACTCCTCGCCGCACAGCATCCTGCTGACCCCCTGCATCAAGGCCTCCTCCCGCTGCCTCGCCTCCCTCTCCCACATGGTGCAGGTCATCGAAACATGCATCCACGTCTACTTCACCGCATGTGAGCTTTTTTTTTTTCTTCTCCCCTTCTTTGCTTCTCAGTAATGTTTTAATCATACCTAGAGTAGGGTGTCATGGCCTTATCAGCATGTTGGGTTTATTCCAAGAACGGCCATCTCCTTTCTTTGTAAACAACATGAACTGGTGATCATTTTGTGTGTTTTGTTTTTTCGCATGTGGGAGTGCATAGGTGTGTGTGTGTGAATTGCCATACACAGAACCCACATAACATGATAATGCCTGTGTGCCCCAGTTACCAAAGACAAGGAGACAGAATCCGACCCAGCAGCACAGCCTGCAGTGAGTGGCTGGGGACACATCCTGGCGGTGTTCCAGGTGCCAGAGCTGAACGCTGATCAGTACATCAAGGAGGCCCTCAACAGCGGCTCATTCCTCTTGCTGTACACAGTGCTGCTCCACAAGCGCCCACTGTGTCAGGCTGGAAAGGATGAGGCCAGACTGCTGGAGGACATCCTGGACTGGACGGCCCATGCTGCCCCCAGGTCAGGGCTCACGTGTGTCATCTTCATCACCCTCTTGACTGCACCGATAACAGAGCCTTTGTTGTTAACATCTCATCACTTTACTGGCTTCTTTTGCATTCACTGAATTCCATCAAAGAGTTTCATTCCTAATGTTATGCCTGATTCCTGTGAAAGAGCCTGCCCCAGCAGTTTGTAGAATAATCCACATACTTTTTTCTGTTTCTCATTAAAACCATAAAACTCTCTGATCTAAGAAGTGAAGTTTTTCTCCATCTCTTTTGAAATATCCTGTGAAGTGGACATTTTGACACTGCACTTTAAATGACAAAAGTGTTTTCTGGATTGAATTTATTCCTTATCCTGAAGCTGAACTACAGTTTTGACAATAAGGATATGTGTGTTTCATTTTTATCATCCAATTCAATGTTGTTTCATGCATTTTCACTGTTCTGACCTTGCACCCAGTTTCTCTTTTATCAATGGACACTTTCACTCTCTTCTGAATTCTAGTTATCAGTGTGAACAGACCTTGTCAGCAAGGAAAGTAAAAGATCAGAAAATGGTTTCTTTCTTTCAGTCTTGCAAATGCAAGAGGTAAAGTTGACCACAGGCTTTTGACAGTGTAACAGACAAAATATTTTGTGTTTGGCAGTGCTGACAACGAAGCCAAGCTGTTACTGTGGTGGCTGGAATTCTGTCACATGTGGCTGCACCAGCTGGACTCCGGAGCCTCGGTCCCTCTGTGCATCGTGACTGTGCAGCGACTAGTGGTCCTGCTTCACCAGCTGGGCGAGGACAGGTCATCCGCTGGCTTCCTGGGGGTCATCGGCCTGGGCAAGCGATCGCAGCTGTCTCCACAGTGAGTGCTGTTGTGTTTTTCAGCCCTGTTCACCATGCACACAACTCTTGCACACTTCTTTGTACTTGCCTGCAGCCCAGTTTTACAGAGTTCAAGCACCTCCAACTGTGTGTGTGTGTGTGTGTGTGTGACAGAGAGAGGGAGCTCTTGGCCAGATGGTATTGTTTCTCAGCCCAGCAAGTATTAAACATTCTGTTCTAAGCATAGACCTCAGTTTTGATTCTGTGATGAACTGCTTTCAGATTTAATGTTTCTGTGACTGTAAATTGTAGACAGTGTATTTTTGGTCAACAAAATCTTTGACACTGTTTTGCCATGGGAATCAGACAACTGAAGCTGTGGAAGTATTAGACCTGGAGACATTTCATTTTGCATTACATGTTGGAGTGTTGCACCATGGGTTCTGGTTATACTCCATAGTTTTAATTACCTTCAGAAAGCAAAACGTCATACAGAAAAACAAAACAGTTCTGTGGGTAAAACTACTTTGTTGTTGTTGATGGAAGGTGGAATGGAGAAACATTCGGGGTGCTGCTTAGCAGTGATTGTTGCGTTGACTGTGGCACAGGTTTCGCCTCACCGTGCGAAGTATGGCTGCCTTCCTGTCAAGCCAGGTGCTGAGTGAAACGACGTTGCGCTTCCAGCCTACGTCACCACTGAGTGACCTGCCCATGGCCAAACAGTGTCGGTTGGCGCTGAGCTCCTTGCGCAACAACAAGCTGTACGCTCCGCTCAAGGACACTGTGGAGAACATGATAGGGTTTGTGCACCGCACAGACCACACAGCCCGCAGTGTTCTGGACCTCATCAAGGAACTGTGTGTCGGTCTCTACTCTGACTGCAACTACCTCAAGACCACGGTGCTGCAAGATGGGGTCTGATGGACTGTGCTCATGAGGACATGTTGGTGATATCAGCAGCCAAGTCACTGCTGATTCTTTCTTCTGTGTTCTTGTGTGAAAGAATATTTACTGTGATCCCAGTGTCACAGATGTTTGTTGTGAAATGTTACCTGCTTTTCATTTCATTGTCTGTTAATAATGTGGTGTGAAAAAATCTTGAGAGTCTTTCTTGTTTTGAAATAATGTAGTGTGATCATGCTGTCGGTGAAGGAGGAATTTTGTTTGCAGGTGTGTGTAGTTTATGCCTGGTGCTCAAGGTAATGTCTGTGACAGGCCAAAAGGCTTTATCTGGAGAAGATGCTTCATTACTGGATGGTTATGGAAGAAACAAGTCAAAGGACCAAGGTAAAGAAAGATCAAAATCCTGCTACTTATATCAAATTTCATGCTTTCATAACAGAATGTCATGAAGACAGCCAGACTATGGAAGCTCAGTGTGTGACAGATGTTGTAAGATTTGTTCTGGAATGTTTTACTGGTGATTACTGTTTGAGTTCAGCTGTGTGATAATTTTTGTTATGTAAAATACATTCAAAATATGACACCTATGCATCAACATAGACAAGAGGTTGTGAATGACAGAGGAGTGAAAGTTTAGAACATTTTGGGACATGTGCTCCGTTTAGAATAGCCAAGATTTTCTTCTTTCAGTGGCAGGTCTCATTTCACACTGGCATAAGAATTTTATCTTATTCTTGGTTGGGATACCTGCACATGGTAGGTGTCATTGGATAGATGCATGGCAAAGAGGAGATACGTGGAGATAGCGGGCAGATGATTGATGCAATAACAGACTGGAGATGATCACAGATATTTGTGGCCATGTAGAACTTTTTGTTAACAATGCTTACATAGATTTATGCTTTACTTGTGCCTAAACCAAAACCAAAACGATTAATTATGTGTGTGTGCACTGGTCGGCAAGATACATGTAGTGTGTGTGTCTATGTGTGTGAAGAGAATGTTGTGAGAGACTGCTGAGTCGCTTCAAGCAATATGCATCAATTTCTGAATATATTCAGCTGTGAGGGGTTGCAGACCTTTTACCATTACCTTCCAGTATATGCATTAATGTAATGGATGGAATGCTTCATCAAATCATCTGTAAATGTCTTCACCATTCCGATTTTCACCTGGTCACCAGTCCAGGTAGCCATCTGGATATGAATGTGTATAAATGTCGAACAGTACACAACTGTGTTCATTCATGTGTCTTTTTATATGTAACTGTAAATGCATGTGCAGAGAGGCATTCATACTGCATATGTGCATCTTTGTATGATTTTCAAATTTGTTGGTCTGTCAGCAAACCTTTCATATCTCAGACTCTAGATTCTCACAATGAAGAACTGCCCATACAGGAAACTGAGCAACCTGACAACTGTCCCAATAGTCATCTTCTGCCAAGCATCTCACTTCAAATTTGAAAGGAGCTACACAGATTTTATGTTGACAAAATGCTTTTGGAATAAGTCTTTTTATTTTGTTTTTATTGATTTTACAACTGCCATGATTTGTTTTTGTAGGCAAAGTGTGCATCTATATATATATATATTTTTTAAAGTTAACCGTGTATATTTTTGTAGCAGTTCAAGAACTCAAACGTAACCCAGTTTGATTTTTTTTTTCTTACTTTAGTTTATTTTGTGTTGTCTTACAAAAGTTTGTCAAGTGGTAGATTGTTTCTCAAGGAAAAGGTCATTAACATAAACACCTTTGCCTGCATGCCTTTTCCATGAGGAGGGGGTGAGAGTATGTAGTTTTCACAGCTGTCTTTCCATAATCAAAAGTAACACCTATTCTCATACATAAATGATCAAGTTCAACTATGGCATATAAACTACATCAGCACTTGTGACACAGATATTTCAAATTTCAAAATGTTAAACCTGCGTAGATCCTGGGTGGGGCTGGGAAGGGATTGAGGCAATCAGGGGGCATGTCTTGACCACAAGATAGAAACAAAAATTCTGCTTTTTTACCCATTCAAATTGATCATAACAAATTTTGTCAAAGCCAGCTGTTTTGTAACTCCTTTTTTCATGTGCGGTTTAGTTTATACACACATTAGAGTACTTCAGTTTGGCATAATCTGAACAGGATAAAGGTTGTCAGGTGAAGGAAACTCCTGCCACACACTCTGTTCCACTCTTCATGTTTGAGATTGTCTCTGCAGTGCAATCAGACCAGTGATCCATATATCAGGTCTCCCAGGACTTCTTGGTGGCTTGGGCTATTGATAATGATTTGATTTGTCATATGAGACAAAAGATTTTATATGTTGTGAATAAATGAATGATTAAATAAACGAAACCACAGGAAAGTTCATGATAGAACCTAAATTATGTCGTGCAAATAGCTCTGCATGAGGTAATTTCCTGATAGGGACCAGTTTCTTTCATTTTGATATTTTCCTACCCCAGTTTGAGATCTGTGTTGTATTCTTTTACAATTGTTTGATCGCAGGCAGTGATCAGTGCATTGTAAAAAGGAGAAAGGAGAGATCATTAAAAAGTTCATTTGGGCATTGAAGGCATCTGGGCAAGCTGGAAGATTCATACCAAGAGATACCACAAGATAGAAGGGGGAAATAAGAGTACTATCAGAGAATCAGATAGCAAGAGCTGTCTTATCTTCGAGAATTGATTGGAATATTTTTGTAAAGTGAAGGACTTTGTGGTAGCTTTGGTGTAGCTTCTGATCTCACCCAGTTCATAGGAACAAAGCAAAAATTGAAATATAAAAACAAAACAAAAAAATCAGTTAAACATATCTACTGCAACCAATTTTTTCTCTGTGGTGCTTTCATTTGTTCTTCATGATTAAACATCTTTCTCTTTGTGACTCCATGGGTTTCACAATTGTTTTTTGTGTTCTTGCAATTGTATGTTTGCTTTCAGTTGTTGACGCAAGTCAGCAAAATGGATCATAATACAGATGGCCACCTGCCTTGCTGTGAATAAAGTTAATGAGCAATTGTGAGTGTGTGCAGAGTTTGTATATCAGCCTCAGCATCATATCAGACTTGCTCATCCATATTATCAGTAATGTATGTGTGAATGCAGTTTTCACTCTGTGTAAATGTGAGTGTTTGTATTGAGGGTGTTTTTGATTTATAAACAGCATCACTACCATATTGGAATTCTGTGCTAGAAATTTCCTTTTTTCCTCTTATTTTTATAATCCAGTTTTTCTGATCTTTCAATTGTCTGTTCTTTTCTGCCATTGCTTTACATTTTCAATTATTTTCCCTCCACACAGTTTTTGTTCTTGAGAATTTCAGATGCTTCCTGAACACCTTTCCAAAATTTCTTCCTGTACCAATGTCTCTACACATTACAACACTGTCTTCTCTCAACTGCTGGATGAACATGCACCCCCCATGACCTGCATGCTCCCTGATAGGCCTCCCGCCCCATGGCACACACAAGACATTTGACTTGCAAAACGCAAACGTCACCAACTGAAACAGTGATGGCGATCAACAAAACTGAAAGCCCACGATCAGATCTTCCAAAAACAAATAAAGTCAAACATATGATCTTATCAGCAAAGACAAACTTCTTTTCTTCTCAAGTTCTCAGTGCCACATCCACAAAATCTCCTTACTCTGTCATGTCAAATCTTCTTGGAAGACTCCTCTTTCTTCTGCCTACACTTTATCTGAACTTCCTAATGTCTTCTCCTCTTTCTTTTTCAAAAAAGTACAAAATATTCGTACCAGCTTGGACCAAAATGCCTTTCCAACCTGCTCATCCTGATCCTCAATTCAATGGCACTCCTCTCCATTCCTTTAATCCATTGACTGAAACGGAAGTCCTTGAAATCCTGAAAGAAATGACAATAAAATCCTGTGAGCTCAATCCTATACCAGCCTCTGTCTCTTCCCAGTTGTCTCACAACTTCCCACAATCACCACTATTGTCAACTCATCCCTTCACACTGGAACGTTTCCATCCACTTTCAAAACTGCTGTCATGTGGCCTCCTAAGAAATCCAACCTTGACGCAAACATTTTGAAAAACTATTGACCAGTTTCAGACCTTCCATTCCTGTCCCAACTTTTTGAAAAAGATGTCATGAAGCAGTTCAACAACCACCTTTGTTTCAACAATCTCATCCACCACTTTCAGTCTGCCTATCATGCTGACCACAGCACCAAAACCACTCTCCTCCACATCCTGAATAATCTATTCCTGGTGTCCGACTCGGGCCAAACTTCCCTTCTCACCCTTTTTGACTTGGCAGCCGCCTTTGACACGACAGACCATTTAATCCCTCTTTCCCATTTTCATTTTACATTTGGTATCAACGGCACTGTTCTCAACTGGTCCAAATATTATATCACTGATCAATTCCAGCCTGCCATTGATAATTTCCAGGCTGAACCCCATAAAATCGAACATGGAGTCCCACAGGAATCTGTTTCAGGCTCAGTGCTCTTCACACTGTACACTGTTCCTCTCTCTGAAATTATCAACTGCCATAATGTCAGTCATCATTCTTACGCTGATGGCACTCAACTCCAGAGAAAATTGTCGTCGCTCTTGCAAGAAACATCTGACTGCTTCCTGGACATTCAAAACTGGATGACTCCAAATAAGTTACAGTTGAACACGGACAAAACTGGAGCAATGATCATTGGAACTAAACAAAAACTCTCTTCCATTACAACTGACACAATGCAAAGTTTTTGCTGTACATCCATCCCTCATTCCAGCTCAGTCAGGAACCTCAGCGTTGTCCTCGACAACACACTGTCCATGCAAAAATTTATCATGTCAATCCTGCAACTGTCAATTGCGAAGCATCAGTTCCATTCGAAAATATCTGTCCACCAATGCAGCATCTAGACTTGTCGTTTCTCTCATTCTCTCTTGCCTTGACTACTGTAACTCTCTAATGTCGGGTTTTCCTGCTTCATCCATTCAGTCTCTTCAGCGCATACAAAACTCTGCTGCCCGACTTGTCCTCAGAAAGAAAAGATCTGAGCACATCACTCCTCTTTTGCAACATCTCCATTGGCTCTGTGTCACACAGAATAAAGTACAAGATCAGCACTCAATGTTATAAATGTATTCACAAATCTGCCCCTTCCTGTCTCTGCGGCTGCCTTCATCTCTACACTCCATCTTGCTCTCTATGATTAGCTTCGTGTCCACTCTGTTTACGCATACCCAGATTCAATCACTCCACGGTTATTTCTCTGTCTTTGGACCTTGCAATTGGAATGAACTTCCTCTTTCGCTTCGTCACATCGCACTCAGCTCTTTCAAGTCTGGCCTTAAAACCCGCCTCTTCCCCAGATAGCCTCCCTTCCCTGCCTCTTCCTTGTCTTCAGTTTCTCCAGTTTTTGAGTTATGCATGCATGTGATTGACTGGTGCGAAAGCACTTTGATTTGTCTCTGCACAAGATTCAGCACTATATAAATATCATAATCATCTTCTTAGATTGCTTTATGTATTGCTGATGTTACGAGATTGTAAACGCCAGAATGAGCACCAGCTGACTTTTCTCCTGTGGCGCTGCCACCAGGGAGATGTGATGCTGATGATGCTTGCTGTCTGTTGCATGTCCAGAGACATGGCATTTAAACAAGCATGGAGGTTTTCTCCAGATTTTAGTGAAAAATGAGTTCCTATCTGACCTTGCTCTGATCAGTCTTCTGAGCTCCATTAACTATGTTGAAAGTGCATTTACCACAGCTCATTCTTTGCTCCCTCTACTATGTACTTTAGTTGTTCTACCCTGGCTATATCCTGTCCTGTCCCCAGTGATTTGATGTAAACCTTTTATCTTTTAAACATATTAGTTTGAACAAGGAGGATTTCCAAACTGTTGGCTTCTGCTTAAAAGGATCTTTGTAAATTTGTCATATCAAATGAATGTAACATGTATGAATCTTTGAACACAGCAATGTAAGTCAACATACTTTGCATGTTTACAGTATTATACCAAATGCTGTTTATATTTGTATTTGTTACATGAAATATGTAACATTTTTATGTGCCCCTTCTGGGTTTCCTGAAGTAAACATGCATTGTCTTGTCTTGTAGTCTTGTATCCATAGAAAATCACTGAAGGCAATCAAGACTCTAATAATGATCTTCTTGTTTTATTCACATTTGTTGATGCTGTCTGAAATGCCTCCATGGATCAAACTGTTTATATGCAATCATGCAGAAAGCACTGTGAGCACAAGAAAGTCAAATATAGAAACTGTTAATTTCTGTTACAGTCATTAATGAGTAATGCTGATATAATTTCACACATGAAAGCACTTGATTTGCTGTAGGTGGCTGCAAACATTATTTGTAGTTTTCTGTCTGCTTGTCCTCTCACTCTCTAATCCTTTTTTTAATTTTTTTTATTTACATTCACCTGAATCCCAGTCTTCAGTCACCTTTGTTGCAATTTTTTAAAATACAGTTTTCAGAAAAGAAAAAAAAAATCTGTCTGTGTCATTTTGCCAAGGATTTAGCTTTTCAGTGTCTTTATTTGCCTGTCTATCAAATTTCCTTTGTTCTGTTTTTACTCATATCTTTCTCATTTAACCCCCCTCACACCCCTATTCTTTATTTTAGCACATGCTACAGTAGAAGTTTAGACCCATATTATCTTCCATGCAATAGTCCCCACCATCTCTAGCCCTTTCCCCCCAAATGTCCATGTTTCCTTGTCACTACTCAAAGGCTTCAGGGTTGACTCTATCCCTCCCCCCACCCCATGACCCCCCTGCCCCCCACCACCACACCCTTCCCCCTGCCCTCCCACCCCCTTCTACCCGTTCATGTTTCCTTGCCTCTGCTCAAAGGCTTCAGGAATGACTCTGTCTTTCCCTGAAGTCTGTGTTTACTTGCCTCTACTCAAAGGATTCAGGGATAACTCTATTCCTTTCTCCCTGAAGTCCATGTTTCCCTGCTGTCCAAAGGCTTTAGGGATGACTCTATTCCTACACCCCCCCCCACCCCAGGTCCATGGATCCTTGCCTCCACTCAAATGCTTCAGGGATGACTCTATTCCTACACCACCACCCACCCCAGGTCCATGGATCCTTGCCTCCACTCAAATGCTTCAGGGATGACTCTATTCCTACACCACCCCCCACCCCAAGTCCATGTATCCTTGCCTATACTCAAAGGCTTCAGGGATGACTCTGTCCCTACACCTCCCCACCCCAAGTCCATGTTTCCTTGTCACTTATCAAAGGAATCCGGGGTGACAGCAACACAGGCCAGGCCCATGGCAGGGCTGGTGAGGGGCTCCAGGTCGGCCTGCCATTCTCCTGTGGATATGTCGATACACTCCATGTCCTCCAGGACCTCAGCCAGCCTAGAAGAGACCCCACCCAGGATGAACAGATGAGAGTCTGCAACACAACACAGATCCCAGCCAGGGTCAACAGCCTTTACAGGGGAGAGCCTGCAACACAAACAACATGGAATGACGGTAGTGGTTTCTGTTTGGTCACTAGGATGTGCCTGACCCATTCAATGGATTGTCAGTGATTTGTCAGTTTTAATAAAATAGGAAAGAATGTAAACATTTATCCCAAGTCAGACAAATTATCTGTTTTAACACACTCACAAGCACACACAACAGACACACACACACCAAAGCAGGGTGATGGAGGGGTGTCATTTAAAATCGTATGGATAGATGGTACTGAAGAACTACAGCCTGATGGTGTTGGCAGACAGACAAAGGTATTGCTTAGGACAATGGATTGTGCCCCTACATGGCTTGCCCCGGCTAGAGAGTGAAAAAGTACCTTCTTCCTCACTCCCAGTTTTGGAAACTTTGGGGGGTGCGGGGGGGGGGAAGATCCAGACATCCACTGGATTGTGGTCAAGTCAAGCTGACAGCAGAGGCCACATCAGTGCTGGAAAGCCACTGGGTTGTTCATCTCTATTTCTGGATTGCCAGATTTTCCTTTCCAAACCGCCAGCCTAAGAAACACAACAGCCTTTGAATGTATATCTCCCCTGTTACAAAATGACTGAGCAACCAGGTACCAGTACATCAGCAACCTGTGATCTGTATGGACTGTGACCCTCCTTTCACATAGCAAGCAAGGAACGTACCGATAGCACAGCAGTTGACGTCATGACGGGGGATGGTGAGGGAACTGAAGGTGACCCAGACATCCTCTACCTCTAGGTACTGCAGGACATCACCCACGCTGATCAGGGGCATGTCTGGTTGTTGGCTCATGGCCCCGCCCACCACGAACAGCGTGTTCATCACTTCAGCCACCGTGGCGTGACACAGCGGGGCCGGCAAGGGGTTCATGCTGACCCAGCTGTGGCAATCATTGTCGGCGTCATAATTAAGATCAACATCTTCATTGTCATATCTCTTTCATCCCTGCATCATTTGGAAAGCTCTCAATGCCTAAACAGAGCAACAGGTTTTATGTGTAGGTCAGCAACCCTTTCCTCTTACAAAAAAAAAGAAAAAAAAAAGTGGTATAGCTAGTCCAGAATCTACTGTTTGCAGAAACTTCAAAGTCAATTCTAAAGGATTCTTCAAGGATTCTTTAGATGCTTTATTTCATACTTCTTACTTACTTTCTCTTTTATCTGCTGGTATGGTTGTCGAAGTGTAAAGAATAAAAATATGTTGAATTTGATTGTGAAATAATGCAGCAAGGTCATGTGTGCAAGACAGAGCAGCTTGAGTCATATGGAGTACGAGAAAAGCCACGCATGTTTCAAGCGACAGCAGCCACACTCTTACAATTCATCCTCAACCTTTCCATTCTGGCAAACGCTTCTGTGTTGAAAATGCAGTTTCATTCCACAATCAATTCCGCAAATTAACATCTATAATTAATGACACGAATCACAAATCAACATGATTTCGTTCACAAAATGCATGTGTGTACTGTGTTTGAAAAATTGATATGCTGTTGAATAGCTTATTATACGTTTATGTTTGATTATAGTATAATATTTTAAGTCTATCTTCTGTGGTTATTGCATGTGCATGACTGATTATTGTTTGTGTGGTTTACTTCAAGTGAGTATTTAAGCATTTTATGTCTTTTATGTGTTCATATTGAATGACTACGATTCTTGTGCATTGTTGTTTTACGCCAAAATTGTTTTATCGTATTGGAGATTATAAAGAAACAAAATGTTTTTATCATAACAATAGTAATAATTATCATTGAGGGTTTGGTGACAGTTTTATTTGAAAATGATATACACTCAGTCTGATTCTGTGACTGCACTATTATTATTATCAACAGTGGGGTTACTGAGTGGTTTCCTATGTACATTGAATCTGAACAGGCACCACCAAACACTGTCAATGTGTGACTCGGCGAAGTGCAAGTTCTCCTCAGCTTGTAGCAAAGTGACATTGAATATTCTGAGCACTGGGACCGAGTTACTAGGTGTGTGAGGGTGTGGGCTGGAACACCTGGAGAGTCAGGCCAGTAAGAAGGTACAGAAAAGTTTCAGTTTCTCAAGGAGGCGTCACTGCTTTCGGACAAACCCAACAGCACCCAATGCGCTTAGTCAGGCATTGAGTGCATGCATACATGCATATATATATATATATGTGTGTGTGTGTGTGTGTGTGTATTTGTGTACCTGTCAGATTGGATTTCTACCACAAAATTTTGCCAGAGATAACCCTTTTCCTACCGTTGGTTCTTTTTTCAGTGCAACAAGTGCGTGCTCCACACGGCACCTCGGTTTATCGTCTCACCCGAAAGTAGACGCTCAGTTTGATTTTTCCAGTCCAACCTTGGAGAAAGGGTGACAGCGGGAATGGGACCCAGCCCCTCATGGGCACTGTACAGAGAAGACAGGCAGCAGGCCAGAAAAGAGAACAGTGTTGCTCCAGACCCCACCTGTTTGTCCTGGGGTCATAGCATTCCACGGTGGCCAGGAGTACTCGGCTCCTTCTGCGTTCCACAAAGCCCCCGATGAGCCAGACCATGCCCCGGAACCCGATAATGGCCGCTCCAATGATGCTGTCCCGCATGTTGGCGATGGGCCCCCACTCGTCAGTGTCAGGGTTGTAGTACTCACAGGAGTCCAGAAAACTGGATCCACGGGGCAGTTTGAGTCAAAGGTTAATATGATCGGTTTATTCAATCGACTGACTGCTTATTTGTATCAGTCTCACAGTTCAAAGAGGAGAGACAGAGAAAGAAACAGAAACTTGCAGATAGACATACTGACAGAGTGACAGAGGAGACAAGGCGCACACACTTAAAGAATTTACCATACCCATAAATTTATATTTTTTATCAGATAGAGCCTATCTGTGCTGTTTTGTTGTTGTTATTTCTTATTCATGCACTGCGGAAGCAGACTTTGTAGCACCCCAGTTTTGTGTCACAGGAAAGAAAAATAAAACCAACACATACTTTTTTAGTCCCTTCCAGTGTGACAGTTTTACATCTTTTGTTACCTTTCCTCCTTCATATATAATGGAATTTTCTTCCATTCTATGGAAGCAGCCCTATTTGAACACCTTCTTCATCATATGGAGGCAGCCCTACTAAGTTCTGGTACTCCTCTATTGCAAAGAAGCAGCCTTTCTAGTGCTCCTCTTCCATTAAATAGAAGCAGCCTGTTGGTGGAAGCAGACCCCCCAAATCCTCCATGAAGTTAAAAAAAATCATTTCCACAGGTTTCCTTTCTATATTGGAAGTAATAATAATAAACATATATACCTAACAGCTACCCTCAACACATACGCACACATAGGCACGCACAAACATACATTAACAGATGTGTGTGTGCGCACGCACGCACACACACACACATACACACATTCATATATATGCATGTAGGTATGTACACATACATATGTATATACATATAGTCGAGCACAGCTAACGCAAAGGAAGTGGACCTGCCATAACTGAACTTATTGCTGAGGGGAAAGGTGAGTTTTGAGAGGAGACTTAAAAGATGCAATGGAATCAGAATGACGGAGGTTATCAGGGAGCTTGTTCCACGTCTTTGCCAATTGAAAAGAAAACGATCTGTGTCCATAGGTCTTACTTCTGACGTGAGATATCCTGAGAAGTCAAGTATCAGAGGAAGAACAGAGCTGGCGAGACGGAGTATATATATGGAAGAGTTCAGAAAGCTACTTGGGGCCAGATTCGTTGACTGCAGAAAAGGTCAGAGTGGATAGCTTATACTCTATTCGATCAGAAACAGGCAACCAGTGGAGATACTGAAGGAGAGGAGAAACATGGTCAAATTTAGAAGCTCTGCAAATGAGTCTGGCAGCGTTATTCTGAATTCGCTGGAGTCAGTCTGACATATTTAGGAAGGCCGGCCAAAAGAGAATTGCAGTAATCCAATCTTGAGAGAACCAGAGCGCATACAAGAGTCTTGGTTGCATCGGTTGAGAGATAGTGGCAGATAGAACAGGTTCTACACAGTTCCAAAAGGCAACTTCACAGATATTCGAAATGTGCTGTTGGAAGGAAAGAGACTGGTCCAGGATTACACCAAGACTGCGAACAGGAGAAAGTGAAACAGGTGTGCTATTGATCAGAACAGAGTCACGAAAGGAAGGCCGTTGACGAAATTTCGTTGGACAGGCTATCATAAACTCAGTCTTATCGTCATTTAGTTGCAGCTTATTGAGAGTCATCCAGTTCTTTAGGCCAGCAATGCTCTCCTGTGTTTGAGTCACCAGTGCATCAAATTCAGCTATGGAAGCCGACTGATAAAGCTGAGTATCATCAGCAAAGCTCTCATGCGACATCGCATGATGGCTGATGACATCTGACACAGGAGCTGCATACAGCACGATAAGAACAGGATCTAGGACGGACCCCTGTGGGACACCATATTTTAAAGCAGATACACTAGAGTATCTACCATTTACACACACTTTCTGTGTGCGATCTGACAGGTAAGACGTGATCCATACTAGTGCAGTGTCACGAATACCAAAGGAAGTTTTAGTCTGTTCAAGAGGATAGAGTGGTCGATAGTGTCAAAAGCTGCTGATAAGTCCAACAGAGCAAGAACAGATATCTTATCCTCATCAAACCCAGAAAGCAAATCATTCACTATTCTAAGAAAGGCCGTTTTGCAGCTATGACCACGTCTATAAGCTGACTGGTGAGAATTAAGTAAACTGTTTTGTTCCAGATGAGCTAAGAGCTGAGACAATACAATCTTTTCTAGCAACTTTGATAAAAATGACAGATCTTTTCTAGCAATTTTGATAAAAATGACAGATTTGAGACAGGTTGATAATTTTTCAAACAGTTATGATCCAAAGATGGTTTCTTGATGAGTGGACGTACAACAGCGGATTTGAAGCTTTCAGGGAAACAACCAGACAGTAAGGAAGAATTGATGACATCAGCAATATGTGGCAGTAGAACATCAATACATTCAACCAAGAAAGAAGACGGGGCAGGGTCAAGCTTACAGGATTTCGGACAAGCGCTCAGACACACTCTCTTCACAAAATCTTCAGTAACCGGTTGGAAACAATGTAAAGCAGGACACTGTACACGCGTTCTTTAACGGGTGAAGGAGGAGACACAACAGAGTCAAGCTTCTCACGGATGCATATTTTGCAGGTGAAGAAGACAGAAAAATTTTGGAGGGAGTTCCTGCATGGAAAATATTGTACGGGGAGGAGTGTTTTTCATTTCACCTAGTAGATTGTTCGTAGCGTTGAACAGCTGCTTGGCTGTGGTGTATGCAAGGATTTTAGAAGAGTAGAACTTTGACTTTGCCATGTCAACAATGTTTGTTACACTATTCCTGGCTGTCTGAAAAATGTCCCTACTGACGGTCAAACTCTGCTCTCCGTCTCTCGCGCTTGGCCTCCAACAGCTCTGGTCCCACGGTATTGAACTAAGGCGACGGGGGACTGACGATTGGAGATCAGGCGCCTAGTCGACGGGGCGTGCCTGTCGAGTACAGTGCGCTGGACAGTGGACAGCTGGTTAACAGTCGGCTCAAAAGGGATATCAGTCAGCAGGTCAGCTTTAAATGTGTCTAAGTCAATTGAGGTCAGTGTACGCACCTCCCTGTACACACCGTGGCGGGGCGTGGAAGGTTTGGTGAGATTCAGATGACATGTCACACTGTAATGGTCAGAGGACAGGGTGTGATCGACAGCTGTAGACTTAGGGAGGCAGTCCTCATCTCTATGTAACACCCAATCGATGATGTGACCACGATTGTGTGCAGCCTCAGTTACAGACTGGCTAAGATTGAACAAACTAACAATTTCAAGTTATTTAGAGGTATAAAACTGTGTGGGTTAATCAAAATGAAAATAAAGTCACCGACAATAAGTAGAGAGCTTGGTAAACTGTAAGCGTATTCCAAGAAGTTCGGAAACTGTTCCATGAACATAGTATCAGAAAGGTTTTTTTTGTTTGTTGTTTTTTGTTTTTTTGGTGGCGGACGGTAAAGACAAAAACCACTGAGGTGACAGCGACAGTGAAAGCTGGGCCAGTTCAAAGGAGGTATGGTTGAAGGGGAAGGTGGTGGTAATACGTGGTATGTGGGAGCAGTCTGACACAACAAAGGCGATTCCTCCCCCGCAAGTTGTTGTGACACGAGGGAAGGAGGTGGTAGTGTAGTAGTCAGGGGGAGCGAGATCTCGACACCTAGCTTCATCCCCAGTACTGCGAAGCCAAGTTTCTGTGATGCAGAGGACGTCGAGGCTGATCGAAAGCAGATGTTCGTTGACAGCTGAGCGTTTGAGGCGAGGACCAACAGACTTGGCATTGAACAGACTTTGAGAAATTCGAGCTGAGCGGTGGGAGGGAAAGCAGGGCAGAGGCACACAAATAAGGTTTTTAAAGCTGATACATTTAACAGTATGGTCAGTAGAAGTTACACGTCCAGTACCATACACAACAGCTATCTTCCTCTGTTTGCGACGTCCTGCACGATGAGTGCGAACACGGGGGAGGTGACAACCTATACCCACACCTCTGATGGCGTCGATGACAGAAGGGTCAAGTGCTGCAGGAGGCACGGACAGGGGCTGGTCCCGTGAGTAAGACACACGGAGAGAAAGAACATTAAGCGAGGGCCTGTGGTAGAGGTCAGCTTCAGGAACACGCGGAGCGGGCTGCGCGTGCGAAAAGGGATGGTGAAGAAATGGCGTGCTCAGACAAGCAAGAATACTTGCCAGGTTGCACAGAAAACGTGCAAATAACTTGAAGTTCCGTTAGCAGAATCATACTCCACTCCATCGTAAAGCACATACACAACTATACATCAACGCACAATCACATTCCAACACAATTGACAAAAGAAATGAGAACTAGGACGATGCTGCCTGTCAGGCGTAGCCCTACTCATCACAGTGACCCTCACAAAAGTGACCCTCCTTTTGATTTATAAGATGCGATATAGTTGCGATTCGTATTTATCATCCTTCTCACTATCATTATCAATTTTGAGGTTGTCGTGGTTGTTGTTGCTGCTGGTTGTTGTCGGGGTTATTGTTGCTGTTGGAATTTGTGCTGATGATAGTGGTTACCATCATTGCACAATACAATACCGTATTCTTGCGGTTGCTGTGGCTACTACACCTTGGATTACCACATGGCAAGGTTGTATTATACGATCAGCGTTCAACAATATATTATCATCACCAATCTTCCGGGTCCACTGCAGTCTCCTTGGAGGTCTCCCCGCCCATGGCGTAGATGATGCCCTCCAGCACAGTCACGGCATGGTACATCCGGGCAAGGCGCATTGGACCGACGGCAGTCCAGAAGTTGCCCCCAAAGTCATAACGGTAGCAGGTACTGGTGGCCAAACTCATGTTGAACAGGTCGTTTTCATCCACTAGGGACCCACCTTGACAAGAGAGACAGAGAAAGAGAGAGCATGCATTTACTCACTCAGACAGTGACACTTGTGCATGAATACATGCACCGAACGCACACGCACACATAAACACTCAACGACACATACAAACATGAATAGCTTTTTGATTATGAAATTAATTCATCATTTTTTAAGGTTCAATTGTTTTAAAGTTGAGAAAGGTATTTGGAACAGAGACAGACAGGGGGATGCTGAAAGAACGAGGAGAAACAAAAGAGAATGCAAAAAAAAAAAAAGAAGTAAGAAATGAGACTGACATGAAAGAAAAGACTAAGAACGGCTGTGAACTAGCATCTGGCACAGAAAAGGATGTCTTAGTGTTTGAGAGAGAACAGAAGCGATTGAGATCTAATTTCTGAAAATGCTGATACAAAATTAAAGAAAACAAAAGACTCCACAGAACAACTATGTCCTCTGCAGCATTCCCACCCCACTCACACTTCCTTCCTCACCGATGACGTAGAGGTAGCCATCCAGCATGACACAGCCATGATGGTGACGGGCTTCAGGCAGCTTCCCCATCAGTGTCCACGTGTTGGTGCTGGGGTTGTAACAGTTCATCAGTCGGCAAGGGATTTCCGAGTGCAGCAGATGTGGGTTCAGTCCTCCTGTTACCACCACCAGGGCTTCATCAGGGTACATAGGCATCTTGTGAGACCCGTGATTGTTGTAGGGGTGACGTCGGAAGATTAACCTGCGCCAGAGTTGCAGGCTGAAGCGTGGATTGAAGAATGAACTGTGACAGCTTTTTGTTGTGAACTAATTCTTCCTCCCTTTCCAAAGATTTCTTGGATGTTTTTATTTTTATAGGATTTACAAATATTTAACGAAAAGTTTAACAGTTTTTTTGGGTTTTTTTGGTACTTGTTGTTGGTGGTGTTGTTTAGCATTATTCACATATAAACTGTAGACGTCATGCCGATTCCGTCATTCACACATGTCTGTATGACAAACACCGTCAACTCACAACTGCAGATTCCAATATCAGCCTATAATCTCCTGCCACAGAAACTACCACGTCCAGAAGAGAAACCAGGAAATGACGGCTAAACCGAGGCTTCATTACATACCTCAGTACAAAGCGGGAATATTGCACTGGATGCGTACGTACGTCTCTATGTCTGTTCACTCGACTGCAATAAACGTTGGCTTTTCTAACAGATCAAGCTCAATTTTGGCACACAGTCACGATATCACATTGGATTTCCATGTATATATTAACTCATCCGTAGGAATTATAGCTTGGAGAATTTCAGTTTGAAGCAATGCAGCTGTTGTCATATGCGCCTACGATTTGAAAGCGGACAGTCCCGAATTCTTCGTAAGCTACACACTCTGCGGAACTTTCTTGCTTTTGAAACAGCTGCCATGAAATAATCCGCACATAATCGGCAGATAACCGATTTCTATCCATTCAAGCAAAAGAATACATGGGCTGTACAAAGGTGATGAGGAAATCTATTCAGAACAGATTCAAGGCTAAGCCAATGAAATGAAGTAACACCCTGCACCCCCCCTCCCCGCCTCCCACACACCCTCCTAAAAATGAAAATAGACAAGAAAGGCGAGGCCTTCAAGACTCACTTGTGATACACACTTTACTCAACAGTTTTGGAGTTTTTCACACTTTTTTTTTTTAGCAACAACTATGCAGCAGTTTTAAAATGCTTGTAAAATACGCATTCATCGACCACACTTGATGTCTTATACATCAATGTCATCAGAATAAAACAAACTTTCAAAATATGACATATATTCAAATGCTTGTGGAACATTGTCATTTTTATTACCTTTGACTTCTGTTGCTTAAAAATAGAAAATTTGAGCATTTTCAACATTTTTCACATTCTCACTGAACAAAAAATCCAAGATATTGATTTCAAGTTCACAATTTTAACTTTTATTGAAAAAGCAATGATTTTTCTTTTATCTGAAACAAAATTCACAATGCTGTGTCAAAAACTATATGTTCAGTACTGTGAATAAAATCATAACTATATTTCCTGATTGGTTACTACAAATCACATAAGTCATGTACACCACAACAGACTTCTTGTTTTGCAGAAAACACACAACAGTTTAGACGGTTAACATTAATGTAGCATCCCATGGATTCAATATATATTATTCACAACCTACAGTCAGTTTCTTTCTTTAAACAATACATGTTGATATTGTTGCTGAAAATAGACCGACTACTCCCACCTGAACGATTTACTTGTTTTAACAATGGAAACAGTTGATTTGGTTCTTTGGATACATATGGGTTATTAGGAGAATGTCAAAAAGAAACCAGTTTGTTTTTACACATCCATTTTATAAAATTAAAATTAAAAAAAGGTATATAAAGAATGAACAGAAAACATCCGAGGAAGAAACTATGAAAGAAATGTATGAGATAAACAAACCCATGCATATATCTTTAAAAGTCATCACTCTTCCATTCTGGCTTATCCCTGTCATAACACTATTGGTAATAACACACTGAACATACTTGTTTCAAATGTCATCACTTACTTGTTGAACCCCCCACTCCCATACCCCCCCCCCCCCGCCCCCCCAAAAAAAGAAGCAAAACAACAACAACAAAAAACACAAAGAAAAACAGACCCTGCCCCTACCTTATCATCATTGTATTTGTGTCCCACACATGTACATGCATGATCTTACCTACATGAAAACTCAGAAGGCAGCTTCTGCCATCCACAAAGCACAGGTGGTTTCTATAGGTAACACACATCACATTTTTGGTTTGTTTGTTTGTTTTTTTAATCATTTTTTAAAATTCTTTCTTTAACTCTGCATAACATTTTTATTTACAAATCTCTCTCTCTCTCTCTCTCTAACAGGGAAATGGAACGTTTTGTGAATATATTTTTAATTTGATGCTTCTGGAACTTTTTCATATTCACCCAGGCTTACAAGCTCTCTAATCACTTCTTCAGTAAAGTCTAACTGATCACATCTATTATGTCTCTGTAATTCTGGAATGCCTGGGTCCCCCCCCCCCCCCCACACCTCCTGAAATCTTGAAATAAAAGCATTAAATATTCGTGATTAACTGATCACTTTTGTCCACCCTATCCATATTTTCATCGTCTGACTAGTTGTGGCTGTCTAACATTGATTTTTGACTCCTGGTTCGAAGGGGAAGACAGGGTTTTGTGATCCTGGATCCTCCATGTTGAAACCTGCATTCCTGAAACAAAATGCGAAAATCACATTTTTCCAATTGATAGAAATGTGCACCAAAAATAATGCACACACACACACACACACACACACACACACAAACGTGACACACTTTCATACACAACCTTGTATGCAAGGGGAAAAAAGCACACACACACACACACACACACACACACACACACACACACACACACACACACAAACTGTCATGTGAAAAATACATACATCAAGGACACACATGATAATAACCAGCGCAGCATCAATACAGTTTGTACAATTGCTCAGTTTGTCTTGAATTCCCATAGCGAAGCACTTGCTCTTCTGCAAGCAGAAACTGGGTCAGTCTGCTAGATCCAGCATGTGATGTGTCGAAGCAGAATTACATGTTTATATCTTTGTAGCCTAGCCAAGCGCTCAGCTGGCTTCAGATACTGCTTCACACAAGCTGTATAGCAGACGCCTTTTTCGCAACTAACTTAATCAAATATCTCTTTGTCGGATCAGTAAACTACAAGTATTATATACAGGCAGAATTGTTGCAATTCCATCTTTAAATCTATACCATCTGTGTTTGCCTACGTTAAACTGATTTAATGCAGTTTGTAATTTTCAGCGAAAAGCTCAGTAAAACTGACTTTAATTAAGATTATAAATTCATCTTAAATAATCAACACCTCATTTTATACTCATTAGAAAGTAGGTGTTGAGCTGTTTCTTTTACGACCAATCTGACGAAAATCAGTTCAGGAATCATTTAGAAATCTATCACTGAACACCTTGTAACAAACACAGATTACTCAAATATTTAGCTATAGGCCCGATTTGCTTCACAGCACATGTGGGCGTCATTGAAGTTCGCTTAACTTGCATAAATCGCCACAGCAGGTGATGACTGGTCAATTTTCACCTGGCCAGTTACTGGCTAGAGCTTGCTCTCTCTCTCTTTCTTGTTGTGTCGTACACAGAGTGTGTGTTGCTGCAACGGCCAGAGTCATTGCCATATTGCTGTAAGTACTGTGTGTAAAATGTGTTGATGATTTGTAAATTGTATTCTTTGACACAGTACTTGTGTTCATATGAGTATGTTGATATTGCCTTAGTTTGGTTTACTTGGTTCAGTTATTACCTTGACATGTAGTCACAGCTCGGCTATGACTGACCTAAATAATCGCCATGTTGTCATATGCTTGTAGCAGTATTCCATTTCGTTCTTTCAACGTCACAGTCAGTGACGTCCCTGGACACTGATTGGTTGTTGGAGAGTGTTCTAGTGATCTAGTGAATGACGTGTTCTTTCTCATTTGCTGTCACTGATGAGGTTTGGTTACTTATAAGCTGTACTTAACTGTTAATGTTCGGCACAAAACTGGATAACTTGTGTTGGTTCATTCACCACTTAATGGTTAAGCCATGATGGTTCTTCCAATCTTTGTATTGAGCGCTCACTATCTGGTCTTTCAGTTTGCCAGTATTTAATATCAAAGCCACTGAATCTATTATATTGTTTATTATTCGTGTATTATTTTACATGCTAATATCAGTTGTACTTATAACTTCACAGTTACAGTGTGCTCAGTAGTCTAAGATGTGTGTAGTATTTTGTTTTGGTGATTACATGATAGTGTTGGGTTAAAATCAGTTATTGGTTAAAGCCTTCTGATATGTATCACAGTCTGGTAATTGTAATTTAGCAATCATGCCCTCTCCTATACGGCTTACTCCAGTATAGTGCTACATTGATAACTGATTCATTTGAGTCACTTTGACACAGTACGAACTTTATTTAAATCTATTCTATCAGTGTACTTTCACTAAATCAGCATAGCTTCAATCACTTTAACTACACTATTTAAATGTTTTAGATATGTCATTTGCTGTAAGTGTTTGGTCTTCACACATGTGCATTATTTCTGTTATGTTGCTGCTTATGCCAAACTGAGTGGTTGTCTTCCCACGTAATATGTATACATGTGCTTTCTATCCATTTGCATTCCTGACATGTTCTTGTTCATGTCTTTTCAGGCACTGTCTTCTTTATTCTCTTCTTTTTATCTTCTTATAACTATTGTAAATAAAACAATAGAAAAACCCCTTTTGTGACTGGCCTGCTATATGCCTCTGGCCTGCGCATGGATATTTTCCATCCTTTAATTCAGTAAATCATCAATAATTCTTTTGCACCATCCCCTTTATAATAATAAACCTCTTAGGTACACGGGTATCTTATTGACGGTCAAATGATCAATGAGACAAATCAAAAATAAGCCAACAAATAATTTCCTGTGACCAGTTTTCATCATTTGTGTATCACAACGGTGATATTTTTAGTTAACTGAGATCGAATGATGAAAACGAAATACTCACGCATGGCGTCGTCCGCTATGTTCTGGAATCGACGAAGGGAGATAGGGTCTTCGTCTGTATCACTGTCAGACATGGCATCCTGTAGCTCCTGGGTATCTTCATCGGAGCTTTCGAAGGTTTAGTTTTCGGGGGAAAAAAAGTCGTTTGAAGTTATATTGCAGGAAAATTTGGCGAGCACATGCTGGGTCAAATGTCAAAATTCAAGATGGCGTCGGAAGCAAAAGTATGTGGCGACCTTCTCCTTTCCTTTCATCATGAATGGAACTGTTTAAGTTCATTTTAGTGAATAATTGTTTTTATTAACAAACAGGTGTTTTTATGTAAGATCATTTCCGAAATTTCTCCATCGATCACCAGTGATCGAAAATCAAGGGGGAAAAGTGCACACATTTAAAGAAGAAAAAATAAATTCCTTGAAATGGGTTCTCTATTCGTCTTTATTCGCAAAAAAGGGAAAAAAACAGGCTTCCAAGCAGATTCGAACCACGGATGTTAGAATCAAGAACGACTGGTTTTACCCACTGCGATAACGCGGGTTCAATGTTGACGTTCAAAAATTATCACTAGAACATGTTCTTTTAGCGGAATGAATAGTTTGTTCGTTTCAGCGGAATGAATTGACAACAGCAATCGAAGTCCTAACGCAGTTTAAATCATATGTTATTTTGGTACATCTTGGGCATTCAAAAAATTTCTTTCAAGTCCGAGTTAAAGGAGACGTTCCCCATCCCCTCAAAAACACTGCAATATATGTCTGTTTTTGTAGATCTACAGAGATTCGTGTTCGACAAGCTTTGTCGTTCCACTCACTAAGAAACATGGACACCTTCCATTCAATTTCTTTTTTCTGTTCATTCTAGTTTATTCAGTATCCACTTTAAAACATTAATATGCAGTAAACACGTCGATGATTATTTATAAATTCTTTTAATTCGGCGGTAAAGGAGACGTCAGACTGTGCAACATGTTTTGTCAAGATCTGCACTGACCAGTGCCCGTAGACGAGGCAGTGAAACGGTCGATTCAAAATTATTTTTCTGTTCATCCTAGTTAATTCAGTGTCCACTTTAGAATATTCATACTGCAGTAAGCACGTCAATAATGTAGTGTATGTGTTCTGTCCAGAATGTGTATTTCTTTGCTTTTAATTACGAACAAGAAAAACGAGGTCATGGCGTATTCAATTCAATTTCAATTCAAAATACTTTATTGTCTGCTTCAACCAAAACAGAAAATTCTCACACCCTTCCCTCATCACCACGCACATATCAGTCATTATGTAAAATGAAAAACATTTGGGTAAGATAGTATTCCATCATAAGATAGAGTGAAACAACTGTGTGTTTGCGTGTGTGTGCGCGTGTGCGCATGTGTGTGTGTGCGATTGTGCATGCGCCGGTCTGTGTATGTGTGTGTGTGCGTGCTCGCACGTGTGTGCGTGTGTTAGCCTAGCCTGCGTTCATATATGAGCGAGTGTGCGTACGTGTATGTTTTAATCATTATAAAAGGGAAAATACTCAGTAAGATAATTGTAACATTTTAAAAGACAAATGATCATCAACAAATCCTGGAACCGAAAAACGAATGAGCACCTGGCGCACCCTTCCTTGATCACAACACACATATGAATTATCATGTAAAAAGAAAACATTCACTGATTAAGGTAAGAAAACAAATTACATTTTAAGATAAAGTGAAACATTCTCGTCATATTAAAGGAAAATATTCATTAAGAAGATAATAACATTTAAAGACACAAATGAAACGAAAATAAACGAATAACCTATACATACTTTCCTTACAGCTATGCAGACATTAATCGTCAAAAGAAAAGAAAATTAAGATAAATTTAACTTTAAGACATGAAATCACAGTTGGAAAGTCTAAAACCGCCACCAAGACTGCAAGCATGCAAAACCCCTTTCACACCTCTCTGCAGCAAAACAACAACACACACACACACACACACATACATCTCTGTCCCCTCTTTCCCCATAACCCTCCACCTACTCTCACTTCTTTCTTTACACATGCATGTACGCATACATGCGGAATAAAAGACGACTGTCATCAAAACGAAAAAAAACAAATCACGGGCAAAGGAATAAAAACATTATTTGAGCGAATTATTTATCACAGCAAAAGCAGAGGGGGCAAATGATTTTTTGTACATTCTTCTTTGTAAGTGAGATTTTACACCGTCTGCCAGAAGGAAGTTTCTGAAAGACAGAGTTAAGTGGATGAGTGGAATCATTAAAAAATTGTAGTGCTTTTCTGCTAAGAGCGGATTGGTATAGGGTGTTCAGTTGTTGCTGGGGCTTGGTTATGATTTTGCTGGTCAGGTTTACAACTCGTCCTAAATTTGTCTTTAACTTGACAGTCAAATAACCAAACCAAGCCAGAATGCTAAAAGCCATGACACTTTCTATCAGGCTTCTGTACACCAGCTCAAGCATGTGTGGATTAGCATTAAAACTTCTTAATTTTCGCAGTAAAAAGGGACTCTGGTGCACTTTCTTTGCAGTGGCATCAACATGTTCGCCGAATGCGAGATTGTGGTCAACTATAGACCCTAGATATTTAAAACTGTCCACTATTTCCACATGTTTCTGATCTATAATAACTGGATTTTGTGTGTGTGTTATTCTCACCAGACAATCTGAAAGCTGCAAAGGGGTAACAGTGGTTTTCAGAATGCGGAACGAAATCAATGAAATAAACTATTAATGATTTGGAAATACGGCTACATTCGAGAGACTTACAACTATTACTGGTATGACTGAAAAGATTTTTTTCCTACTATTTCTAAGCCAAATTTGTTATTGGCAGACAAAGTATTTCAAGAGAAAATAGCAATGTTAAAGTTTACCACGGACACACACACACACAGACAGACACACACACAGACAACCGAACACCGCGTTATAACATAGACTCACTTTGTTTACACAAGTGAGTCAAAATTCAAACACAGGACAACCTAGATTTTGACGAAAAATTTCATTCAGTACACATTAGCCAATGAAAGAAATCACAGAGAGAAAACGAAGCAGCAATGACATTCTCTACTTACCCAGTGCCGGGGGTAGGTTCCGGGGGCGTTCCGCTTTCGTTGACGGGGAGAATATCGTCATCTGTTCCTTGCTGTTGATCCATCATAGGATCCATTATCTGAGGAGCGCCCTCTTGAGTCGTTTTCCCTACTGGATATCCTTGGTTCACCGGACCAGTTTCGCCACCGCCCCTTTGAAAAAGGGCAAAGTGTTGTTTTTTTCTTCTTTATTTAAAGCCGGCTATTTTTGATTAAACAAATATGCAACATGGACGAATCGTAAGCGCTTGTGGCGAATGGTCATATTCAGCCTTACAAATGTACAGTAGTCGTAGCAGAAGTGGTAGTGGTAGTAGCAGCAACAATAGAAACAGCAGCAGCAGAAGCAAAGTACACACTAGTGATGGTATTGTTACAGCTGCAGAAACAGCTGTAGATATGGTGATTGTTCTTTTACGAGACAGCGAGCCATCTTCCTCAGCCAACGACTTAGCGACCGTGGAATAGTTGCTTGTTTGTTTTTTGATAAGATTTTGTCACTCCCTTTTTTGGGTTTGTTTTTTTACAATTTCACAGACATAAATTCACAATGATGATAATGATGATGAAAATGTAGTAACTAGGAAAAAAATGACTATGATCACAGTTTGCAACACGGTTTGGTATGAAAGAATAACTCAGAAAACCTCATTTTTTGATTGCTGGAAAATAAAGATTTAACGTATGATTTGTCAGTGGTTACACGGCCTTCGTCAAGTTCGTGTTATATGTTGAAGCTCAAAGATAATGAAGAAAACTATATGCTGAAAATTTCTGGTATCGGAAATATGGACTAGTTTTGATAGATCATTAATGGTTAGTAGCAAATAAATGTACCCAAGGAATAAGACAGACTGTTACACTGGAAACTACTTCACAATATTTGCCCCACAAATATCCTCTTGTTCAAGATGAGTCTAAGAAAATAACTAGATGTTCCTGTTGTGCAGAATATGACCATCACGAAAACTTTTTTTTTTTTTTTTTTTTTTTGAATTATCAAAAAATTAAAAAGGTCTGGAACATGTGCACAGGTTATATTTTCAAGACAACAAATCAACAGATCTGTCTTCGAGAAACAGATGTTCTCTTTGGTTACAGCACGGAGAATGGAAAGAGTACTTTTGTTCAATATGTAAATCATGTAATTTCAATTGCAAAAAAAGGTTATTGGTAAATTTTGATATGGTTTTGATGTGACTATTTTACTTCATTTCTAACAGAAAAAAATCTTCACGTATAAAAAGTATCTTTTCAGGGTAAAAAAAGATACCCCCCCCCCCACTCCTCCCACACCCTCCATACACAGAGAACTGGAACTCAAACACGAACGTTATATTCAGTTACACTTTCTTTTCACGTGCTAATATAATTATGTCCCGTGTAATCAGTGTGCATTTCCACCTTCCTGTTGACATGCTTCTATATTCCTGTCGCACTCCAGTTGTTGCTGCGAGTGATGGATATGTGCAGGAGTGTTTTCTTCTTTCCTCTTCCTGTTTCGATGTCGTTAGTTCTGGCATTTGATTAGCCCGAAAATTTTTTTTTTTCGTTGAAGCAGATGCTAACGTCTCTAGCAGTCTTTTTGTGTTCTTACTGATGGCGATATGCATTTTTTTTCCTGAAACGGAGTAAAAGTACCGAAACGAACAATGGTTCATGAGTGCAACATGGTTTGCGAAAACATCGGCCACTATCATTGTTTTTCGATTAGACTATCATGTCAGTCGTCAGTACTCTTTGAGTTGTATATTGATGCACTTTTTTTTTTCAAACTTCTTTTTATTCATTTTTTGCGTTCACATTGTTCACATGAATACAGAGGACATAAACATAAAAAGTAAATATGCATCATGAATATATCGATTGTGTATTCAACATTTTATGTATTAACGTAGTAAAAACGCTAATTATATGTCCTCAGTACACACACACACACACACACACACACACACACACACACACACGCATATATCTATCTATCTATCTATCTATATATATATATATTAGAGGTTCATGTGTATAGCGGTCTGATGAAGGACATGTTTAAATACGAAAGAAAAGAAAAAAAAGAACAAACAGATAAATGAAGAAGAGAGGAAAAGAAATGACCGAAATGAATATATATATATATATATATATATATCTAAAGAAAAACAAAGAGGATTTTTTAAAATTTCTAATCCAAAATGCTCCACATGGAATGGACCATTAATATTAATATATGTGTCCCAAATATATATGTATTTGTCACCTGATTCGTACATTTCTTAATACTTTGGTGTTGTCATGAAAACAAAAGGAAATCAGCAATTTAATATGCAAGCAGGTGTATTACTATTGTCACATAATTCAATGTGCTTTACATAGGCATCAGAATTCAAGTCTTATATTTTAAGATGCAAAGTAAGAAAGAAAGAAACAGTTTTAGATGTCTTGCCTGCATGATCAATTTGGCTACGTTTTTCGAATTACAAAGCAAGATTTGTTGGGGCTCTGTAGTGAATGGTAATGTACTGGTATTATAACATTCTATTAGTGGCATGTAATAGAACCATTTTGCCAGGAAATTGGTGTTTACTTATAAGTAATTGTGATACATATTATTCCGTTTTATACCTTAATCAAAATTGTGTTAGGAATACTTCAAATTGTGGAATTTGTTTGTTTGGTTATATTGATGCACTTAATCTAAATAACAGTACAACAAAAACATTCGGTCTATTTAAAACCCTGACACTTCATCTCATACACAGAACACCAAATTCAGCAAGAAAATGTCCAATGTTTAGACGTCAGACATACATTAATGTAATTGCGTTTTATGCTTCCTGAATTAAAAAAAAACGTGTCGCACATTTTACTCAGCTGAACAGTTGTGCAACAACATGTCACCTAATCATTAATCAGTTCTTCCAAACCAATCAATTAAAATCTGTCAATTAATCAAAATCAATCAATCAGTAATTTGAGATTTACTGATCAAAGTCAGCCGACCATCCAATCAATCACCATTCTGTCACTGTGGTACTGATGCCACAAGTGGCCAGTGCACTTACTGTATGTTCGTGGCGTTTTCATTGAAGTAGTTCCCCTTGCAGACAGCTCGCCGGCCACAGGGCGGGGGCTGAGACTTTGGTCTGTTCAGCCGACTCCTGATCGGCGCTTTCCCGTCGGCTGGTGATTCTGACCTGCGCCTCCGTGTGTAACCTTGCCCTTGTATCTTCTCTGCCGTTTCTTGCCCCCACCTTTGTCCAGATTGTTTGATGCACAACTGTTGCTGTTGAACCACTGCATCTCCAGGTGGAACGATTCCTTGCTGCTGGTTGAGAATCTGTCTTTCATAGTGCGGCATGTTGCAGCTCTTGTTGCAGAATTTGTTGTATTGCTGACCAGGATTGCTCCTGACGTGGGAGGAATGCTGGTGCAGCTGACAGACAGGCGAAGCCAATTTACGTTTATTGTGGGCAACGGGTTGCTGTTTATGGTGGGTAACGGGTTGCAGTTTAATGTGCGTGGGCGTGGCGGGCCGTTGTTTATTTTGGGTCAGGGGTCGCTGTTTATGGGTCAGGGGTTGCTGTTTATTGTGGGTGACGAGTTGCTGATTATTGTTGGTGATGGGCTGCTGCGGTGGCTTGGCACCAGAACGGCCTGCATTGCGAAGCCGATGGAGACTGCGCTGATAGTTTTCTGCATTCTGCGCCTGTTGATGAAGCAATTCCTGGAGATGCTGCTCTGTAGGATCTTCATGTCTTTCATAATTGTGGTAGTTCCGGTCGAGATGATGTTGCAGTGATGGGTCTTGCTCATCATGCTGTCGACTCCACCGATTCAGCCGCTGGCGATTTTGCTGCTGTTTTTCTTGGTTTGGTGGCTGCGTCTGTTCCGCTAAGTGTCTTTTCGGCTTTTGCTTATGGTTGTAGGCGTGGTGTCTTTGCAAGTGGACCTGGTTATTAGGCTGTTGGGGGAAATGTGTGTTCTGAGCCTTTGGGTTCTCTGCGGCAGATAAGACTGGAACGTGAGATAGGTCAGCGTTTACAGGTCTAAATATAGCTTTGTTGTTTCTTTTCCTGCCGCCAGGCTGTCGTTCTTCAAATGACTGTCCGTTACTGGTGTTACAGTGACTGGCGTGTTTGTCAACGCACACTTCCTCTTCAGTCCGTGCACAATCGTTTTCATCCACAACAGCACAGTGACAATGTGGTGAGGGAACGGGGCTACAATGTGGAGACTGACAATAGTGAACTCGGACAGACGTAGTAGATTGCACCTCCACTGGGTAAGGTTCATGCTGTATATTTGATTCAAGGGCATATTCATCCAAAGCTTTCTTTTTTATTTCTTTTTTTCTCTGTTTCAGTCGCTTTTCAATGTCATCTAGTTGTTTTTCCGACAATCCTTGGGCCATAGTTGACCCACACACGCACTCGTTTGTATCGCTCTGCTGTTTAGACATACCCATTACTGTTGATAAACAGGTGCAGTGACACGGACAATGACTTTTTGCGCCTGAAAAAGCAAACGTTAGATTAGTTTGAACTGCGTCGGGGAAATCTCTCATGGTTGTACCCTCGTCATGTTTAGTGATTGTCTCCCGGTTCGAGTCCCGTTTTTGTACAAAGTCTGTCTTCACAGGTTGCTGGACTGTTCCCTCTGTTTGAAGAACCTCAAAACACCGACGGCGTTCTTCAACAAGGGACTGAGATGAAGGTCTTGAATTTCCGTGTTGCTCTGCTGTTAGCTGCTGGACACGGGCATGCTCCAAATCTTGCTGTGATGAGGTGTCTTCAGACAGAAGTACTGTCGGTTCTTGCCCATGAGTTTCAGGCATGGTGTGACTTTGGATCTCCAAGTCAGATTGTGGGTTTTGAGTCCCAGAGTAAGTTGGACGGGAAATATGATTGTAATTAGCGGCAGAAGGTGTGTCTTGACTTTGATTTTCCGAAACCGAAAGTGCATTCTGCCTTTGAGGTTCCGATGGTTCAGCCGGTCTTTCTGGGATCTTCATGCCATTTGTTTGGCTACTGTGAGTTACTAAGTTATCGCCCTTGGGTACAGAGGAAATCGATGTTAAACTTGCGATTGGAAAGGGAACTTCCGTGATATAGCTTGAAGCCTGCTGTTGTTTTGAATGAGACTGTTGCCGCTCAGTCACTGTCCTTTGTGATAGCTGAGCAGGCCCTGATCCCAGTGCACTGACGGACTGATATTGATACTGCCCTAAAGATTGTTCTCTTTCTTTCAGAGATTCACCTGGTGTTGGAAAATCAGTTGGTTGTTGAGAATTGAAAGAAGAAAAACCAGCATTACTTCCCTGACGTATCTCGATACTTGAGGAAAGACCTTGGTCGCCAGCTTGAGTAGCTGGCGTTAAAGTCTTCTCTTGCTGTACAAAACGTGATACACTACTTTTCTGCACACTGTTCATCGCGGATTCATTGCTCGGAATGTTGGGTGGCGTTGAGAAAGGAAGCCAGTTTGTATCTCTTTGACCTATGGCTGTCGAGGCGTTCGATTGCCTACTGTCCAGGTTGTCAGCAGTTTGTTGATACTGTGTATACCTTTGGTCATTTGCTCTCACACTGTGAGTGGACGAATCATTCATTTGTGTCAGTGATTGCCGTTGAAAACGCGCGGGGTATGTTTCATTTCCTTCTGGTGTCACAGAGTTGGATAATCCGGTTTGTCGTGAGGAACTGGTTAAATTGCTGGTTTGTTGAAAACGTGTGGGGCATTTTTCATTTCCTTCTGGTGGTACATAGTTGGATAATCCGGTTTGTCGAGAGGTATGGGATAAATTGCTGGTTTGTCGGGATAAACTGCTGGTTTGTCGTGGATCGGCTACACTACCATGTTCACAACTGTTTCGGATCATTTGGTGCTGGGATTCAGACTGTGACCTGGTCTGTGTTTCAGTTGCCAGGTTCTCAGCATCCTGAGCATGGACATACTGCGGGACTTGACCTCTGTCAGCCTGGAGTGGATCCTGGCCCTGATACTGGTTTTGAGAAGACATGAAGCCGTTTCTGATTTGATCAAACGTTTGATTGGGAGTCTGCTTTGAGCCTTGACTTACATTTGACTGCTTCATGGAGATCAACGACGATTGTTGAAATGGTGGTTGACAAGAAGCTGTGCGGGGTTCAGAAAATGCTATTGATGTCTGTACACAAATGAAAACAATAAGTCATGATGGAAAGATTAATGCTGGAACCGTTTCCATTGACAATGACCAATTATCCCACTCTTTACCGTTATTTGAACAATCGCACATGTGACAATTAATGCAGACAAACAAACAAGAACCCCCCTAAACACAACAACAAAAAAACACGTAGATCTATACAGGTGCATACGACCCCCTCCAATTCATCTGATTCTTTAGAGTTAAAAATTCTGTTCAGAATTTGTGAAAGCAAAGCAACGGAAAGCGGCATGTAGCATGCGCCAAAAGAAAATAAGACTAAAAAGTAAGATGCCGATCACCTTATCTCAAAGAAATGAATTGTCATGGTTCATCATTTACAGAATACTATGACGTATCTTTTAACAAGCACACACACAAGCGCGCGGACGCACATACAAGATGACAAATCACTTTATTTCGAAAAACTGAATGATTATCGTTCAACGTTTAAAGAGTGAATGGTATCATTGAGATTAATGCCATGACCGCATATTCTGTTTGCATATGTATAAATGATCACTGCTGGTATGCTACCCAAAAGGATATTATTTCATTCTTGTGTCTTTGCGCAAACCATTTTCTTTTTATTTAAGATATGGTGGTCTTGGATTTTTTTTAATGTCCCTTTATATGGGGCTTTGGCTTTAATGAATACAATCCAGTTCTGTCACACACATGAATTGGGCTCAGCCAGCCAGAAAGGAAGCACATACTGAGTACACAGGCTGCTGGAATTGGAGAGTGGAGGCCATACCCGTCGGTTCCGCCATTCCTAAGGGAACGTAGCAACGGGGAGGGGGCATGTCTGCCTGTGGAGCACTCAGGTCACCCTGGCTGCCGTGTAACGCATGGTATCTGCTCCAACAAGCAAACAGAAGCTTCAACCACCCAACCAACCGATCAGGTAAACTGGTGCAGCAGATCACCATCATCAATAGTATCGAAATCGTGGTTAACTTCCGTATGTCATATATAACAGAACTGACTACAACAATAACGATACCCACCGCAAAAACAACAACAACAAACAAACAGACAAAAAAACAAACAAACAACACCCCTCCCCCTTCCCCCGCCTAAACAACAACAAAAACAACAACTAACCACCAACAATAACGATGGAAACCGTCCTTGTTTGTGTCAGGGCTATTCTCAGACACACATGGGTATAGGATTTACTTAATGTATACAGTGTTCGTTGTGTATGCCATACACTGTGCTGGCGAGTCTGCCGTATTTAACACAGCCCTCCGCAACCCGTGGGAATGTCACCACCATTCCCCCAAACCACAACCACTGCTACCACTACCTCAAGAAAAAGTTACATTTGTATGAGGGCCTCAGTCAGTGCTGAGTGTGTTTTCGTTTCCTTGACCAGTCCACACTAAGGTTTACGGTGGCTCGATTTTCTGCAAAAGGAGTTGTGGCTCTAGCCGGTCTGCATATGTGTTGTGACATTGGGGAGGGGAGTGGTGGGGCAGAAAAATCTCAGCCTTTAACCCACCGGACGCTGATGCAAGATCACTGACGGACATCAAAGACCCGCGGAACTGAAGTCCAGCGCCTGTCGAGGGAATCAGAATCTGGATTTATTCACGGGTATAACAGGGAACCACACTTGTAACGCAGAGTGGTTACCCCCTAGAAATGTGATTTTGATTTTTTCGTGGGCACAGAATGATGTCCCGGGCCTTCTCTGGCTTATTCTGGTTGTTGTCGCTCTGATCCATCTGCTCTGTGTGTGTGTGTGTGTGTGTGTGTGTGTGTGTGTGTGTGATTATATATATATGTATCTACATATATATGTGACGCAGCACGCGAAAACCCAGCTGAAATTGCATCCAACGATTCTTAGCTGTACACAAAAACAAGTGGTTTGGGTCAAAATCATCAAGATCGGGATTTTTATAAATATCGCATCTTCGAAGTCTTACCTTTGCTGTCGGTAAATATCTTTGCACAAAACAACCTGGAACTGTAGTATTTTCAATGTTTTCAGGTGCATGCCTGTCAAAAAATGTAGAAAAATACTGCACTCTTTTGCCCTGTATCAGTTGCATGCTGAAAGCAACGAAAACGGGGAAATTCCGGTCTGCGAAGTAATAAATGGAAATGAGTAGGGAACAGGCACTAATCGTCTCCCCCAGACCTTCTGAATCAAGATAGCGTATGAATGTAGTCAGTTTTCAACGGCTTTACTGGCTACCCTCAGTAAGTTGAAACGTTAGACGGGTCCCATCGATTCTTCGAATTTTGCAAAGTTTCCGACTCAAAGTTAGAAAAAAAATTATTTAAAGTTTAGGCTTTCTGTGGAATATTTTAACTGATGTTGTTTCATTCTGTGATGTGTTTGACTCACAGAAATTCATCGAAGAACCTATGTGTTCGTAAAATCGACGCAACGTGAAGTGAACAAATATGGCGTCTTCGAAAACATCTGCTAAGCGGCTCGCAGCATTCTCAAGGAATCCCAAGAGTTAGGTTGTCAAGTGAAAGCATGACCTGTTGCACACATGAACTGTGAGTTTATCTGAACATATTTAGGCAATAGATATCTTGAAATTTCCTCGCTTGGCTTCAAGTAGCTATGAAATTAGGCCACCCTTCACGCACTGGCCGCGTTGCTGTAACTGCAGATCTAAATGTTGTCTTTCCTTCGAGCATCACTTTTGATTTTCAAACAGTGTGTTGTTGTGTTATGTATATTATTCGTCTCAGACACTTTGCTTAATAGATTAAGCACTTAACATGTAATTTGGTCACAGTATAACCAGATGACCTGACCGGCAAATCCGTAACTTAAAATGTTTTGAAGACAAATATAAAATTTGTAGCCAGAGACAACTGAATGAAAATATGTGTTGCACGCATGTACTATGATGCTATCTGAATATTTTGAGGCACACAGACCTACCAGCACCTCCTTCAAATGGCTAAATTTAGTCTTGAAATTAGGTCACTACCCGCACTGACTACATTACGGTGACTATTGTTCTAAACAGTGTGTTGTTTATCGCACTACTTGTGACCATTCACACAAATACTTTGCTGCACTATATCTGTATTAGCTATATTCATAAACAGATTACCTGGAATCTAACTGATTGTGTGTTGTTTAAAAAGTCTATCAGCCGCACGTGAGGAGATTAATTAAATCTGTAATAAGGTCACAGCAAAATGCCTTGACCAGCAAATCCATAATTAGGCGTGGGGGATTTCTTATGCCTGAAAAACAACATATGTGGTAACTGCGTATAATCATGCTATTGTGACTACCGAAACAGATATCTTATAATGTGGGGAATACAGTAAACCCGTTCTCCCCGTTTCAAATCATATTTGTTTTGATACTATACAGTAAACAAAACAAAACAAACAAAAAAACAAAAAAGAATGTTTAACTTAAAGTCCTCAGAAGTTTAATAACATGTAAATATGCATTTACCCATCAGCCAAGGTTCTCTTCTTCCAGACAGTGCTCTTGTGACTGATTTTGACTGATCCAACAACATGCGTACATGATCAGATATATGACTGGCCGGCACAATCTCATAACAAAAGTTACAGTCCATTCCAATTACAGCACCAGACCAGTTGCTGCCTGCTTGCATCTACCATTAGGACACCAGGCCACATCACAGAAATTGTAAAGATCTATAGCCGAGACTTATGGCTTTGAATAAGTGTTAAGGTGGTGTTAGTGGGCGTTCATTTATTCACCACTCTCACGAGACATCAAAGGACAATGGAAAAGGAGGGATGATAGTTTGGGGGTAGGGGTGGGGGATGGTTTCTTGAGATGAAAATCCCACTTGCATGTCATCGGATGTGTAGTTACAAGAGTCACAAAGTACATAATGTGCACTTTGTGAAACCAAATAAACAATTTTGATAGTTTCAGCTTGACTGAAAAACTAAAACATCAAGCTAGTATCACAAAGTTGCTGAAAAACCCTTCTCGACTAGTTGGGTTGTCTCTTTCCAACTGGGCAATGCTCAGTCTTTGTGACAGTCCCAGCCATATGTACACAAGGATGTGCACTTTAAGTTGGTCTTGCAGCATTTGCACCTTTCTCTGCACACCACTGTGCAGGAGCAGTGAATCAGTTCACATCAAGTGTCTTGAGCATTTGTTGAATGATCCACAAAGGTCGCCACTTCTTTCGCTTACCTTTTTGCAATCCCCATCGTTCTAACTCCAGATGAAAGCACTCTCTCGGATAAACTGCTCTCTTTGTGTGCCGTTCAAGAGCTGCTGATGTGGGTGGAGTATTTTCCAATGTTTTTTCTTTAGCGAGGAGAGGCTGTCTGACCGTGCTGACGACACGCAGATTGTTCAGAGAATCAAACAACAGGGCAACAAACTGCTCAACATGGTACCCAGGGACTTAGCCTGGTTATCCATCATCATCAGGAAAGCATTAGTAGTTTGCTTACACAGTTCATGTGTTCCATGCTTTTCTTTTGCTTCTGCTAACAAGCAAAGCCATGGTTTATGCGCGATTCCTGCTGAACAAAAAAACAAAAGCAAAAAACTGACAAAAGGAAGGGATGGGGGAGTTAACAGTACTGATATGAATCTGAAACATATCATATTTTTGATTACCATCTTATACTAGTGTTTTTCGAACCCAAGTTGTGTGCTGCAAACGAAACTATTCTATCTTCAACAGCCAACATCCATCTTTATTTCATTGGTTTAAATATTTAGATCTGTCAAAGTTCCAAAATTCCTTTATGTTTGTTGTGACTTTCTGGCTTTACTAACGTGTAACAAAAATGGCAAAAGCAAATTCTGGTGAAATAGTTTTGGCAGACACTCCGGGCAAGTCCCATTTCTTTCGACGATTTGTGATTGGCGGATCAAACGCGCATTTCCACTCCGAACAAAACAAGATTTTCTTGTGTTCGGGAGCGTGCGGATTTGCCAACGGCCCTACGTGTGTGTGTTTATGTGTTTGTTTTTTGTTGTTTGTGTGTGTGTGTGTGTGTGTGTGTGTGTGTGTGTGTGTGTGTTCGCGCGCGCATGCGTTCGTGCGCGCACTGACCATGTTTTTCACACTTGCAGGGAAAACATGTGCGCGCGCGAACACACACACACACACTTGCGCGCGCACGCGCGCGTGTGTGTGTGTGTGCTTATCTATCATTTCCTGCCCCTCCCCACCTCTCTCTTTCATCTTCTATCGAGTTCCACGACCATGCACACAACCTGTAGATGCTGAGGAGCACCTCCCGACCCCCAGGTCCCCTGAAGTAGTTTTTATGGGGCTCCACGTGGCGCACGATGTCCTCGGGAGAGATGTGGTTGAAGCGCACACAGGACATTAACTCGCCCACCCGCTTGATCCGTAAGTGCTTGCAGTGGTCGATCCAGGCGCGCGCCGCGTTGAAAACGTCCAGTTCTGATTGTACCTTAACAGAAACCGATGATGATGTGGCGTTTGTGTGATAAGGTGATGGTGCAAGCGATGACAATAACAGTAGTTTAATGGTAATGATAATAATATCTGAAACTGTGAAATTTACACCTCACATACACACACATACACACCTAACCGTGACACTGCCAATAATTATAAACAATATAGCTTACACTCTAAACACGCTTTGAGCGGATTTTAAAATTCAGTCATAACTGAAGCGTTACCCAGGCTGTATGACAGCGAGTCCAATACTGAAATCGCAACCGGTAACTGTCAAACTGATATGATGATGGTAAGGGTGTTGACTTTGGGACTGGGACATTGGTGTGGGGCCCACGTTAGCCTATACCTAGGTCTGTTCGGTGGTGGTGGCGGCGGCTGTGTCAGGGTGAAATGGAGGTAACGACTGCTTGCTTACCACTGAGATAAAAATAGAAGTTGGCAACAGAGCTGGTTTCATTGCGCGGTGCAGTGGTGAAAAGAGTGCGTCTCCACACCACCCCTCCCGTCCCCGATCACCACCGTCACCCCGGCCTCATCAATTTCCTCCTTTCTCCCCACGTCACACACCCACCCATCAACTTCCCCCCACTCACCCCTCTTCTCCCCGCCCCTCCGCGCCTGTCACTTTGCTGTGCTGTTTCACGGGGAAAAAAAACAAAACAAAAAAACCCCCGAAAAAACCCCAACCAACAACAACAACAACAAAAAACTTGCATGGCCGGCATTTGCGCACGCATCATTTTCCCAAGATCCAATCGCGTGGCGGGAAAATTTCACTAATGTTGTCTTTTGTCGTCTGCTGGCATTTCGCAGGAAAAGCAAGAATTTTATTTCGTCCATTCTTTTCTCGCAGGGATGGTGCGTAGAAAACCAGTCTGTGACGCACAGAGGTTTAGGCGGTCAACTTCGGAGCACATATGTGATTCTTGAGCATACCTCTGTGAATGTGATGCAAACTGCACCAAGCAGACGCCAATCGGAGAAAACTTCAGCAGGTGTCCTCGTAAATAAAGCAAATTCACAAGAAGCAGCTGAAGTGAATTGGACTGGTTTGAGAGTCAATAACGAGACAGGCTGTGCTGCATTAGCATGAATCAGCAGAGAAAAGGTGAGCAAGCCATCGTTTGTTTTGTTTTTCAAATCAGTATTTGGTTGCCCTACTTTTTCCCCCACTGGGTAGGTAATTATAACTAGATTAGAAAAATAGGTAATGTCACTATATGTATGTATGTCCCGCTATGTATGTATAAAGTCCTATTTTAGCGTCCTAAGTTCAGGGACCAATTTTACCCGCAATTTTTGACTCACTTGTTTAAACAAAGTGAGTCTATGTTTTAACCCGGTGTTCGGTTGCCTGTGTGTGTGTGTGTGTGTGTGTGTGTTGTAAACTTTAACATTGACATTTTCTCTGCAAATACTTAGTCAGTTGACACCAAATTAGGCATAAAAATAGGAAAAATTCAGTTCTTTCCAGTCATCTTGTTTAAAACAATATTGCACCTCTGGGATGGGCACAAAAAAAATGAAGAAATGAAGCCTAATTATATGCAAACTGCATTTACTGTTATATTTATATTTTTTGTATTCTCTAAACTTGGCACTTTGATCTGATATTCTGACCCAACAACAAGAGCAGTCATTATTATCATTTTTTGTTCAAACAGGAACTTCTTTTGCTCAGCATGGAAGTTTTATTTATTTTGCAAACGTTTTGGTGCAGATAGTAAAAAAGGGAAATTACTCTGTAATTAATGCTAGGGGACTTAATTTGCTTTAAACTGATCTTTCTCATCTTAAACATTACATTTTGAAATTATACTCAATACATAAAAAGCTTGGATTTTTTTTTAAAGTGTATCACAAGTGAGTCTTGAAGGCCTTGCCTCTCTTGTTTTGTATAGATGAAACAATATTTCTATTGGTAGATGTAACCCATTTTCACCGGTTTCTAACTCAATTTTACTCAATTTTGATGTGGATTCAGTCACTAAACAAACGTGCCATCTTGCTCTTAACGTTTTTGGTCCCGCTAACCATGAAAATGTGAATAAAAAGCATGCGGCTTGAGACAAGTGTCGGCTGGGGTTCCATGTTATGGGTAATTTCGTGTGGTATTGTGCCCATTTCTTCATTGGAAATGGTCGACTGCACGCAACATGTCATTTCTCATATATGCCTCCATTGCAAAGCAAACGAAAAAGCTCGTTTAGATAGGTGCAATAATTTAGGATGCTAAAAGTAAAATACAACACACACACACACACACACACACACACACACACACACACACGCACGCACGCACGCACGCACGCACACACACAAATATATACATGTATATTCAACAACAACATATATATATATATATATATATATATATATAATAGACAGTTCAACAGGCACACCTTTCAGTCTAATATTCGAGTTGATTTTGTCACTATCACGCCACTAAAATGTGGGACATATCGCTTTTATTTCACGATGAGAAGGTTTTTCCCTGCTATTTTGGAAGAGAGGGTGCCTAAGTTCAACCTTATGAAAGGACTGATTTTCAAAATTCAGTCTTTAATCACCAGTAAGGTTACTCAGGGTGGTTGTGGTGATGTTATGAGGGGGTCTGTATGTCGCACTGTGTGTGTGCGCGCGCGTGTGTATGTGTGTGTGTGTGCTCCTGCACATACAAAAGTACTCAGTGGCACACGTCTGGAACATCCTAAAAACAAAACCACATTTGCTTTGACTTATTCTTTAGTGAACTGTTTGGGAAACAATAGTCGCTTTAAAAAGAAGAAAATGGGATTCCCACTTTATCATTTGCTCTGACATTTAAAAAAATTATTAGAAAGAACAGTACACAAATACATCCATCAACTTCAATAGAGACAACAACAACAACAGAAAAGAATCGAGGAAAAGTAAAGGGAGGGATGTAAAAGATAAATAAATAATAATCAAACGGACAAACAAGATTCATCAGTATTATTTTGACGATCTTTAAGCGTAGTTTTTGGAATGATATTTATTACATGTGTTGAAATTTAGAAAAAAAAAAAAAGTCAAACAGAACTCGGTCTAATTTGGTCCAGACCCCCCCCCCCCCCCCCCCCCCCCCCCCCACACACACACACACACACACTAGTGGTCTAACCTTGAGGCCATCATCAGACAGCAGCGCTTTAAGCTGGTTCAGCTCCAGACCCAGAAAGCTGTGAGTGTGCGTGATTGATGTGAAATTTGCCCGCACAAAATCCACCAGCTGAGGAGTGATGTCAGCAAGCTCGTGCTTTTCTGCCACGAATCTGTAAAAGCATGGTAGGGTTTGCTGTTCACTCACACACTCTGTCTCTCTGCCCTCGATATTTTTCCACCTGTATGACAACTGTTTGAAACATTCATTGGGATAAAAGGTAAATTCAATCTTCCAATATTTTTCCACCTGTATGACAACTGTTTGAAACATTCATTGGGAGAAAGGGTAAATTCAATCTTCCAAAGACACGCATATTCCGCACACAATTCAATTTTAAGGTCCTATGCCAGGAAGTGGTACGTTTTTAAGTCATCTTTCATCGCGCCATGCTCCCTAAGTTACTTTGGCTTAATTTCAACTCAACATTCCAAATATCAAAATTGTTCGCATCTTTATACGTAGAACCATACGTTTACTTTTTTTTTTTTTTTCCTAACTGTTCATCGTGGATCTGTATCTATTTGTTCGCACCCATTGTGATGTAGCAATACTGGGCTACGTCAGCATAAATCACTTCCATCCAACACGCGCACACTGTTCAACCTTCACCTCACCGCAAGTTATGGTCGTCGCTTTTCGTTTGTCCTTCCTGTATTTTTTACCTCAAACGTTTTTCATTCATTGACCTTTCATTCTTTAAATGTGGTGTTGAAATCTAAAATCCAAACAGAAAAATTATTTGCTGAAAAAAATTTCCAAAAATATTAAATGGTTCAGATTAATGATAGAATGACAAGACATTAAATCTGCTCACTTTCAGTGCAGGTAAAAAAAAAAAAACACCACAAACACACACACACACACACACACACACGCACACGCACACACAAACAAACAAAAAAAACCCCACAGCCTTGTATCATATAACTGCGACATGTGTTAGTCTTTTACAGTAAAAATACCGAATAAAACGTTCATGAAAAAGTGAACCATTGACAATTATGAAATAATTTGAAATAGCCTTATTATTCTTTAATTTCATTACTTTCAGGATAGTCAGCCTTCCACTTTTTTTCGAGTTTTTTACGCGTAGTCCTCTGCCCAAATGTCTTTATTTCACCGCAACAGAGAGAAGCAGGAGAAAAGTATGAAGGGTGATCCATGCCACGCTCAGTAATCAAACTTAGGTATTGCGCTTGTTTAGGCTGTGCCAACATTAAGGTTTATGCTCATCATAATTATATGACCTTGAACTTAGATGTCTTCAGAGCAAACGAGATCACTTTTATATTGTAGGTTGACGGGCGCAATAGCCGAGTGGTTGAAGCGTTGGGCTTTCAATCTGAGGGCCCCTGGTTCAAATCTCGGTAACGGCGCCTGGTTGGTAAAGGGTGTAGATTTTTCCGATCTCCCGGGTCAACACATGTGCAGACCTGCCTGTGCCGGAACCCCCTTCGTGTGTATACGAAGCAGAAGATCAAATACGCTCGTTTAAGATCCTGAAATCCATGTCAGCGTTCGGTTGGTTATGGAAACAAAAACATACCCAGCATAACCACACAGACACGCACACACACACTCTCTCTCCTTCCCTCACTCTCTCGCTCCAGACATCCATTGTCCATCACTCCTCGACCTGTAATACAGGGCATCCTGCACGTCGCAGCGGACCAGCGCGTCCTTGCAGATGCTGACGACCTGGCTCTGCTGATAGAAGCGTGCGCTGATGAGTAGCATGTCCACGTTCTGAGGGGTGACGATCAGCTCGAAGGGATTGTCCCTCTCCCAGCAGGACGGCTGCCGATCAACGGGTAGATCAGCGCACTCATGGGGCCGTACCTGATTAACCCTGAAATACTTGTTTAACCTGAAATTTGGACATGTTTCTCCTCTCTCTTCCACTCTCTTCACTGGCTACCTGTTTCAAAAAGAATTGAATGCAAGCTTTATGCTCTGACGTTTTCGGCCCTGTCAAGCTCTGGCCATCGCTACCTCTCTGACCTCATTGAAGTGTACATTCCCACTCGTCACCTTCGTTTTCCTTCTGATACAAAGCTGTTAAAAATGCCTGTTGTAAAGAAGCAATAGGGTCACAGATCTTTCTCCTTTTAGGACCTCTCACTGGAATAAACTGCCAGAAAATTTTCGACATTCTGCCTCGCTGAATTATCCTAAGCCTGCTCTGTGAACACATCTTTTACAAAAACAGTAAATAATTCTGACCTTGCTTGGTCTTGGTATGATCTGGTTCTATGCATGCTTTATTATGGGGATGCCGTTTGTCATTAGGGTGTATGGCGGGGACGGGACTGCTTGCGGGTGTGTGTGCGTGCGTGCATGCGTGCGTATGGCAGGAATCAATGTGCTTTCTAGAGGGCGTCATGGGTGGGTGGGTGTTTCTAATTTTCAACTGTGCATGTTTCTGTCCGTGTGTGTGTGTGTGTGTGTGTGTGTGTGTGTGCTTGTGCATTGTGTGTGTGTGTGATTATGGAAGGTGGAAGGAGGAGGGAACGAAATATAAAGTGCTTTGAGCAGTATATCTGGAAAATAGATGTCCATTATTATTATTATTATTATTATTAACAAACCAAAGGAAAGAGGGACTTGCATTGACGCAAGGCCACAAGTGTTCCTGTGCTATGTCCCACATGAGTAACTGGTTTATCCCTCATTCATGCTGTGCTGTGATGTGACGATGTCCCCAAACCAGTGTGTGCACAGAAAAAGCTAGTGTGTGCATAAACAACTTCTCAGCAACGATAAACCCCAAGCAGTGTACTCCACATGGAAAAAAACCTGACGTTCATGCAGTTTCCCCACACCAGTGTTTTGCCAACGGAAAGATCATGTATTTTTGCAGCGTTTCTGAATGTCTCCACGTCCGTTTGTCCTCACTTTGATATGTTCCTGCACCATTGTTTTCACACCATGCGAAATATTTGCGTGATTTGCGCGCGCACACACACGCTCACACACACACAGACTGACAGACACAGACACGGACACACACGAATTCACACGGTTTGTTTTTACACTGTCCGTGCATAAATGTGTCGGCACACAACCGTGTGGGAGGGGTGTGTGTCCCAATTAGATCATAAAAAATATGATCCGTTCCCATGCTGTTGAATTAAGGATAAAATGTTTTATTAATAAAAAGAGATGTTATCTATTATTTGATCACCCAGTTCCGTTTGCTTTGACAGCTAGCTGGAACTCTTCCGTTGTTATTTCTACTTAGATATGATCAAAGTTTTGATTTCAGTTGTCCAACAAATACTTCTACCCGCACCGAAACGGCCATTATGTAGTCAGGGCTATGAACAGCAAACAAGTGTCAAAATGGCTTGGATCATATCGTAATGGGTGGTAATCTGGTATATTGTATAAAGCATTGAGGTAGTGGAGGTGTCAAAGACCTTTATCGCAAACAGAAGCGCACATTACATTCGCACACGCATGCACATTAAAAACAACAACAACAACAACAAAACAAACAAAAAAAAAAAAAAAAAAAAAAAACCAACAAAAAACAAAACAAAAACGCAACAACAACCAACCAAGCAAAAAAAGCTAGCAGATGTGGAACCATTCGTATTGTCACCCGTAGCTGGCCTATTTTTGAAGGCGAAATCTTCACGCAAGCGCCAGTATTTGTTTTTAAAACGCGAATGAAACTGTCTTTACAAAGTGTTACATAACTATCACTTAAGTTCGTGGGGAAAAAACCAAACACACACACACACACACATATATATATATATATATATATAGAGAGAGAGAGAGAGAGAGAGAGATGCTGTCTGGTAAGTGGTGTTCGTTTAAACCTTATGGAATTATACTACACAGAATTTATTTATTTTCTGCCTGTCCGTAACTGAGAAGTTAAACGTTCTACCGAAATAATGGAAACTGATATTGTAATGTATAATTGGTCCTTTTTTTTTTTTTTTTGACCGAATCACAAACTGAATTCAACAAGAAGCTCACCTCTTCATCGCAGAATTCCCCCCTCTCGATCTGCTCCAGTTTCTCTCGAAAATTGAGCGAATTGTTGTTCTTGGATCGTTCAACCTCTTTTCTTCGTTTTGATTTGGTCCTTTTCTTCTTGGAGTCACTGTGTTGATCTGGCTGGCTGATTCTGGATGATCCGACATCAACCAGATATCGTAAACTTGTGTCTGGATCTGGCTCGTTCGGTAGACCGCCGCCACTGACGTTAACAGGATAACTAAGGTCTAGACCAGCGTCTCTTGTTGGTATGTCATCCTCGTCCATGAGTGATGTGTCAAAGGTTGTGAAATCTTGAATGGAGGACGAGAGATGCATGTTGTCTTCTTGCTGTCTGCGTATCGTAGTCCGTTGGAATTCCATACCAAAGAGCTGTTCTGAATCAGACTCGAAGTCGGTCGGGAAATAGTCCATGTTGAAATGCATTCAGAATTGAAGTACAACCTTGCCTGTGGTCCAGTTTATTGTCCACCACTTTGGGATCGTTTTAAGTGCGAGTGGCATCGCCGATTCAAAATGTCTTGTGCGCTGCGTCAGTTCAGAGCTTTCACACGCTGCATCGCAATATTTTGTGGTACATTGTCTGACGTAATTCGGTACTGATGTCACCACTGAGTAGTTCATGACTTACCACTTGTCCGCCTGAACTGACGTCAATTTTGTGTTGCCACAATTCCAAACCGACACGCCATTGACACGATAGAACTCACTCCCAGTCTTCACGGGAGCATGTCTTAACGTCTCTCTTTTTTTCTTTTTTCTTTTTTTTAAAGCTTTTTTTTGGTCTCGATATAACAAAACTAGGCATATATTAAATTTGTATCTGAACAAAACCACGAGAGCTTAAATTTTCAATCCATGTTGATTTTTTTAAGGCTCGATTTGTTTACTTTCTGTGTGCGTATTGATTCCTAATGATAAATTGATTTTTACATTTGGTTAGTGTACTTGCTATGTATTGATTTGATTCTTTATCCACAAGCATGGGTCGTAGATTTACTAAACATATATTTATTAGGGTATGATTATTGTATCCCTTTTTTCAAGAAATTCTTGTTGGCCTCCCATAAAATACGTGAATGAAGAGACTCATGTGCCTGCAGGGATGTGTTGATGGATCTTCACCTCCTCTTTGTTTATTGTCTGTTCACTACAAGATGGTTTAGAGACTAACGTATTCATTCATTTTCAGCGCGCGCGCGCTCACACACACACACACACACACACACACACACACACACACACACACACATATACATACATAGCTTCCGACCTAACGCACCACCACCACCACCACCCTGCACGTGGGCCTGCAAACAACACACACACACACACACACACATAGCCTCCGACCTAACACACATATTCACGCTCAGTCTGTCTCTGTCTGTCTCTCTCTCACACACACATACACACACACTTTTTGGCATGATTGACAGATTTCTGTATTTCGTTACAGGAGAGTATTTCTGAATGACTTTAACTAACATAGGTCTATCAGTGCTGGAATGCGGGCTTGTCTCTGAACTGAGATTTCGACATGAAGGTGTGGGGAGAGACTAACGGGTGTTGAGGACATATCGTACCATTCTCAACGATACACACTGGTCGGAAGAAGCGGAAGGCAAAAGTAACTTTCGAAGCTCTGTTTTTTCGAGAACATGTATACCTACTGATTTATTATCTTAACAAGTTACTTCAAAGTCTCGCAAACGTTTTTTTATTTACACGTAATCAGCATAAATGTTAAGCTTTAAAAAAATAAAAAAAATAAAAAAAAAAATATATATATATATATATATATATATATATATATATATACATTTACATTTTTTCGGTTCTCAACTAAAAATGAAGAGTCGTTTTCTAAATTTTCATTTACTTTTCTAAAATCCTCGGAATCTTTTAACGTGAGAGAGAGAGAGAGAGAGAGAGAGAGAGTCTGTGTGTGTAAACGTAGGTGTACGTTAGCAAGGGTGGAGGTGGTGGTGGGGGGGGGGGGGGGTGGCTAGATCATTCCGATGACATAAAGTGGCCAGGACAAACATGATGGCGGCACGCCCTCCGACGGTTGTCATAACGACGAAAGAAGAGGTATAGACCTACAGTATCCACATGCAGTGGCTAGACTAAAAAAAAAAAGAGGTTCAATAATAGGCCTGGATGGTCTGTGAACAGCTGGATGCATGTGGTTTCCAGGGCATTCAGTCTCATTTAAACAATGTTGTCCACGGTATCTGTTGCCCAATAATTATATGTCACACGGTTACGTTACGTTACGTTACGTTGTGTGTGTGTGTGTGTGTGTGTGTGTCCTTGGGAAGACTTTTGTGGGAAATGAAATGTAAAGCTTAAATGCATTATCACATGACAGGTACACAGACAGACGACAAGACACACACACACACACACACACACACACACACACACACACACACACACACACACACACCAACCAAAGTGCTTTCGTCCACACTAACACATAATTGTAATTATGCACAAACCACCACCACACGTACAATACGTAACTGTAACAGTATGCTGGATAATGGACGTATGTGTTTAGGCAGACGGTCTCCCTTCTTCTGTCTCTTCCCCCACTCTCTCCCTCTCCTCCCTCGTCCACTTGATAACCTCACCCCCCCCCCTCCCACGCCCCCTCCCACACACACCTTCCCGTCGTTCCTCTTCTTCCACCCACCCCTGGTTCCCACTCTGTTTTTGAGCGTCTTGTTCACTGGCTCCTGCTCACAATACTCGTGTGTAACACTGTAGTACGCACATTTCTGTTGAATATTTCATACAAAGCTTTTGACACGTTCACGTTCACCCCGACAAAAATCGATTCTTATCCTTTGTATCCAACAACGCAGAGATGGAGACAGGGACAGGGGTTGGTGAGAAAGAAAAGGAAAGAAAGGTAAAGAAAAGAACTCGGGAGGGGGAAAAAAAAGAACCTTCATGGGAATGCTCTCCCCGTCAAGGCAGTCATTTTAGCGGTGAGATGTTTTCATTTGAAGAAATGTGCCCACCACCCTCCCTCCATTCCTGCAACTTCTCTTCCTCAGCTCTGCACCTTATCTCCATATCTTCGTTGCTTTCCACACAGCAACAACAAAAAACAAAAGAATGAAGAGGAAAAAACAAATTTTAAGTTGTATGGATTGTATTTCTTCTGCAGGATTACTCGTTTCTCTCTTTTTTTATTTTGCAATTTGTATACCAGGTTCACATCTACGCTGAAAGGAATCAAGACCGGATAAAGACCGAGATGAAACGAAATTATTATTTCGATATTTCACACACACACACACACACACACACACACACACGGATAAGCAAACGAACGAATACACTAAACAAACATTACAGGCTTTTACAAAGTAATGATATGTCAAAAGCAGCCTTGACTACGGTAACAAATATTTTGCATTTTAATCATCACATCCTTTCTCTTTGTAATCACATCACTTGACTGGTAGGTTTATTTTGGGATTCGATTTTCTTCCGAAGTCGATATTTTTCATTTTTGAAATAAGCCTATGTATTTTTAGTTTTGTATCGCATTCTTAGATCTTTCAAGAATAGATTTTGGTTCTATTTATTCAGCATGTGTATACGAAGAACATTTTCAATTTAAACTTAATTGGTGTACTTAGTGTTTCCTTCCAAATGAGTTTAAGCGTAGGCCAGGCATCTTAAAAACAACAACAAAACAACTATATCTTTTACAGCAGATATGGAAAAAGGATCAGTCCATTGACGTCTCTTTGAAAATGAAACTTTTTATGTTTTCTACTGGTTCGAGAAGAAGAAAACCAATATTCATTGTAAAACTGTCATAGTTTATGTATTTCGTTTTTCATAATCTGTCCGAGTTGCAGTTAGGAGGAATTAGATATATATATATATATAAAAAGAATTTTAAAAAAAATGACATGCATTTTTCTTGTCCACAAAACTTACACTTGACATTTGTTAAGAATAGTTATATTCACTAGAATGCTATTTGTCATATAAATTCTTCTGACAATTTTAAGAATTAAATTGGATTAGTATCTGTTTTCCTTCTTGGATTTTATGTATTTTCGTTAAGAAAGCGCGCTTTCCATTCTGGGTGCTCACTTACATTCATCGCATTGTTTCAAAATGTGAATCATGTGGATACATACAGAGGAAAACATGTCGCGCGAATAAATATGTTGAGACAGGGTAGACAGACAGAAGCCAAATCTGGAAAGAAGGTTGTTTCAGATGCTTAGCGTCGATGAAACAAAAGCTTTTGCGTGTGCAGATTGTCTTTTTTCTTCCCATTTTGTATCTTAACATGAATATGCTAATACAAAACACACGCCGGCATACAATACTCTTTCGTACGTGTGCGATAAAGTAAACGTGCAAATCCAAAATGACCTTGAGAACGGTGAACATTGAAAGACAAGGACAAAGTCACTCCAAAAGATAAGAATGTGTGTGCTTAAGGGGGGGGTGGGGTGGGGTGGGGGGGGGCGGGGGGGGGGGGAGTACACGTGGGGAGGCTTTTGTGAAATACAGATATCTATGAATGCAAAAGAACTCACACAGTGGCGCTCGGAGCCAATCGCTGTCCGAATCATACAGAGTTTTAAAAAAGCTTATTACTGTTTTCCTCGTCTCCTGATATCACTGAAAACCCCATGATCGGTTGAGTTTTTGTGCGTTAGTGTGTGTGTGGGGGGTGGGGGGGGAGTTTCCATACAGTTAAATAAGTAGTTGTAGACAGCCTTCCATAAGAAGTACAAGCAGACACGCATCATTCGTAGGAGGCTATGGAGTTGTGTGTTGTGGTTGATGTTTTTGACGTAGCATCAGTTGTGGCTTGGCAGGTGTATTCGAGAAATGGCAGTCTCTCTTACACTTCGCGCAGATGCTGTCTGATGCTGGTCTGTCTGTCAGACCGTGTTCCTGCCTTTGTTGTTTCGCCTGGCACTGTTGAGCAAGTGTCTCTTCAAACGTGGAGAGGCCTTTCTGCACTGTCTGCCTCCAGCACGATTGTTCGGAGGCTACAGCTTCCCACGTGTCAGGGATGATCCTAAGGTCTTAAAGTCTATTCTGCAAACATATTTGTATTAAATAATAATTATATATAAATAACTTTTTTTTTTTTTTAAACCAACAACCACAGAACAACAGTTCCCACAAACACCTGCCCCCCTCCCCTTAACACCCCCCCGCACCCCCCCCCAAAAAAAAAGAAAAAAAAAGAAGTTCCCTGTCTGTTCAAAAAGTCATGTATGGTTGTCACACACACACACACACACATCAGTGTGTGTGTGTGTGTGTGTGTGTGTGTGTGTGTGTGTGTGTGTGTGTGTGTGCCCATATGCATGCATATACGCAAACAAACAAACAACCAGCAATATCAATAGAAGTGTGCAAATACAAATTGGCATTCATTTAAGACTTTGCAATGTCTTTGGGTTCTGGCCATGCCGCTCAGAACAGACGATACTAAACAAATATTATCATCTTTGTCACCTTTTTGGTATAGATAAATGAAAACAAAATCTACGTTGCTTTTTATATTTTGTTGAAATTATCTACCAACATGACGCATTGGATCATGTGTTGGAAATTTGTCGAGAAATCCGAACCTTTGACAATTCAAGACATAAAAGTCGTTAATCTGAAAGAAACGCAAAACATTTTATATATGCACCTGTGTGTGTGTGTGTGTGTGTGTGTGTGTGTGTGTGTGAGCGTGTGCGTGTATGTGTGTGTGCGTGCGTGCGTGCGTGTACATGTGTGTGCATTAGCGGTAATCCAGCATGCGCATCCGTGCTCATGGAACAACCGATAGGCTTTACGTTTCAATGAACGATAAAGGCAACAATGACGGAAAACCTGACATCAAAAGGCGTCCTCTCTTTGACAGTCTGTAGTGATAGATCAGTGTCTGGTTTCTGGTGCCAGTTTTCACCCAAAACAAAGCGGATCGAAGGCAATGCGAGAGCTGTTTCACGCAATGATATCATGCTACGTCATTTCCCGTTGCTCTCGGATCCAACTGCTATGCGCGCGCACACACACACACACACATACACGCACGCACGCATGCGCCCCCCCCCCACACACACACACCCAACACACACACACTCAAATGCACGCACGGGCACACATACAAACATACAAAGAGACGCACACACACGTCTGATACTACTCTCCTGTAGTGAATGCCGAGATCGTCATGCTCTTTCTCCAAGGTATCGTACAAAAGAAAAAAAAGTCGCTGTAAGGGAGACGTCGATAAATCACCTATTTGAAGGATGAGGCAGAGGGTGCATTGGGAGGGGTATGATAAGACTGATGTTGCAGTCTGCGGTTGGGGCTGGGGATGTGTTGTCTTATTTGTCAGGTAGATATATGGGGATTGTTTTCTGTTTAAAGTATCATCTTTGAAAATTGTTGTCTTTTAAGAATACCACCCATGAAAACTGTTGAAAGCATCATTTGTGGGATATCTTTTAAACGTAATAATGTGACAATTTTTGTCTGCTGAGTATATCGTCTTTGAAAATAGTTATATTTTAATGTGAAGATTCTTATCTTTTAAATTTGTATGTGAAGATTGCTAATGTTATCACAGTTTCGGAAAAAAAGTTATTCTGAAATGGGTGTCTGTTAAGATCATAGTCTGTTAATGGTATTAGCTGTGAAGATTGGTGTGTGTAACGTGTTATGTGTGAACATTGTCTTCTGCTTTTTCATCATCTTTAGATATCTCGGTCTGTCAAGTTAGTCTCCAGTAAAGATTGACGCCGTGTTATGTGTGAATATTGTCTTCTGCTTTTTCATCATCTTTAGATATCTCGGTCTGTTCAGGCAGTCTCCAGTAAAGATTGACGCCGTGTTATGTGTGAATATTGTCTTCTGGTTTTTCATCATCTTTAGATATCTCGGTCTGTTCAGGTAGTCTCCAGTAAAGATTGACGCCGTGTTATGTGTGAATATCGTCTTCTGCTTTTTCATCCTCTTTAGATATCTCGGTCTGTTCAGGCAGTCTCCAGTAAAGATTGAGGCGTGTTCATGGAACGGATGTTGTGTTCTTCTTAGTTATTATCTTTTCAAGCTGTTTGAATATGTTTGTTTGTTATGATTATCGTACTCGAAGATCAAACTGTTACGTGTTTGCCCAAGGTTATAGGTATAATTGTCAGCTGGTAAAGATAATGTCATTTCTGACAGTAAAAACTGTTCAGACTGTGGATTGCCAGGAAATGGTTTGAGAGAATCGTATGTCAAGGTTATTGTATTGAACCAGGTAAGGGCGTCGGCGTCTCGGTTTTCTCATGAAGCAAAACTTGCTCAGTCATCAGTTCTGGGTGTAACCTTGCAAGCTTGCACTTTTGGTTACATTTCTGTCAGTCTCTGTGTGTGTTTTACTTTTGTTTGAATAGCTGTCTATTCGTACAATCAAGAAATAACCAAGTAGATAATTGATTATACGAATATGTTTCTTTAAAAAAAATCTTCTTCATGCCCTTCCACAAACACTTCCAGGGACACACACACACACACACACACACACACACACACACACACACACACACATATATATATATATACATGTATATTCTCTCTCTATCTTTCTGTCTCTCTCAGCCACACCCACAAAGCTATCAACCATCGACACCACCACCACCAGCAACAACTGCTGCAACAAAACACTTGCGATGTTCGGGAAAAGAAAGCAGACGTGCGCACGTCCCCGCAGATTATTAAATCTTTCTTCCACCAGAGAAAAGCCAAGTCGCTGCTCAAAACCCTGTGTGTTGTTCACACATGCCGTACAACCAGTTTGCTTTTCCAACCAGACACTGTGATCTTGCAGCGGATGCACTGTGCACGGTGTCTCCATTTCATTTCGGCGCTTCGTGTTGCCGATTTTCTGCGTGAGGGCCTCACTCTGTTTCGGAGAATACGACGTGGGAATCAGACTGAATTTCGTGTGCAAGTGTCAGGTTAACAGTTTTTTTCGGGGGTACACTGTGTGGGGGTGTGGGTGTGGGGGTAGATCGGACTGCATTTCGTGTGCAAGAATTTTTTTCTTGGGGTACTCTGGGTGTGAATTATATGAGGCACTTGTGTATGATTGCCCCCTTCCGTAAGGGGCCTTGGCCTAAACTGAATAAAACATTCGCATTCTGTGTGGGGGTGTGTGGGGATGTGTGGTGGTGGGGGGTAGGTCGGACTGGATTTCATGTGCAAGTGTTCCAGTAAAAGGTTTTTTGTGTTTTTTTAGAGTAATGTGTGTGGTGGTGTGGGTGTAGGGGTAGAGGGTTGGTGAGTATAGGGGACGGGAAGGTGCGTGTATGCGAGTTTTATGCGTTGGTGGGGGAGGGTGGGTGTGAATTTTCAATCTGAAGTCTTGTTGTAATCATCAGGTCAATTTATACTTAAAATGTGCATGTACGCGCATTCTCTCTCTCTCTCTCTCTCTCTCTGTTAGTGTGTGTGTGTGTGTGTGTGTGTGTGTGTGTGCGCGCGCGCGCGCATCATTTCGTTCGAGGAAAAACCAATAATTTATGCGAAACTGCTTCTGAAGAGGTTATTTTTCATGTCACACGCAAAAGCATTTTCTCTTGTGCAGATTTACAATGTCTTGTTCACGGCCACTGTAACACGTGTATATCTGCAAGACCTTTATTTCTTTAAGGTGTTTAATTTGGCACAAAATGTGTATTTTCTTTTTCTTTATTTATGACATTCTTGTGCAGTTTTGTTTTCATGGAATGTCTGGAAAACCTATTCTTTCTGCTATTTTTCTTCTCAACGATGCTGTGTAATTGTTTTGTAAGAAAGTGACAGAGCAAAGCATTTTTCTTTTAGATAGTGTGAAATTGTGTTAAATGCGTTTTTCTTTCAGATGGTGTGCAAAAAAAAAAGTTTGTAAAATGTACCCCTCCCTCTTTTCTTTCGCACCATTTCCTTCCTCGCCCACAACGCACGCCATTTTGTTTTGAAAATCTTCTGACGTATATACTTTTCCACAGTTGCAGAGAATGTAACAAAGATTTCCTTCAAAAGATATGCTATTGTTTTATATTGTGCACTATGTTCTAAGAACAACAGCAACAACAAAACGCGCGCTTCTAGCGTATTCCTGAAACATGAAGGATTGCGCAGGAGAATGTTATTCAACAAATTTTGTGTTTCGAAACTCGAAAGTGGCTGCACAACCACTCAAACTGGAACTGAACACGAATTTCGCACGGTATATTATGTCGTAACAGAAGAGCAATGCGAGTCACCGCAACGCAACACAACTCAGGCAAATTACGATAAGATACAGCTTGTCATTTTCAGTCCAAGTGATCAGAAACAAGTTCCGCACGGGACAATGTCTTCACAGTTTGTACTTCAGTTTGAAAACGCAGTTGTTCTTTTAATGAACTTCAGTATTTTTGTGTGTGTTGTTATCCCTTGACTGCCGGAAAAAAAATAATAGAAAGTGGTATTTAATGTCATTAATCAATGTCCAGAACAATCGGCCAATAACCTGAGAAAACGATCTGGTGCTGTACCACTCCAGATCAAGTGTGTGAATTTTCAGCCTTCCACTGTAATTTTCCTTCTAGTGACATCACAATGCTTAATTTCATGGACATGGCAGTTTATGGGTTAATGAAGCATTTGTAAATATGTTAATTTACAGACATTTATGAAGTGTTAGCACTTTGTTTACAAACATTTTAATTACTGTTAACAGGATATAGTATGTCTTCATTTTCAAAGTTTACTTTCACATCCACAACAAATTTTGATCCGTGTACTTTTTAATTCAGTTCTGGTTACCGAAGTGTTCCCCTTGTGGAACAGAAAATCTGTAGGGCAAAACGTGCAACAGAGAGCGTGCCGCCTCCTCGTGATAATAGGCTTTGGGAAGAAGAGGGCGTTGGGGGTGGACAGGACGGGGGGTAATGGGGGAGGGAGGGCGTCACTTGCTGACAACAGGCAATCAAGATTGCTTGCAGGCAACTTGGCCCGTGTAGCAATTTCACCCAGATCAGCTCGGAGAGACAGGGACGGCGGGGAGATCTTGCCTGCCATCACATCACACAAGGGCCTCTGACAGCGCCCGCAATCGTATTGCCCGGCGAGAATCACGGTTTCTTCAGCAGAAGGGACACTGTTCGAGTTTTCAAAATAGAACGCCCAAAGCACAGCTCTCACGCTGGGAGAACTCTGACGCTACGTTTCCTTGGCGAGTAAGGTCAATAATGTCTCTTTGCTTCGACAAAGCTCTCGTCTTGCTTTTACCGACTGAAGGGTCCAGCTCGTTTTCTTTGTGACAGAGAAGTCAAAGTTTTTCTTTTGCCAGGGACTAAGACTCCGTGGACCCAAGATGTACATATGTTCTGCAACGTTCATCATGTTTTCAGCCGCGCGACTTGACGTTGCTTCACGAGGTAGGATTGTCAAATTCAATTCTGCCTTCCCTAACCTATTTCTCTGTATCTGTCTGTCTCATTATGGAAATCCACTATTTTGTTGTTGTTGATACATTTGCATTAGCACACTGTAAAAAGCTAAGAAAGAAACAAAAATATGTTTTCCTGTAAATCGGGTCTTAACATGCAAATTGGTGTGGCTGATCAAATTTGGAAGGAAAGGATAGGGACTGATTGCGAACGTTTTTGTTGTTGTGGAGTGGAGGTTTATGCGGCAAAGGCGGGCGCGGGGGGGGGGGGGGGGGGGGGGGGGGGGGGGGGGGGGGGGGGGGTTGATGGGAAGACACTACTTTTTCACGGTGCAATAGAGCCAGTTTGACACCATGAACTCAACAACAACAACAAAAGGGGAGGAAAAAGATGAATAGATAAGCATAACAAAACAGAGAGACCGTACATACCAACAAACCGACGTATCCTGAACAAACCAACCCAGTGGTCAGAAGCGGACTCATGTCTGCGTCACCAGCATTCGTCTTGTACGTTGTGGTGAGTTCGGCGTGCCGTAAAAACAACAGAAGTTTCCCGCGCATGTTATCGATCTGATTTGCTGTGTGTGGTGCCGCTAATACGCGCAGCGAGAGGCGGCTGAAAAGGGAAGCAGTCGCAGCATCCGGACCAGTCAGTCCGTCAGTCAGCACACAGACGGTGGAGGATTGACAGTGGTGGGTGCGTGAGACGAACCGTTCTCCTTATTCCCTCCTTTCCACGTTTTTCTCCTTGTCTGGGAAAGCTGCTGTTTGCTTCGCCAGCTTTACTTCAACTGTGAGTGTGAGATTTTTGGCTCGAGTTTGGAAAGAGAGAAGGAGCTTCTGTTTTCAGAAGTGCGATTTTAGCTTTGGGTGGTTCTGGGAGTGTATGAATCATGTTTTGCTTGTCAACTGGTTAAACACTTGTGACGTTTCATGGATCTTTGTTCTGGTAGATAGGTGTTATTTTTTTTTTAAAGACAAAAAAGACAAGACGGAAAAATTATCAGTATTTGTACATACTTGTGAAAATTTAAAACAGCAAAGCTAAGGACGGGATCGTACAATCAGCGAAAGACTGGACTGTAGAATAATCTGGTGCCGTGTTAAGTCAATCGACTTCAAAAGTAGAAACATCAAAAGCAAGCGGCAAGCGGCGTTGTGTCTGAAAAAGTCGGAGAGACAGAAAACAGAACCGAGGAGTTGATTTCCGAGAGTGTTGGAAGCATTGACAGCTGGAGGGAGTAGAAGGAAACCTTGGAAACAAAGCCTGAAGGTTTTTTTTTTTTTTTTTTTTTTTTTTTTTTTTTTTTTAAATAGTAACGTCGTCCGCGACAGATAATTCCTCTGTGATCGTTGGTAGTCGTTGAAAAAAACAACAACAACAAGGATTTCCCGTCCCATCTCTCCGTTTTCCCTCCGTTTAAGCGTGTGATTTATCTCTGCCTCTGTGTATGTGATGATGGTAGGTGGGTATGGCTATGCGTAGGGAAGTATAATTTGAGTGCGTACGTGCTGAAGAGAGAGAGAGAGAAAGAGGAGGGAGGGTTAGGGGGGGTCGAGAGGGGGAGGGGGAGCAGAGGATGCATGGGGGTTCTTTATATTTGGGTGTACATGTTCGAGTGCGTATATTGTATGTAGGATGCGTAGAACTTTGCCAACAACATAGAGGACCATGGACGTAGAGTAGGGAGGGAGGGAGAGGGGTAGATCACGTGAATGTCAGTCAACGCTTGAAAACAATGGTGCTTGACGCACCTGTATGTCGGGCATTTCTCATCGCATAACGCCCGCGCGCGTGTGTGTTTGGGAGGGGAAGGTGTGTGCGCGTGCGTTCACTCGTGTGTGTGTGTGTGTGTGTGTATAAATTCCAGAGACAAACAAAACAAGAAACAGGAATGGTTTATTGGTTGTAACGGCTTTGTTCTCAACTTGCTTCATAGCTTTTTGGGATCTTGATTTGTTGCCACTTTCTTCAACGTGGGTGATAGCATGTACCCGCTGGAGACTGAGCTGACACTGTGGTAAACTTGTAGGTATGTGTGTTTGCATAAGCGTTTGCATGCATTCAGAAGCGCGGGCGTCTTTCAGTCTGTTTGACAATAGGACGAGCGCGCGCGGTATGTGACTGCTGAAGGCACGAAGATAAAAACAGGAATGGTTGAATTGTTCGCTGTGTTTGAATGCTTGAGTCGAAAACTAGGAAAATCTTAATCGAAATGGTATGATGATTGTACATACCGCTTGTATTGTGACTGCCTTAGATATCTAAACTGGGCACTGAACTGGATTGTCTCTCTCTCTCTCTCTCTCTCTCTCTCTCTGTGTGTGTGTTCGAGTGTGTTGGACCATCATTTTACTGTTATTACTTTGGTTGGCCAGTTGCATTGTGAGGTGGTTTGAAATACACAATCATTATTTTTATCATCATCATTATTATCATAAACATCATCATTATCATTGTTATTATCGTTATAATTATCAGTAGTAGTAGTAGTTTTTTTCTACATTAGAACCGAGCATGTGGTGGTAAACAGTATAGGTATTTAAGTATTACAACAGACAGTATAGGTATTTAAGTATTACAAAACCGTAAGCAACCAACTGTTGATATAGTCAAATGTAGGTAAGAGATCGAAGATATATATGGGTTGGTTTACGATGATTTATAATGTATCAGGGCAGCTGTTAATTGTTTCGTTCAGGATTGAATAGTATGACAATACGTATTGATTCGTTTATTCCAATTGCTTGTGCGTGGTTATGTATGTATTGTTTTATTCTGTATATTTAATGTAATAGGAATATGTGGGGAGAAAAGAGGAAAAACAACCAGAAAAATGAGTGAGTGCAGAGCCCACTTGAAAGGGAAAAAAATCCCCAACAAACAAACAGTGCGAATCAGATCAAGTATAGTAAAAACAAAGCGTCATTTTATATTACATTGTTTATACGAACAAGTGGCATGTGTTTCGTAGACTTACAAGTAGCCTAATTATTAACAAACAATGAGACCAGGAGATGATTAACAAATAGAAAAGAGTGGTAACTCTCTCCATTCACAAGGTACACAACTTCAAGTCAGTGTTGCTTACGCTACTGATTCAGCTGGCACACTGGCAAATAAAAGGTGCAATATGTTAATTTCCAGTTGAAAAACCACGGAGGCAAACCATGTGTGTGTTCTGTATTGTCCATGTGTTCTGTGTGGCTTGTTCCGGATTAAAGAGGCTATGCCAGTCCTGAATAAAAGCTTATTTATGTTTGCACATTTCTTCTGTCTTTGCTGCTGTGTGCACATGTCAAATGATCTGTATAAGGACAGGCCCGGCGCTTCCTTTTCGCGGAAGTGTCTGGTTTCGTTCCAATGTACCTTTTATTTACCTGTGTGCTAGCTGAATCGGATTGCGTAAGCAGCACTGACTTGAAGTTGTGTACCTTGTGAATGGAGAGAGTTTCCACTCTTTACTATTTGTCAGCCTAATCATGTTACTACTTCGCAAAGCAGGAACAACAAGAGCAACAAAAAGAGAACAAAAAGAAAAAAAAAACCCACACATTCCCACACCCAACAAAAAAGTTGCAGGTCAAATAAGAACACGTTATGATGGTGATGGTGTTTTTAATCTCCAGTAGTGTTTCAAGATGCAAGATGACGGGACATCTAAGCAGACAAGTATTAATTGATACCAAGCGTAAACTAAGTTTGGACCAAGGATGTATTAACCATGTCGTATTTAAAACAGATAATGATGTATGAGCATGCTTAAAACAAATACTGATGTACAACACTGGCTACTTTGCTGAGTGGGAACAAGACATATTTGAAAATGAACGAGTCTATCAATCAGAATGCGTCGTTGTAAGAAGTCTGTTTTCAAAGGATTCAGCAGAGCATAAAACCTTTTTTCACATTGAAATCCCTCTTTATGGATGTAGAGAAAATTTATGAAAAAAAGTATGAAAAAAACCACACCAAAAAACCACAACCACAACAACAATAACAACAACACACACACACAACAACAACAACAACAACACACACACACACACACACACACACACACACACACACACACACACACACACACACAAACACACACACACACACACACACACACACACACACACACACACACACACACACGCAACACTTTTTGACAGACTTTTGTTACAAAATTAAATCGAACAATTCATGCTGGCGTTAGAAATGTGCTAAGTTTTGATGGAAATTAAAATGTAAACCATTCAAGGTAAACACCAGTGTAATTTTTAAACGTGCACGTTGGTGTTTGGACATGTTTCAGTGTTTGCTTTGTTTTCATTTTTATTTACCTCAAACCGTGCATTTGAATGAAATCGGCACATCTAATATATTTCTCAACTGTGCTGTGAGGAGGGAGAGGTATGTGGATGGTCACTGCCTTTGGTCTCAGAGAACGGTCCGACTCTCTCTTTTGGGTCACAAGCAAACATGCATGCTTCAGAGGGGATAACTTGTGTTTCATACTGTTTTATTGTCCCAGTACTCCCCAACGTCCCACTCCCCGAACCCCCGACCCACCCCCATGACACGGGCAAAATTGCCCAGTCATTAAAATGCTTGACTTCGAGTTCTCTCTCTCTCTCTCTCTTGCTCTCTCTGTCTCTCTCTCTCTGTCTCTCTCTCTGTCTCTCTCTCTCTCTCTCTGTCTCTCTCAGAGGTGTATTTCCCCCACGTGTCTGTCCTGTTTTGTCAGCTTCACAATGATCCCTCGTCCGATGCACTGAACCATGGAAATGTGTACCCGTTGCACTCAGAGGGGCTTTACAACTTTAGCGGAGGGAGGGGAAAACACTTCGACATTAAAATAAGCAGGATGATGTTAGTGTTGTTCTTTGTCATCTTCTTCCAGTTGGGATACCACACGGCATTCAGAAACCGACGTGCGCTTTCTAAGAACACGTACAACCCGTTCTGGATTTAGCGCTGCGGGTTCGCACTGTTCGTGATTCATGGTTACAAGCTTTTGGTTCACACGTGATTTTATTCTCAAAAGCAAGTCAAGACATTGCGAACACAGAGCAGCAACAAGCCGGAGCTTACAAGCTTTTGTGCTTTTTATATTCTTTCCCCTTCGTTCTCTCCATCCGTCAACAGTTCTGTCATATTATGTAGGCCGACCTGTGTTGTGCGCGCGTGCGCAGATACTCCTACGCAAACACACGCACGCATGCAAATACACACTCGCGCGCGCGCCCGAGCTTTGTTAAAACTGCGAATGCTTGTGTGCAAGTATACATCCTTACACGCACAACTGAGGAGGTGGAAATAATTATTGTGGTGTTACAACGCTGGAAGAGATTTGACATGCCTGTACGTTTGTTTGGGTGTGTGCTTTGTGTTTGTTTCAGTTGTGCATGTCTCAGTTGTTTGTACGTGACACTGGACAGCAGCAGAACCAACAACAACAAATACACACACAGCCGCGCGCGCAAATAAGGTTGTACAACACACGAGTATCATCCACTTCACGGATGTGTCTTTGGGTGTGTTGCTCACATTTTTTGATCAACACTGCAAGTGTCTTTATCACCTGGGCCTGGTTAACGTCGGGGATATCATTATGACAAGAAGCGTAGAGTACAGTCTTGCTACGAAGTCCCAAACCTAAATGGACTTCCATAGCAAGATCGTCATGAATCTGCATCCATTTTCATCAATATAAAAAAGTCCTAAATTGTGTGCCCTTTAATGCCTTGCTGTCATGGTCGACCTCACTTTTGATACCCCTCCACTCCGTGCTTCGGGTAAATCCTGTCAAGGTTTACGGTATCGGCAGATTCACGGGGGGTTGTTGTTGGAGGGACGTGGTGGCGATCTTCACTCTGGTGGGGATGGGGGGACAGGTGGAGGGGAGGGGCGGTCACTCAGTCTGGCTCCGCGACTAAGCCATTATTGTCTCAGCAGGGGGTTTAGTAGGTGGTGTCCGACTGTGATAACGAGAACAGCAGACGAGGCAACTGCTGCCCCGACTGTCTAGGCTAGAATTTGTGGTAGAGAGTGCCATGCCCAACTCACGGCCATTAGGGTTTTAGGACAGTCCGCTGGATGGTCCCCAAAGGCCAGCTAGCCCTCAAGGCTGCAGCGCCAAGAAACAGTGCAATCTTGCCTCCGGGTTTGAGAGTCATAGTACACCACAAAAGGCTAAGCTGTAAAAGAATTCTCAATTCTCACTGCAGTGGAGAAATCATAGATCATACAGCTGTCACCTGTTATTTTCACACTCTGTACAAATGACTGCATTGGCTCAGACACAACTCCAATACTTAAGTAATAATAATAATAATAATAATGGATACTTACATAGCACACTATCCAGAAATCTGCTCTAGGTGCTTTACAAAAACGCTTTTGTTAACATAAAACATTACATCTATGTTACATACACACACCAAAATGTGTTAACACTACACACACACACACACACACACACACACACACACACACACACACACAGCATACATACATTTTAACATACATGTGTATCTAACAGCTACCCTAACACATACGCACACATAGGCAGGCACAAACTTACATAAACACACGCACACACAATACACATTCATATACAAGCATGTAGTTATGTACACATACATATGTATACACACATAGTCAAGTACAGCTAACGCAAAGGAAGTGGACCTGCCACAATTGAACTTATTGCTGATGGAAAAGGTGAGTTTTGAGACAAGATTTAAAAGATGCGAGGGAATCAGAATGACGGAGGTTATCAGGGAGCTTGTTCCACGTCTTTGGCGATTGAAAAGAAAACGATCTGTGTCCATAGGTCTTACTTCTGACGTGAGGTATCCTGAGAAGTCGAGTATCAGAGGAAGAACGGGGCTGGCGAGACGGGGTATAGATATGGAGGAGTTCAGAAAGATACTTGGGGCCAGATCCGTTGACTGCAGAAAAGGTCAGAGTGGATAGCTTATAGTCTATTCGATCAGAAACAGGCAACCAGTGGAGATACTGAAGGAGAGGAGAAACATGGTCAAATTTAGAAGCTCTGCAAATGAGTCTGGCAGCGTTATTCTGAATTCGTTGGAGTCTAACAGATATTTGGGAAGGCCGGCCAAAAGAGAGTTCCAGTAATCCAATCTTGAGAGAACCAGAGAGCATACAAGTGTCTTGGTTGCATCGGTTGAGAGATAGTGGCGGATAGAGCTGATTCTACGCAGTTCCAAATAGGCAACTTTACAGATATTCGAAATATGCTGTTGGAAGGAAAGAGACTGGTCTAGGATTACACCAAGACTGCGAACAGAAGGGGAAATTGAAACAGGTGTGCTATTGATCAGAACAGAGTCAGGAAAGGAAGAATGTTGACGAGACTTCTTTGGACAGGTTATCATAAATTCAGTCTTATCATCATTTAGTTGCAGCTTGTTGCGAGTCAATGCACTCCTGTGTTTGAGTCACCAGTGCATCAAATTCAGCTATGGAAGCCGACTGATAAAGCTGAGTATCATCAGCAAAGCTCTCATGCGACATCGCATGATGGCTGATGACAGCACGAAAAGAACAAGACCTAGGACGGACCCCTGTGGGACACCATATTTCAAGGCAGATACTCTAGAGTATCTACCATTTACACACACTTCTGTGTACGATCTGACAGGTAAGACGTGATCCATACTAGTGCAGTGTCACGAATACCAAAGGAGGTTTTAAGTCTGCTGACAAATCTAAGAGAGCAAGAACAGATATCTTACCCTCATCAAATCCCGAAAGCAAATCATTCACTATTCTAAGAAGGGCCGTTTCGCAACTATGACCACGTCTATAAGCTGACTGGTGGGAATTAAGTAAACCATTTTGTTCCAGATGAGTTAAGAGCTGAGACAATATGATCTTTTCTAGCAGTTTCGATAAGAATGACAGATTAGAGACAGGTCGATAATTTTTCAAACAATTATGATCCAAAGATGGTTTCTTGATGAGTGGACGTACAACAGCGGATCTGAAGTTTTCAGGGAAACAACCAGACAGAAAGGAAGAATTGATGACATGAGTAATATGTGGCAGTAGAACATCAATACGTTCGACCAAGAAAGAAGACGGGGCAGGGTCAAGCTCACAGGATTTCGGACAAGCGCTCAGACACACTTTCTTCACAAAATCTTCAGTAACCGGTTGGAAACAATGTAAAGCAGGACCACTGTACACGCGTTCTTGAACGGGTGAAGAAGGAGACACAACAGAGTATTCTGATGACTCATCGATAGAAGATCTGTCCAGTTCTGATGCTACTTATTTTGAGCAAGTTAAAAAGAATACTTCTTAGATATTAATGTCCAGAAAACAAAAGAAACGATAATTGATTTAAGAAAAAAGGCCTCCCCAATCCCTGACCTGTTTATTAATGATATAAAGGTTGAACGAGTGCATGGATACCTAGGAACTATTCTTGATCATAAGCTGAATTTCACTTCTAATACAAATTTTGTCCAAAAAAAAAAAAGTGCCAGTCTCGCATTTATTTTCTACAGAAACTCAGAGGAGTTAATTCAAAAGTACTTGAAAGATTTTATAGATGCTTTATCGAATCTGTTTTAACATTTTCTTTTATATGCTGGTATGGAGGTCTGGTTGTGAAGAATGAGAATATGCTAAACAAGATTGTGAATGTGTGCAGTAAGGTTGTGGGTGTGAGACAGGACAGTTTGTGTGATTTGTACAATGTCAGAGTTCCACAGACAGCCACAAGCATTTCAAGCGACAACGGCCATACGCTGGCAAATAACTATCAACTCCCACCTTCAGTTTAACGTTTCTGTGTTCCAAACTTCAAAACAAACAGAACCAAATGCAGCTTTATTCCAATGTCAATCCAGCTATTAAATATCAGTAACTGATAATCAGCTGTATGACTGGAAATGAATGCCAGAGTGTATGTGCGTGGAATATGACGTCCGAACTTAAAATATTATAAATTGCACACTGGTATTATATGTCTATGTCACCTTTTAGTATACTGTTATGGCTGTCCTTTATCTGTGATTATTACTGCATGTGTGTATGGCTCTGATAGTGTATGTATGATTTTTTTTACTCTAAATTAATTTTCAAGGGTTTCCGTTGTTGTTGTCTACTGTGATTATTGATTGTAATGATGGTTTGCTCTAGGTTTACATCTTAATATGGATTATCTGTATACTTGTTGAATGACTGTGATTTTCTTGTGTTGTTTTTCTGTTTTACACCGCATATGAATTTCTCTTGTTGCGATAATAAAGTATTCTGTATTATAAACTTCAGGGTTTTTTTACGGTAAATTTTTATTCTATTCAAATATTCACATTCACGGGGAGGGAGAGAGAGAGAGAGAGAGAGAGAGAGAGAGAGAGAGAGATTCGTGTAAGCGGAGAAAGGTGGTGATATATATATATATATATGTATGTATATATATATATATACATATATATGTGTATATATATATATATATGTGTGTGTGTGTGTGTGTGTGTGTGTAACCGGAGTTTACCTTTCCAGTGTTTGAGAACAGAGGAAATGAACAACGTGGCTGTCATGCGACGTAAGATGAATCATTTGCGTGTCTTTGCAGTCTGCTTTGAATGATACCATGCTTGATGCGTGTAAAACGTAGACGTCTGCATGTCTACATTATTCATAGAGAAGGCAGACAAAAAGCCAATCCACATCAGCAACAGTACCGTGAGGACATTAACAGTGTTCGCTAAGCGTGGGGGTGGGGTGGGGGTGGGCGTGGTGGTCTGGTCTGGTCTTATCTTGTCCGAGACCGCGATATATTCACATGTTTAAAACTGTGGAGCTCAAATTGGGAACACATCATTTGCTGTGTTTTCTGGGTTTGGGTAAAATTTCAGACGGATATGCTGCCTCATTAAAAATTACGAGAAAAAATGAAAAATTATGAAATTTTCCAGCTGGTGACTGCTTGAGAACTCAGTGTTTTAGGAATGTATTGGTACTACATGGATGTGATTGTGTGCGAGTTATTTTTGCGTGTTTGAGAGAGAGAGAGAGAGAGTGCGTGCGCGCTTGTGTGTGTGTGTGTGTGTGTGTGTGTGTGTTAATTACCATGGTCTGTTTTCATTGAGTTAGAGTTCGATTTTTGGAGAAACAGACCGTGTGGAATCAATGTTTTCAGCATATTTTGGAGGTAATTGTAGCTCATCCTCGCGGATATCTTGCGGCATTCACCAGATAGATCGTCTATCGGGGTACACACAGCGCTGATCGTCTGTTTCCCTTCGTTTTTCGTTTTCCGATAATGTATCACTTTCTTTAATCCCAGCTTAAACACAATGTAGCGATGCTTTTTCAAATGGCTCTATTTCAATTAGAATTTTATGTAGCGCATGCAGAGCTTGGATTTTCAAAATGTGACAGGCAAGTGTGTGTGTGTGTGTGTGTGTGTGTGTGTGTGTGTGTGTGTGTGAGTGAGTGTGTGTGTGTGTGTGTGTGTGTGTGTGTGTGTGTGTGTGTGTGTGTGTGTGTGTGATTATATCATACTCGCCTATGAAACCGACAAGCTGACAAAGTGTTTCTTCTTCGTCTTCTCTCTCTCTCTCGCTTGCTCGCACTCATTGCCTCTGCGTGCATTCGCGCACATGTTTACCGTGGGGGTCTTGGAACAGCGTTTGTTGATCCTTGACATCTTACAGAAAAGAAAAAAAGCACCCAAAAGCAATCTAAATCAAGAAGCTCATGTAACATTCCTGCCGGTACAACGTCTTTGATGTGAGCGCAGTTTATGTCTGCGCTGAGGTTTTGATTTCCTTTCTCCAGCCAGTGAGAGACAGATGAAGTCTCAGCATCTCGAGGAATGCTATTGTATCAAGCAGAAAGTGTCTTTGAGAAAATGAATCCGTCCAAGCTCAAAGAACTGGAACAAGTGTGACTTTACTTGTCAGGCTGTGTTTCGCGAACGGCTGAGTATGAATTCCCTTGTGGATTCAAGGGTTCCATCCCCACCCCCTTCCTCCCTCTTCGTCTTTCTCCCCCCCCTCCCCCTCTCACCCTCCATTCCCTTTCTGTCTCTGTCTCTCTCACAGTCTCTCATATTAAGAGTGGATTGAGAGAGTTCGTAAGGAGAAAAATGGATCGAACAGAAGCGATTCAGACGCAGCTCATTTTGAAGCCCAGCACCATCCAGTGCGTTCCTGTCAATGATTCATGACGAAACAGCGGGCCATTTGTATTCCTGAATAGCGAAAACACCACAGAACAGTAATGGCGACATTTCGCAGCGCTGCCGTCTCTGTCAGTGCTCTTGTCACTAACAGCGGATTGAAAATTAACAAATAATGAGGCTAGGAGATGAAATGATTAACAAATAGTAAAGAGTGGTAACTCTCTCCATTACACAAGGTACACAACTTCAAGTCGGTGATGCTTACGCTACCGATTCAGCTAGCACACAGGTAAATAAAAGGTACATTGGAACAAACCCAGACACTTCCTTTTATTTACCTGTGTGCTAGCTGAATCGGTAGCGTAAGCATCACTGACTTGAAGTTGTGTACCTTGTGTAATGGAGAGAGTTACCACTCTTTACTATTTGTTAACAGCTGATTGGCTTCCGCTGGGCAAAAGGCTACGTTTGTTACTTCACACACCCTGTTTTCCTCCTCAGGCCAGTTCATTTGATTATAGCCCAGTCGAAAGCGGGTGTAAGTACTGACTTTTAAGTCTTTAAGAAGTAAATCGCACGACGTTGCTACGAAAGGCTTTCAGATCGAGAGTCATGCATTACGCACTGGTGAATCGCTTGACACAATAGAAACAGCGGTACCCGGTGCGCACAGCGTAGGCTATCTTAGTTATGTGAAAGTGGAAAGATGAGCGAAATAGGTACAGGCAGCAGGAGATTCAGCGCGATATCACTGTATTAGTATAGGTATATATAATGATAGTAGGCATTTATATTTCTGTCTGATTGCACGTTTGCACAGGTCCTTCATTCAAACAAGAACGTCGCTTCAGTGGTCGTCTTCATCGTACGCGTACGCATGTATCAGTGAGGTTCGCAAACGTGACTTTGCAAGTAAGAACAGAGTTGGCCGTGGATCCTTTCTGACTCAGTCTGTGGCAATTTCAACCTACGTGAAATGTCAAGTTTATTTTAGATTAACAGGAATGGTTAAGCGGTCTGAGTCGTTGTACGTCTATGGGGGCAGACAAATTGGTGTGAATGGCGTCCGACTTCCTTCATGTTCATCAGTCGCACTTGTTTTTACCCCTTAATTGCAAATTACCTCAGAAAAGCTCCTTTGAATATGTGTGTGTGTGTGTGTGTGTGTGTGTGTGTGTGTGCGAGCGTGCGCGCGCGCGCGTGTGTATGTGTGTGTGTATGCGCGTGCGTGTATGTAAGCCACCTTTCCCCAACATGCACATCTCATCTGTCAGTTTTGTTTTCCTCACTGACATGCGTTTGCACGGGGTGTGTGTGAGGGGAGAAAGAGAGAGAGAGAGAGAGAGAGAGAGAGAGAGAGAGAGGCAGCCAGGCAAGCAGGCAGACAGACAGACAGAAACAGAGAGATCTAAACGTCTGTTTTTGTGATTCCTGGTTTTAAGAAAAGAATTTCACTGTAGAGCATATATTTTTAAAATTTTATTATTATTATTATTAGTATATATATATATATATATATATATATATATATATATGGGTTTGTTTTCTCTCTCTCTTCTCTTCTTTTTAATATTTTTTATTAGAGAGAGAGAGAGGGGGGTGTTTTAGTGACTAAACATCATGTACCCCCACCACCACCTCTCTCCCCATCCCTTCCTCCTCTCTCTCTCTCTCTCTCTCTCACACACACACACACACACACACACACTCTCTCTCTCTCTCTCTCTCTCTCTCTCTCATCTCGCTTGCTGGTTCTCTGCCGCAGGCATGAAATCAAACATTTTTTTTCGCGCGGGCTTTTCAGCTGCGTGCTGCTGTTTACAATCTACTACCTTGGTGAGAGAGAAGTATCCCGCCTCCCCGCTCCTCATTGTTCTGTGCGTTTGATCGATTTTTGGGTCCGATGTATAAATGTACTGCATGAGACTTGACAAGCTGGAACATTGCGACTTGTGATAGTCTTTGTTCTCGAGTTTTCTAACTTTCCACTCTTCGATCAGCTGTCTGGTATCTGTCTGTCTCTTTTTTTTCGCTCTTGGCAATATCTCCACCCCGAACCCCCAGCCCCATGCTCACCCCCCCCCAGCCCCCCGCCTCCCCCCCCCCCCTCTCTCTCTCTCTTACTCATACGCGCGCGCTGCTGCTGTGTTGTGTTGCTGTTTACTCATATTACATCATCAGTACTTATTTGATAGGTGCATGAGAAAATAGTGGATTGATCATAATTGTATAGACTGGCACTGCGATGTCATTGGCCAATATTCCTTGCTCATCAGAGGACTTCTTTAAGAACAGTGGTTGAAAATATTTCCAAAAAAAACACACACTACAGTACACAACTGAATTAGATTGAAAGGGGAGCGCGTGTTTTTAGAATGAAAAAAAATCAACAATTTATTCTGATCTGCTTTGAAAACCTATCATTTGGCCTATTTCTTCCAACTTGGCTGTTGAGAACGACGAGATATAAAAAAAATATTTTGTATTACTGTGATGTTTTATGAAGTCGTGTCAAATAGCATTCATATTGTTTGCGTGTTTTCAGGTAAAAAGTCAATTCGGTCATCAGCGCTGAAAGATAAACTGATTTGGAATTGCGAAACAAATCCCAGTACTCCGGTATTCGATCAATCAAAAACACTTTATTAATCCACATGGAAATTAAATTGTGTATTGGAAACCTTTTGGTTCTTCATTGGAGTCATATCGTTGAGCGCTGAAGTATATCTTCATGTGTCCGTTTACACGTTGTTTTTTCATTGCAAGCCGAATGATAGTTATGCGCCAATAGATATTGGTAATACTTTAAAGCTCTTCTGTAACCTGGTTTGTAAGCGTGGATGGAAGTGTTAGTAGATTGGTAATAGCACACACACACACACACACATATATATATATGTGTGTGTGTATGTGCACTGGTTATTCATATATTATATTTTTCTGCTGAAATTATTGTTATATTAAATGTGCTGCTTTGAAGAATATCATTGTCATTTGAGCGATTTATGTAACATTTTGTTCTTTTGGTCTTGATTTTCAATGTAATGCTGAAAGGAATTAACATTTATGATTCTTCTTTATTTTATGGTCTGCTGACCGGATCAACTACTTCTGTTTGCAGGAGTATCCTGGCCAATGATTACTTCCGCTTGGTCCTGCTTGTGATCAACCAGTAGGTGTACGAAACGCCAACACTGTTAAGACATTGTTGGATACCGCCGATCAACAGCAGTGTTGGAATTGAACAGCACCTTTGTAAGTCAATACATAAAAAGCAAAGACAGCAGCCGAGACATGTACAATCAGTAAAAAAGAAAAGCGTCCACACACAAAAGCAAACAGTTGCCACGACACACGAAAAAGAAGAAACGACAGGGAACGAAACAGCGAAACAGCAACCAGTCCCCGACATCGCGTCGTCAGAAACCTTCACCAAGCAACCAGCCACCCTCCTCTCTCCCCCCCTTCCCAAAGTGGGTAGTTCAGCTTCCGCAAGGTGTGGGTTGTTTCTGCAAAGAGACCTCGCAGACAAAGAAGCCGGAACAGCAAGTAATTTGGTAACGTTGGCAATCTGCGACGATGGACCTGTCGGCTTTTACCGTGTTCTGCTGCGTATTGCTGGCCTGTCTCGTCAGCTTGACTGAAGGTAAGAGGATTGTGGTGTCATGTGCTGTGCTGTGCTGTACGCTGTGTGTGTGTGTGTGTGTTTGTTTCAGAAAGTATTTGTAAGAGAGAGAGATTGAGTGCGTACCTGCGTGCGTGCGTGCTTTTTGTGAAGAGGTGGGGGCTGACTGCAGTTGAAATCCAAGTTGCACGGAAACTTCCCCTTCGACGCTTGTAAAGAGTGAGCGAGGACGTGGATATTATGAGTCTGAGGAGACTGAGGTGTTTACTTTTTGTGTTTCAATGTTCTCGAACCCTGCACGCGACCCCTCCAACTGTCTCCTATGTGTGGCGCGTGTACATGTCTGTCTGTCTGTCCACCATCTGACTTTGTTTTTGTTATACATTCGCAATCGGAACACTTTTTTTGTTCATTAATGGGATTTGAAATTGGGTCGAATGTCAGTGATGTGTGTGTCTTTGTGCATGTGCGCACATTTCGACACAGAAGAGGGAGGGAGGGACAGAGAGAGAGAGAGGGGGAGAGAGAGAGCTTCGTGAACGCGGAGTATAGGACAAGACCTCAAGAAAGAAAACGAAAGGTGGAAAAGCAACAGGAGAAGAAATAAAACGAGGCATTTCGGTAACGCGCCTTGCCAGCAAATAACATAGCCAGTTAACTTGACATTGAGAAAAGCTCGCAGAGACTTAAGAGAAAAGAAAGAGGGAGGCAAACCTGCGCGCGTACACAGACACAGACACAGACACACACACACACACACACACACACACACACACGCGCACGCACGCACACACGCACGGACGCACGCACGCACATACGCACACAAGCGCACGCATACGCAAGCACACATACACACGTATGTACGCGGCGCTGATGCGCGCGTGCACAACACACTCACACAAACGCACAACAAAACAAAGACACACACACACACACACACACATCACACACGCAGAACAAAACACAGACTCATTTACACACACACACACACACACACACACACTCGCGCGCCCGCGCGGTCGTTAATTATATTTTGATCACATGTCCTTCCGCCATTGGCGGTAAAGGTCAAACGTCTCCGTGGAGAGAGGAAATGAGAGAAGTCTGTTTGTCCGCTCTTCGCGGTGTGAATCACGCTGCGGTGATGAACATACAGAAGTCATATGTGCGTCTTTTCTGTATGGTCATGAACCTTCTTCTTTTCATCTTCAAAATGGTGTGTGCGTGTGTGTGTGTGTGTGTGTTTAGTGTGGTCACAAATCGGTCTATCTGAGAAAGAATTTTTATGAATGTGTGCATTTTTTCCCTCCTGGTCGAAGATGAATCTGTCAGATAAATATATTTTTTGCGTACATCCTCATTTCCTGTGAAAAAGACACCAAGGAAATAAGGAAAGGTATTAAAGTATGGTGAACAGAACGTGAAGCATCCAGGTGTTCATGATTGTATTTTAAAAGAATGAAGACTTCCTGAAGTTGGAAGAAAGCTGGGGGTCAGTAAAGTCAGTCGAAATAAAATGTAAACTGGTCACACTCATACAGAAGTTTGTCTTCAGTGATGCGTGCAGGTCTCATGAACATCAGTATATATCAGCACATGGCGAATCGTGTGCAATCCAGCGCCATTGGAGGGGGGGGGGGGGTAGCAAGAACATCACGAATTATAGGTTTCTTTTTTGGTTTTGGTTTCTCTATAAAGAAAGGGAATACCCAAACCTGCCATCCAAGACAAACTTTTGTATGATTCTCTTTCAAGGTGGAAATCAATGAATGGATAATGAGCTTCATAAACTTGAAATAATGGTGTGAACACTCCCACTCCCCACCTCCACCCCCGCCCTCTCGAATTAATCAAACAGATCAAATTTCGATTTTGTTATGTTTGCGACATCAGCCACAGTATTGAGATTTCGACTTTCCAAATACACCCGTTCCGGGGACTTAAAGCCTCACCCAACCGCCTTGCACACTTGATTGAACTTCCGCGTGCTTTAGCTCGCAGTTACTGGTCTCCACGATGGGCCATACTATGTTCCCTTTTATCTTATTTTATTATTTTATTTATTTATTATTATTTTAATAAAATTTTTTCTCGAGGTCTGACTAAGCGCGTTGGGTTACTCTGCTGGTCAGGCATCTGCTGGGCAGATGTGGTGTAGCGGATATGGATTTGTCCGAACGCAGTGACGCCTCCTTGAGCTACTGATACTGATACTGTTCCCTCGTTTCCTCGTCAGGTCGGTTGTGTGTATTGTGGTGAGGGCAGTGCAGGGCCAGGACCGTGACTGAAAACACTAAAGTAGGTGCACTACAGGAGCCAGTCGCATTGCTCGGACGGAAGAGCCTAGTATGATCGTAACCCGCTACTAACTGTATGTCGTATGGAACTGGCCAATGGTGTAGTTCGGTCAACGTAGGCATTTAGTCACGTGTAACTGTCAAAAAGTTAGAACCAAGCGATGCAACTGGCTCCAGGATATCAAATAACAGTTTACACTCATCCCCTCCCCCTCCACACACACACACAAAGGTGATTTTTTGTGGAGTGGGAGGGAGGTGGGGGGAGGGGAAGCGCGAGTGGAGGGTATTGGGATACAGAGAGGCTTTGATCGTTCAAACGCGGCTCTTTTGCAAACATGTGTACTTCAGGCACTTGAGAAGGTGGCTTTAACAAATGACAAAGGCTCTCACAAGTCATTCGGCACCAGCCTTTTGACGACGCCTTTGGCCATATTGTGGTGCTTGCTGTTGTTTGCTTTTTTAAAGCCACGTAGGGCTTTTCACATACCGCTAAGTTGAGTCGCTTTAAATTTTGTGTCATGGTTGAAACCACAAAATTGGTTGCTCGTGTTCATCAAGTTCCAGGGAGTGGAGGTGGGGTTGGGTAGAGAATGGATATTGAACAAGCTCAGCTTACGAAATTTGAGCATGTTCAAAAAGTATTTGTGGACTAAGCCCCCGCCCCCACCCCCACCGCAAGTGTGCTTCGAGAACGTGCAAGGCAATTTTCACGTGTCATTGGGCAACAGTCATGTGACTGTTACTGGCCTTGTCCTGATGCTTGCGTTTTCTCTTTTTTGTTGTTGTTTACTTTCTTTCTCTCTCCCCTTCTTTGTTTGTGGAAGCCACCTGCGTCCTTGCGCACACACTCACGTGGGTTGAAAGTTGAGTCACGTCCATCCCATAATTTTGTTATCTCGTCCTCAGTTTTCCCCACAGTTGTGCTCCCGAGCACGTACAATCCGGCTTCTGTTTTCCTTTGGGCACACGGGGCTTTCACGAGTCGTCAGGCTTCAGCATTCAGAGAACGGCATTGGTCCGACGTTTGTGCTTTTCTTCCCCGTCTTTTCTTTTCTGTTGTTTCTTTCTCTTTTTTTTCTCTCCCTTTTCTTTCCTCCCGTCCCCTTTGGAACCACTTAAGGCCATGTACACACATGTGGCCGGAGGTGATTGAAATCCGAATCGGCGAAACTATTAAAACATACATTTGTTTTCCCCTTCTCTCCAGTATTTATTTTAGTGTAAAAAAAAAAAATGCCCCGGTCGGGAGAGGGCGAGGGAAATAGGGATGGGGGAGACAGGGTAAGGGTTATCGTAGTTTTGGTTTTCCTAACGATGATGTACAGGTAGATGATGAATATAGCAATTAGCATGTGTATACATGTATGTATGCATTTATAAGTCAAGATTTTATTTCATGATGGTGAATTGAATAAGCAACAATTGCTTTTTTTTTTTTCCTTTTTATTTTTAAAATTTTTTTTACATCAAGCCATCAATGAAGAAAATAGAGAACAAAAATACGGGAGAGAGAGAGAGAGAGAGAGAGAGAGAGAGAGGGGGGGGGGCGGGGGGGGGGGGGGGGTTAAACACAGCTCGGGAAGAATGACAAATGAGTGCCGGACTGCTCTCACCTTCAATGCAATAATCATTAAAGCACCTGAAGCTCCCGGAAACAAGGAGGAGGATGGCCTGTGAACGGTTCCAGACAGGTGATTTTTCCCCCCGTAGGTTGAAAGTCGTGAAACAGTTAACTTTCAAAAAAGTCTCATTACTTTTTTCTTTGTTCTCTCTCAAGATCTGTGGTATTTAAGTCATGCCATTGCTCTTGCCCTGCGTCACTCCTGTTTTTTGTGCACCCGATCCCCCACCACCCCTGCTCCCCCACTCCGTTAAAAAAGATATATAAACCCTGGACTTTGCATATACATATGAAATGTGAGATTGAAATGATAAAAATGGGCGCTGTATTCATCACGCAAATGAGATTGAAACCGCACAGTGATTTATGATGCAAAGGTAACTATGACTGAGGACAGCAGATGCAATGGATAAAACTGCGATACACCCCAGACACACTGCTCTGCATCAGAAACAGACAGGAGTGTTCCTGATCATTACAAGGGCCATTAAAACAAACATACAAGAGCGAAAAAGAACAAAGTTATACAAAAACACCACCCAACAACACTTGAGTTCACTAACAACTGGGTTTACTTCTTCTTAAGGCTTCTGCAGACGTTTGATTCTGCAAAGATACAGAAAGTTGATCACAGTTCATCAATCTGATAAATTTATAACTGGTCTATGAAGCTTTTTCCCTTCTGAAATGAACATTTAGGATCAAGAAACAGAAAATAGTATGCTATGCTTCACATACTTGTCACACGTGAACCACTGCTATACTTCGATTTCCACCTTTAAAGAATCGATCATTTGCAAGATGTGATCAGCTAAACATATGAGTCGCATGCACATTGACACTGCAAGAAAACTAAATAGTTTGAAAAAGATTCAGCTTGGCGACTGTTGAAAATATATTGCTTCCGGAAGGAAAAAATATCCAGAACAAGAAGTTACCAACGACACCCTTTTCAGCGCTCTGTCACGATAATTATCGATACCTAAGAGTGAATGTGCGTGTATCAAAATCACTTTGTTTAAATCAGCCTGTTCTAGAAAACCCGGGTACAATCGGAATTTGATTTAGACTTGTGACTATGAAACCGAAACGTTTGGCTGTTGGGCACCTTCTATTTTTAGGCAGTTGCACATTACTCTAGACAGAGTTGATATACGCCCATCATTCGTTAATATAATTCATAAACTCAAAAGCCAGTACATTTTGTTAAAGTTGCACTGCCTCAAACTGACATTTTTTCTGTAAAGATAATGGTTTAAACAGCAAAATTTCTCTCAGGAACCTTGTGCCGCCCCCACCCCTCCCCGACTTGGTTCTTTCCCTCTTTCCTACCTTTTCTCGTCAGACACCACGGATAAATTCACTTTGATGTTTACTTGACACTCTCAGAACATTTCCCGTAGTTCTGTGATTAAGACTGAGCGTAATCTATTACTGAAAGACGGACCGAAGTTGTCTTATAAGAATGACACTACGGGGGCGTTTAATACAAAGCTTTTAGTTTCAGCATGTATCATTTACGGTCGAATCTCTCTGGTTGTCAGCTTACTGTCTCATCGGCGTACACACAGAACCACACAAACAACACATTTTTGATGTTATGTCGCTCTCAGAGCTGTTTACAGTTCCAGATTAGCAGAACGACAATGCACACAACATTAAAGTAAGGCGCAAATTCCAACAAAAACGCCGAGTCACAGATAAAGTCCCCATGAGGGTATAAATGACAGCTCCCATGAGAAATTTTGGTATGTCCGATTTTCGTGAAGACGCCCATTTAGCCATTCCCTCTTTTAATATGCCCCTCGCCACCATTTTCATTGTTTCTGGAATCGTCTTCATCGCAAAGTTGCAACTCATATCTTTCTCATTATTATTATTGTTATTATTGTTGAGCCATCAGTATTCTCTACATCTTTCTGAACATTCCTTCTGAGAACAACACCAAAGGCGATGGGTGTCTTGATCAGATTTCCATTATGCTTTAAGACAAGGAAGAAATTTGCAGTTTCTCTTCAGCCATTTACGAAATAAGAATACAATGTAAATTAGGCCTGTCATTGTCCGCCTTAACCCATTCAACCCTTGGGGAGCTTACAGCCCCAGGAGGCTTCCATTCCAGACTGACGCGGAAAAACGCAGAAAGTATGTTGTTTTTCCTCCATATTACGTGTGGACACATCCTAAAACACTGCGAAAGTTTGTTCCCTTTCTGTACTGTTTATGTACACGAAGGAACGTGAAAACTGTTTTATTGAGACGGATTTTGACGTCAGAGCAGTGCTCGGGCGCGTGGCTCAATGAGTTAAGAAACAAAGATGACATTTTTTAAATGTTAGTCTATCACACAAATGTTTAGACGCGCCTGCTGCAGACAAACTTATAGACGCTTGACGGGTGGGTACTGAGTCAAACTGCCCACGGCGTAACAGCGGGAAGACAGCGAACATCCCGGATTCAAGACCCAGGCGCTGACACTTTTAGTGGGTTGTCAAAGCCCCTGTGGGGGAGGGGGGGGGGTCTTGGTGTCACTTAAACCCCGCGGCCAGTGGAACTTTATCTGGATACTTACACAACACTGGGGCATGGGGGAACGATATGCGATCCTACTTGTAGAAATAGCCGCCGGTCTTTTGGGAAATCGCTGAGCTTAATGTGTGCTGTATTTTTGTCCCAGAATGGTCTAAATGATTTCGGATCTTCTCGATTAGCTGGCTCGGACGATTTGCCTATATGCTTCATACAAGATTCAGAAAATAATACAATAATGAAATCTTAGATAATGCGTGTTGTTATTATTGCAGTCCAAAGGATGTCTGATCGAATCACATTGTCCTATCAAAAAGTAATCTTGACTTATCGAAAATTGACAGACCTGTCGACACGTTACTCCTCAGTAAATGCTAAATCGCAACTAAATCTTGAATATTATCTGACGTTACCCTGCGCATAAACTCATGCGTAGACGAGAACCCCCCAGGCATAAACAATGATAATAAATTAAAATAGAAAATTAAGAAAATGAAATAAGCTACTGCGCGATATTTAGGAATGCTTTATCCTAAACCTAACTCTCAATACTTCTCTAACTTGTTTCATCAGCACATTCCTATCCAGAACCCTGCAACAGCCTCTCCCAAAAACATCCGGGATCAGCGTCACTCAGTTCTCAAACGTAATTCGTATTACAGATATAGGCTACACATCACACGAATGTTTCATTGACTCAAAACTCACACAGGACTTGAACCATTTTATTCACCTTTGCCAGTCAAAAGAAATCAACTGCTCAGACGGCATTTGTTTTCCTTCTGAGCAAAGGATATCTCTCTCTCTCTCTCTCTCTCTCTATATATATATATATATATGAAGCCAACTTTAACACGGATGCTAATGTTTCATTCTCCCCAAGCCATATCACAAATGTTCAGTGTTTCCTTTTCTGTTGAAATAAAAACCGAATCTGGTGTGAACAGACTGTAAACAAAAACCAAAACTGGTGTGAACAGACTGTAAATAAAAACCAAAACTGGTGTGAACAGACTGTCAATAAAAACCAAAACTGGTGTGAACAGACTGTAAACAAAAACCAAATCTGGTGTGCACAGACTGTAAATAAAAACCAAAACTGGTGTGCACAGACTCAGACTGTAAATAAAAACCAAAACTGGTGTGCACAGACTGTAAATAAAAACCAAAACTGGTGTGCACAGACTCAGACTGTAAATAAAAACCAAAACTGGTGTGCACAGACTCAGACTGTAAATAAAAACCAAAACTGGTGTGAACAGACTCAGACTGTAAATAAAAACCAAAACTGGTGTGCACAGACTCAGACTGTAAATAAAAACCAAAACTGGTGTGAACAGACTGTAAATAAAAAACAAAATAAAACCAAAACTGGCGTGAACAGACTGTAAATAAAAAACCTAAACTGGTGTGAACAGACTGTAAATAAAAACCAAAACTGGCGTGAACAGACTGTAAATAAAAAACCTAAACTGGTGTGAACAGACTGTAAAAAAAACCAAAACTGGTGTGAACAGACTGTAAATAAAAACCAAAACTGGTGTGAACAGACTGTAAATAAAAACCAAAACTGGTGTGAACAGACTGTAAATAAAAACCTAAACTGGTGTGAACAGACTGTAAATAAAAACCAAAACTGGTGTGAACAGACTGTAAATAAAAACCAAAACTGGTGTGAACAGACTGTAAAAAAAACCAAAACTGGTGTGAACAGACTGTAAATAAAAACCGAAACTGGTGTGAACAGACTGTAAATAAAAACCAAAACTGGTGTGAACAGACTGTAAATAAAAACCAAAACTGGTGTGAACAGACTGTAAATATTTTCTTCCCGTTCAAGCCAGGGCTCCAAGAAGACTGACCCAATTCCACAAGTCGGCAACTCCATAAATTGTCAGTATTTTTCTAATCGTTGAAGCAAGGAAGTGAAACCCGTAGCATGCACGCGGCTGACCCACCAGCTGATTGAAAATGGTTCTAATGGAGCCCGCACCGACTGAGCAAAATGGATGCTGCTATTATGTTGTCACTCGAATCGCACTTGGAGGGAAAATATCTACCCTGTCTCGCCACTGATCGATTTTTCATGAGAAGTGGGTTGTGCCCTGTCTCCTCCCCTCTTGTTCAAGAGAGCTCCCTCCTGTCCCATTCTCATCCTTCTAACATATAACAGAAACGTGGAAAAAATGGAGTCATAATGCCTGACACCCCCCACACCCCCACCCCCGCCCCCGGGCCCTTCCCCTCTCTCTCTGTCTGTCCCCTCTCTCTCACCTCCTTTTCTTGTCCCTCCTTCTCTCCCTCTCCCGTATGGATTTTGTTCCAAACGGATATTCTTCCACAAAAACGTGTTTTGTCTTGTGGCGACGCGGTTTCCTCAGGGAGAATAGCATGAATTTCAAATGGAGAAATCTGTATTCAGTTGAGACAGGAAGGTTTTAAGCGATACATAACAACCCAACACAGAACAGAACAAAAAGCAAGCAGGGAATCCTTACCGATATCTGTTGATTTGTATATACACATGTATTTTTTTTATATACCTATTCACTTTTCTACCTGCCTGCCTACCTACCAATCAATCATTCAATCAATCAGTCAGTCAGTCTATCTATCGATCTGTCATTCTGTCTGTCTGTCTGGACGACACGACTCAGTACAGAAGCCTTGCTCAACCATGTGTTCGTTTGGCAGTTTATGAGTGAATTGGGAGTGAATTCTCGTAATGTTTCATTGTTGAATTTCACACATAGATAACAATTGTTTACCGCGTTGACACATAGAATACATATGCACGGCATACGGTAAAATCATCAGCATCATTGCTTCTGCTAGGATAAATCATTCGCGCTTAAGGGGACATACGCATTCGGCGCTTTTTGAACTACCGTCCTGTGTATAAGCGCTATTGGAAGAAGGAAATTAGCGCTTAATAAAGGCTGTGGCCACATTATAGTGCCTAACTTGGTCCCCCATGAATTGCATATTTTTTCTGGTCACTGTAGTTGAAAGACTTGCCCAGCTGCTGCCCCCAGCTATGAGTGACGCCACAGTCGACGCCACATTTTCAGTGTCTGCATGCTTATTTTTGGACCACTCATACTCTGTCTATGGAATTTAAAAGTTTACAACACAGACGGGACTTCGTTTATTGTCTTGACTGGAAGACTGGCATCCAGACCCTTAATTCGTAATGTTAGGGGGTGAGAATAGAAACAAAGAACACCGATCCATGAAATAATTCGATCGTGCGGCTTTCGAACTTTGTCATGATGTGGGCGGTATACTTGAGTATCGGTTCTTAACACTGGTTTGTCATCATCTCCTGCTTTTTAAAATTCTTTCCACCGCATTGGTTTATCATCATCTCCGGCTTTAAAATTTGTTTTCCACTACACTGGTTTGTCATCACCTCCTGCTTTTAGAATTCTTCCTTTTTTTTTCTTTGTTGCAAAGCTAGTGTCAGTTAGACCTGGAAATATTCTGACGTCAAAACTAGGCCTTTTTTCAGGTTGAAGACTTCAAGCATTGGATTAACTTAACAAACAGGGTTTTGTGTTGAAAATGAATACATTCCCGCAACATGCCTGGCTCTATGATGTTTTCCCAGTTATGTTTGTCTGACTTGATTATTTGGCGGTTTTTGTCCTTCTTTCCTTTCTGAAGCGAGCCTGCGGAGCTCGTCAAATTAGATTGAGAAACGCTGATTCAGAACTCTGAGGCCGCCGTTTGCAGTGCAGTTCCTGGAGAATGTTTGGTTTTTGCTAGGAATATTTGGAAAGCATTGAGCAGCTTCTTATAATGTTCAAAGGCTTGCTGCGAGGATGTTGATTGACGTGTGTAGATACAAAAAGCGTAGGGGAGAGGCAGGCGAGGAGAGAGAGGGGTTGTGTGATAGGGGGATACGGGTTTTTTTAATTAACGTTCAGTCAGGCATATAACGTGAGGAACTCGCTTGTTGACATCCAGCCAGTCTTCGATTTAGAAAATGAAACGAAAACAAATCTCTCTCTCTCTCTCTCTCTCTCTCTCTCTCTCTCTCTCCCCACTGCCCTATCCCCGTCTTTCCCTCCACTCAGTGTCTCGCTCTATATCACACACACACACACACACACACACACACACACACACACACACACACACACACACACACACAGAGAGGCAGACAGACAAAGAGGGATATTCAGATTCAGATGATATATTCATTTAAGGCCATGACCCCATATGAATAGAAAGCGATAATAGGTTTAACATGTGTTACTATGTCTATTTAAAAACATCAACCATAGCCAGATTCTACAACAGTTAGGATACGAGTGTTTCTCTCAGTTGAAGTACTCTATATTAATACGAAGCTAGACTGGACATAGTTTCTTCAACAGTCGATGACATCAATAAACATAATCTAGATAGACATGGATATGTATAATATTTCTTTGGAACAAATTTAACTCGAAGGCCTGTTAGGGCAGGACCTTTCAAAACAAAATGAATTTTGTTCTCTCTGGATTCCTTGCATAGAAGGCATAATGATTCCCCCCAAACTTTTAAAACCCAAGTGAACAGACTCGCGATACATAGCAGCTTTCCTAATGAGTCCCCACAACTTTGAGCCGTAGTGTACCATGGGTTGTATCTGAGAGTAATAATTAAAAAAAAAAAAAAAAAAATCCAAACAAATTCCAGCGAGCTCTTATTCAACAAGAACAATTTCTTACAACAGACAACAACGCATTCTTTTCTCTGCAAGATAGATCTCAAACGAGTAGAGAGAAAAAAAAGGATTCCAAGGTATTTATAAACATTGACGCCAGGCAAAATAATACCATCATATTCCCAATTTCCCCTTGCTGCCAAGTAACCCCCTTTTCTGAAGAGAGAGAGAGAGGGAGGGAAAGGGTGGGGAGGTGGGGGGCGGGGAGGGGGGGGGTCGATGAAGGGGCGGGGAGAGACAAACAGACTTAAGTAGACAAACCGGGGGACCAAGGTTGATGGCTGTGATCCCCATCAGTGACAAAGTTCTCAGACGCTAATAAAGCAGAGCGGATACGGGGAATGGCGGCTCTTATAAATAATTCAGCGCGCGTTCCACACACCGCCTCTGCCGGGGAGCTGTCAAGGAGCCCACCTAACAATGATCCTACGTGCCGACCACAGCATGGCTGTGCCTGTCGAAACGCAGCGGTGGCATCCCGTGGCAATGTTCTCTGGATCACCATACATGAAGTGTTATGATGATAGTTATGATGCTGCTGCTGATGGTTTGTGTTGCTTTGGTGGTGGTGTAAGGTGGTGTAAGTGTCGCGCGCGCGAAGCGAAAGATTTGAGTGTTTTGGTGACAATTTGAATAAATGAATTTCAGCATAGAATTGTCTCACGTTCACACGCATGCACACACACACACACACACACACACACACACACACACACACACACACAGAGTTAATGTCGAATGGACTTTCTTCAAATGTAATGGCGATGTAACTAAGACATTTGATATGGGATGAAGATGTTCCTTTTCTTGGGAACCGAACCTACATCATACTGTAGATACTGCAGTACAGAGGACACTGACTATTGCGGGACAAAACATAGGTTACTTCCAAGGATCTGGCAAAGACAGGAAACTATCTGAACAGTCTGCGTCCCGAACTGCAAAAGATAGGATTCTTTTCTCTCGTGCTTCTTTCCACGGGTTTGCGTCGCGTGTGATGTTGACCTCTGTCTGATATGGGTGGTAGGCACGATCCTTCACAACATATGATTGGTTGCATTTCCGTCAGCACGTGCTGGATACAAAGGCTGTGATTCGTCGATTTCTGAAGCAGTCTGCTGGGTTCTTTTCTCCTTCCCACGATATCCAGCCATGCAGACACACTTATTGGCAGGAATGGGATTCTATGCAGGATGGAATTATCCAAGCATGAAATGGATTGCCATCACGTTATGTGTGGTTCTCCACACGGAACCGTTTTTCTGAGGTTTGAAAAACAGGGAACGATGTATGGACTATTGATGAGAAAAGCAGCGCGTTCAGACCAATCTGAATTTGATTGTTCCTTATTATTTCATGACGGTTGATGAGGGGTCCAGTGCTTCTAGACCAATCTGATTACGCCGATTCCGTGATATGACTGTAACATTAGTTAATGGAAGAAAGATCTGGATTTCTTTTCATTCCAAAAAAGACTTGAGCTGGCAGGCTGATACTAATATTAGTTTTATTTACTTGAGTCCGTCGTTTTGGTCATTTCCCCTTTCGTTACTTTGTTCATGATTTGCATCTTCTTTGCTTTAGAACAGGTCATCTGAACGGAAGTATTCTCTCCTACTGAATTCATCCTAATATGAACCAGAACCACGAAAAGGAATTTTGTTTTATGGCCCGTCACACATACTGGTGATGTGGACATTTTGTTAGAGTATTCATGTTTACATTTGAATGTTATCATTTAGAAGAGGCGGGGGAGGGGAGTGAATGGTGAATTGGGGGACACCGTGTAGATGGAAATTAATATTTAGTACAATCACAGAAAATTTCTTAATGGGTTTCGTAAAATAGAAGTTAATCTAACAGGGTCAGAACCAGAGTTGCATCCAGCCACTGACCAATTATATGATTGTTTGGATAGTATGTTATAAGAGATGCATTTCTGCTTGATTCAGTGATAAATACAATCGTGGCATTTCATTATTTATTTATTTTTTTTAATTCATAGGTTTTCGTGTGCCTGGTAAAGCTTGTTGAATAACAAAAAGACAACCTCATATTCCCCATCTTTGCAAAACCGCAATAATCCCCCTGTTTCTTTCTTCCTGACCCTTAGCTTCACACTGGTTTTCACTCTTTCCCCCATGACCCTCCTCCATCTCCCATGTGTTTCCGTTTCCTGTTCCCGGCGACGTCATCATCAGTCCGCAGCGTCTTCCGAAGAACAAATGTTTCTTTATTCGTCACGTGAGTCCATCACTAGAAACCACCAAACTGAAGACGTGATCTCTAAATTTGTGGGACTTCTCATTCCCGAATGAGACCGTTTTACCGGCTCTGCCCTCTCCTGAAAGAAGCCTGGATGTTTAGTCTGGGAAAGTAAAGAAAAGTTCCAGAGAGGATCAGGATCCGTCGTTAAAGATCCTCTGTTCTTGGCTGATAAGAGGATGAGTGGTGGACTCTAGTCTTCTTGGACGTGGTTGTGGTATGAAGTGGAGTGATAGGGGATAGTAGAGGAACGGATATTCCAGGCTTTGCCTACTGTCAGCAGAAACACGGTGTTGTGAAGATGGAGAAAACAGTATGTATGGTTTGGAGGCATCTGTCGATTGTCTTCGAGGTTAATGCCGTTGGCGTTATGGCTTCTTTTTTTTCAGTTTTAAATAGTATCATCCCCTCTTTTAACAAATTCTTCGATTGTAGTTTTTCGCGTTTTTGCTTTACTGTGTCAATATTTTTATATTTCTCCCTTTATAGAATGGTAATTTGTTTTATCCACCCCCTTCCTACACTTCCTGATTTTTTTTTCAAACTTTGTATCGGTATATTATGTGCCTGGTTCTGTACTGTCATTCCTCCTGGCCCCCCACATTGCACCGTTTTTAGTGCCCCCCCCCTCCCCCCCAGTCCCCCCAACGCCCCCTGTTTTTCGTGTTTCCTATCTTTCGTTTCCTTTCCGTGTTTTTTCGTCATAAAAACCCAGCGTCTTTCCACCGACAACCTTCTCTTCGTCCGTCTCTCAATGCCATCACCAGAAACCGCGAAACTGAAGACGAGGTCTCTGGATTTGTTTGAGCTCTCTCCCAAGGCAAGAACCGCTTTGACGGCTCTATCCGCTCCTAAAAGGGGTCCGAAAGTAAAGTCTGGGGAGGAGAAAGAGAGTGTTAGGATCAGGAGCTGTCGCTGGAGATCTCTGTGCCTGACTGATAAGGGGTGATGAGTGTGGTCTGCAGTCTGCTCTGGCTTGGGGTTGTGTGATGAAGCGGAATCATGGATGGATTGCAGAGGGACGGCTATTTCAGGCGTTGCATACCGTCAGAGAGACGATATTGTGATGGTAGAAAGAAAAACCTAGTGTGCATGGTTTGGTAATATAGTTTGTCGATTGTTCTTGAAATGATTTGAATTGGAGTGTTGTTTTTTTTCAGTAAAAAAACAATAACCAATTGTCTCTCGTGAAAAGTAACGTTAGCACTTTTCTGCTTTTTTCATCTTATAATTCTTCGTCTTCATTTTCGTTTTTTAGTATCCCACATGGTTATCTTTCAGTTCAGGCAATTTTATCAGTTCCTTATAATGAAATTATAATTATATCTCTTCTTGCGCCCGATCCTTTTATATTTACATTGTCATTTTTCACGATGGCCAGATAGTTTACTTGTTAACCGTTTCTATAAACGTCCATTATTCCTGTAAATTTCTGTTGAACGTGGAATACGGTTTTCCCTGTGTCACGTGTTTGCTGCAAGGCATTGACCAGTACGCACCAGGGGTATTCGTTGGGCTTATTTACATTTTGTAGGAATGTAGATATGCACAGAGAAGGTTTGTGTTTCAGGAGACAGTCTTGTATTCGACTTGAAAAATGTTTTCTGATGGAAAGCTTACGGAATAATGAATGGATAGTGGTTGAAGACAGTACTTGAAAGCATCACACTAATAAAACTGTCGTGGTCGACTTCTCATAATATGCAAATTTATGGGCATAAATATAAAGATAGAGGTAATAGTGGTATCATCATCATCATCATCATCAGTAGTAGTAGTAGTAGTATAGTGTTAGTAGTAGTAGTAGTAGTAGTAGTAGTATAGTAGTAGTAGTAGTATGGTAGTAGTAGTAGTAGTAGTATTGGCAGCAGCAGTAGCAGCGGCGATGGTGGCGAGAGCTGCAGTAACAACAACAATGCGTTTTGTGAACAAAGTATATTTTCCTGATGTACTTGGACAGAATCAGCATTCAGGCATCATCACTGGGAAGAGATTGCTTCTGACGCCCCTTTAAGACAGGATCTGAAATCGAATATAACAGGAAGTTGTCCTCTTCCTACTGTTTTTAAGATGTTTAAGTGTTGAGTAGCAGTTTTTCACCTTCCATATGTATGTTGGATCGTATTTCTTCCTTTCGCCCAGTAAAGAAATGAAATAAAAAAACAACAAAAAACATTCATAGCTCGAATAAGATGAAAGTATCGCAGAATAAGAGTTTCTCAGCTTAATCTATGAAAATGATTAATGTGAGACCCACTTAATCTTGAGAAAAGTAGAACGGAGAAGCAGTGCTTGTCTTAATCGTGTGCTTTTAGAATCATGTTACCAACCCGATTCAGACTTTGTGTATTATTGTTTCTGTTGTTTTTACTGTGAATATTGAATATTTTCTCTCTTTTTTGTCTCACAGTGCAGATTGTAACAGTGTTTAATCCACTGTTTGAACCAGACCTCCGTGAACATGTACGTTTCTTTCACTCACTCACACACACACACACACACACACACACACACACACACACACACACACACACACTCTCTCTATGTCTGTCTGTCTGTCTCTCTCTCTTTCTCACACACAAACGGACGCACACGCGCACGCACACACACACACACACACACACACACACACACACACACACACACACACACACACACACACACACACACACACACACACACACACACACACACACACACACTATCCCACTCACTCTTACCCGCCTCTTTCTGAGAGAGAGAGAGAGAGAGAGAGGGGGGGATGAGGATGAGGAGGGGGGCAGGAGCAGAAGGGGAGAGGGAGGCAGAGGAGGCAGAGACAGATTTACGATGTCGGCAAGTGACAGTCATCTTGTGACAGGCCAGAGATGCGCAGCAGGAGCAGTGATAAATAATTCAGTACGCACCCCCAGGCATTTATAAGCAAGCAGGATAATTAAAGCGAAGAAGCTTGGTATGCAGAACAGCGGACATTGTGATGAGTTCTGAAAACTTGGCGCTGGCTGACATTGCCATGATTCTTAGATACTGCCAGTACGGCATCTTGGCACTGCACTGTTTTCCAGAATTTGATGAATCATGACGTACTTAAAAACAACAACAACACAATAATGAGCAAATAGATATACAGGCACAGACAAACAGACACACGCACAATCACGCTAATGCGCCTGCATACAGACAGCGTAGATGTATGTGCAAATTGCGACACAACACGACACAAGAAGAAAACAATGAAGCCACTACTTCAAAACGTTTTTATAAAAAATATTGCAGAACACAGAGAGCTGTTTGAAATACTTTGTAGAAAATATAGATAGTTTGGACATGAAAAAGGAATTAAAGAAGTAAGGAAGAAAGAAAGGAAGTGCCAAATGAAATAAAACTATTGGTGAAAGACTGAACAAAATTGGGGGTTAGATAGAAAAGTTTGAGCCATTGTCTTGTGTTTCACTCAGAACTGCACGAGTCCTTTTCGTACACGATGACACGGCTGCTGGCATGATCATCATTTCAGCGTTATGACTGACCAGATTGCATTTCCCAGACACCCCTACTGGTCGAGAAAGATTCATACTCTCACGCCTTATGAAGTTATACTTGTTTTCTCCCTCCCTCACCTGCACGTAGCGACAAGTGGGGAATGCCATTATTTGCAGTGGGTTTCGATCGAGGACAGAGAATATCCGAGAAAGGAGTGAAGACTAAGTTTGGTTTGTATTAGATTTCTGGGTACCAACTGCCTGGCTGAAAAGGCGGAAATTGCATCAGGACATTTTGCTCAGACGCGATGGTCGTCCATGTAAACACGGTTTTCGTTATTGGTGACTATGCACCGGGTTCGCCCCCACAATCAGATCAGATGAGTGTTTTCCCCTGTCTCATTTTTCACAGAGGGGCGTTTGGTGTAAGTTCATCTTTCAGGGAGTGGCTGACCATGATTTCGGCTAGCTCTGTGTGTGCTGTGGTAGGGTCATCCCGTCTGTAGCTATCGGTCTGTCTGAATATTCTTCTAAACTAATGTTCGTATCTGTGTCGGCCCGTGCCTCTCGTTCCTGTTCACCCTGCCTTTACCCCCAATTGTGTTTCTATTTACCCCCACTCCCCATGCATATTTTTGGGGCGTGCAGGGGAAGGAGGCATGTTATGGTTTGGGGAAGGGGGGATGTCCTTCTTGTAAACTGTTGTCTTTCGAGGAAAGTTCTCTACAATTGTTTGCTCAAACTGTTATGTATTGGAAGCCTGTGCTTTCTCTTCCCCCACACACCTTGAACTATGATAATGGCATGTTGATGTAAACGCTTTCTAGTCCCAAATTTATGATTACAAACTTTTCTCATCAAACCTTTCTTTTCATCGAACATCCAGCACAACAATTCATCCCACCATACATTATTAGAATTCCCCACACTGTATGTTCGCATATTTCCAATTACAGACTGAAAAATGAACTGGTGATTGTTTTGATGATTGCACCGATAGCCATGAAGAAAGTGCCTTTTGTCTCCATGGAAACATTTCCAACCATTTGGGATATATATGCGAATTTGTTCGCTGTTATGGCTTCGTACTTATTTACCAACCAGGGGGAAGTATGTTCGGAAGTTAACCCCCCTGACATTCACGCAATTTGTTCTTTGTTGCCTCTTGCTCAAACTTTCATCAACGAATCCCACGAGGCAACGAGTTTCTGACCCCATTTTTGTTTGGATTTAATTAGCGGAGGGAAAGAGTATGTGAAAAGCTAATCACACCGAGAGACGTGCTGTGAGACGTCTTTGTTGACTTTGCCAAAACTTCTCCGTCCAGGGAAAGTTATTGATCCGATGACCTGGCTGCTGGCCTCGTTTCTGTCCTTCACGGTGATTGGTTGGCGCTGCCAGTCCTGTTTTGTCTGGATCGGTGGAATTTTATTTTCCCAACATCCATCTGCCCTCCGGACCTCCGGTGAAGATGTTTTTTATTGCCTGGTGAAGCCACGCCTCATTCTTCCAGAACTCGTCTCGCAGCCCCGCATGGCCCGGTGGAATCAAAGAGTGTGTGTAGAACGAGTCCCAGTCCAAGAGAAAAAAATCTGGGCATACAATAGCATTTTTTTCTTGAGATTCCCTAATGATGATTAGTTGCCTTAGGATTGAATTACAGCAGTGGAACTCCACACCAGATAAAAAAAAAAAGTCTTTAAACCAACGCAGGGATGTTAAAAAGCGATTGTGTGTCATTGTTTACAAAATCGATTCGAAATAATTTTCCACCATTTGCATAGAAAGGGAATTGATGATGATACACAGTACGTAAAGTGGTTGATAGTCGTGAGCGCTCAGTACTTTGTAGGCTATAATTTAACAAACCGTGCTATCATTCAGTTCAAAGTTTTAGAAAGCAAATAAATCAGATGTAACATTTAGTTCACGGAGTTTGTAAATGTCCTTGAGATTTTTGTTGGCTCATGGCCTGTGTGAAGTCTGTTTCTGTTAGCATTCTGTCCTGATGAAAACGAAGCATTATGTTTGTAGACAGAAAAAACACCGAACGTTTCAATGATACTACTACTCGTAGTATTTACCTAGCGTTTTCTAACCTCTCAAAGCGCTCACAGTAACGTCAGTCAGACAGAAAGCTCTCTCTCTCTCTCTCTCTCTCTCTCTCTCACACACACACACACACACACACACACACACACACACACACACACACACACACACGTATGGATACAATCAATGTGGATCTACAGAATGTAGATATGGAATGTCTTTAGATTTTTTAAATGACAGGTTACGAGTAGTATGCTATATTGAAATTGACATTTCATTAAAAGGGAAAAAAAAGCAAAAGAAAAAAAAAAAAAAGCTTCTTTGATACTGAACGTAAAATTTTACAAACCAAATGCTTATGAATTTGCAGAGACAGAGGACAGTGTCCTCGTTATATTTTATTTGTATTTTGATACATATTTTTCAAGTTCCAAATGTTCTGCGTTTCAGGGAACATAATTATTCAGTAGATAATTACTACTGTAGCCTGGTTTAATGGCTGCAGGGCTTGTATTCATGAACATTTTAACTTTGTGTTTGTGTATCGCTGTGTGTCTATCCCTCTCCATCTCTGTCTCTGTCTCTTATATTCTCATGAACTTTGTACTCTTGCACAGTGCACTCCCAGTGACTCCTGTAAATCATCGTGACCTCGCTCGGTCTTTGCGGGGAAGAAGGGAAGTGCAGAAAGACGCTGGGAGGCTTTAGTCAAAGGCCCAGTTAGTGAAGGGCCATCGACCACACCCTGACACACAGCAGCCGACCTTTTCCCGAACCCAGCCTTTGCCAATACTTCACAGTCGACGGACGTGTGATGCTAATGTCGGAAGCAGAAATGCGTATCTTTTGACGTTCATTGAAGGCTGCGTTACAATCTTACCTATGATGGCATCACAAGGGATAGTATCACTGGACAGAGTACAGCAGTGACAATGAAAAGACAGACACTCGACTTATAGTAGTCTCGAAGACATCGATGTCAGTCAGAACGATGTCAGAAGCATTGCAGGTGTGTTAACATCGTGAACAGCATCTGCCACTTCGCAGGCGTATTTGATTAGATGAATTTCAGAGTCTTTTGTGGACGTTTTGTTTCGGTCATCTGTATTTTCTGATCGGCGTCTGGAGACCATAATAACGTTTACCCAGTGAAATCGTAGGTTCTTTTATTTGTTTATGGATATTATGCTTTTGTCTGTGTTTCTTATGGAATGATGATTTCAAGCATGTTTCTTTTGGAATGATTTCAAGCAATCAGAAAATCGGTATATTTGATTTAGCTGTTTGTTTCCAAAACTCTGTGCAAACGTCCATGTAGGGAGTTAATTGTAACCAAAAAAGGGGTGTTTTGACACAACTGTTTGTTGCGTTTTGTTAGTACCATGCGTTACTGCAGTATTTCCTTACACCAGCACTGCCTTGACTTGACTGCAGGGAAGTAGTAAACAGACAGCCGTGAGAAGAGAAGGGATTATTTTAGCTGGTCACTTTAGTCCATTCTTGTGTCAGTGGGGGGGACACGCCCACACACACACAGTGAATGAATACGCTGGTGGGTGGATAGGTGAGTGAGTAAAACAAAAAGTAAATGGCATCGAGAGAAGAAAAAAGGGAAATGGCTAACAACTCATTAAAAGCGAAGATATTCTTGCCTGGAATCTGGTATAATAAGAGAGAGAGAGAGAGAGAGAGAATGAATGAATGAATCTTTATTTTCCAACGGTGAAGATATTAGCACTTTGGCCGACTTTCACATCTGCCGTTGTTCTAAGAGACACACAAACATGTACGCATATAAATGTAGTTATACTGAGTACTTAATACATGTATAATGTACGAGTATAACACCGCGTCAGACTGAGAGACACAACATCGCTCACATCTGTACGGAACGGAAGCGAGTAACACACACAAGCACACACGCGCACACACACTAACACACACACACACACACACACACACACACACACACACACAAAGAGGGAGAGAGAGAGGCTCGCCACATACCAGTAGCTTGCTCCTCCTTCCAACATTCCTCTTCTCCACCCCCTTCCCATTTATGATTCATGACACCAAAACATGATGTTAGTGACACACGACAACTCGCAAGTTATATTTCACATTTACATTTCACACCAGGGATGTGATAGCTACTGCATTCAAGTTATAAAGTTCTGTAGTTTCTTGCCTGACTGGTTATTATTATTATTCTTTTTTTCCGAATTTACCAGTCCCCTCATAAAACACGTAACGCACGAACAGGCGTTAACCAATGCTTTTGCGGTTTATGGTTAGACGGGCATCGATAAAATACCATCGTAGTTTTAAGAGTTGGGGCGGGGAGAGTAGGGGGGGGGGGGGGGGGGGGGGTAAATGGGGGGAGGGAGGGTGTAGGGAGAGATGAAAACAGTTTTGTTCCAGAAATGAATGAACGTTTGTTCCTGCTTGATCTTGAACACACACACACACACACACACACACACACACACACACACACACACACACACACACAGATGCAATACAATGCAGTGCAACATTTTCTGTACGTTGCATGGCATTGTGTTGTGATGGAGTAACTATGTTGCGTTGCTTTGCCTTGCGTTGCGGTGCGATGTGTCACAAGTTCTAGGGCGGTGTGCTGTACTCGGCTGTAAAGTTTAGCCTGCTCAATACCCAGGGAAAAAAAAATCTTGCAGACGTATCTTTCACGGACCGATCGATTACTCTGCCTGTTGCATCTCTTCCCCAGAATTATCTTCCCTTAACGAGAATGAAACACCAGTTCCGTCACTCTAGACCTCAAGGAAAAAAAAGAGGCGGACGGTGAGAGGGAAGGAGGGGAGAGAGAGAGAAAAAACAAAACAAAAACAAAACAATTGCTTTATTCAGAAGGCCAAAGCCCCTTTCTGAAGGGATTTACATCGGGAAAGGATAAAGATAAAATGACATGACACAAACATCTATAATACGAATAAACCAAAATTAGTGAGAACAAATATTCAACAGCAATCACGAGGTAGCGGTGCGTAATCTCTTCAAAGGCTTCATATATGTGTATATCTATCTACCTATCTATCTGTCTGTATATCTATCTGTCTATCTATCTGTGGCTAACTTATACAGAGTACACTCGTGTCTTGATGACATGAGCAAATTTAACCTAAAATTAGACGAAGCTCTATGATATTTGGTTTAATTAGGGTAACATAACCAAAAAAAAAAAAAAATGTATTTCATCTTTCTTACCCAGACTGCATAAACGGCATGAAGACAACGTTAATTAAAGATACCTACAATGAATAATTTGTTGTCTGAAGCACATAAAACCTGTGATATCATCAAAACCCTGATTATTCCATGCAAATGCAAAACCATAAGAAGTTAGACACTGACGAACATTCGTTACCCGCGTCTTCTTGCTATTAGTATCTAAACAATATAACATCTTGTAAGCTTTGAATGGAATGGAAATACATTTTCATCCATTCTATTCAGTGTGAGCCAATATTTGATACATAGGATATCTCATCAGTTGACCATAAACACGGTCATTTGGAGCTCGGTTGTCTATATCCCGAAAACGTTTCATTGCAAATTAATGCACTTTTCTATTACTATTTTCCAGTTCCCAATGCAATATTGGCCGAACTTGAGAATCAAATGATCTATGAAATGCATGCACTAAACGTGTACTTTTTTCATGCAGCTAAACTGCTGAAACTTCCAGAGTTTGGTCCCATACATCAACATTGGCAAGAGCTGACAATCAATTTTTGTAGAAGACACTAACTGGTACATCTCTTAGCCTGAAAGTTGTCTTTGCTCCGCACCGTATTGTCCACCAAGGGGCGAGGTGTAGTTTGTTCGCCCCTAGTGTAGTGCAGGGATGCACTCAGGAGATGTCCCCATACACCAAGGTCTTGGTCGAGTCGTGCTTGTTAGCATTCTCACCACGGCACGTACACAGTCATCTTCCGTCTCGTTGCTGTTCGCCTCCTCCACACCAAAGTGGACTATGTTGTCACGCCTTGATAGAATGTCCTGTTTCTCCAACTGTTCCTGTATCCGTTCTACCTGGTCCTCCCAGACTGTCAGTCCTTATCTTCACGCGCTCAATCTCCTTCCCCTCCTTCTGCAAGTCTTCCTTCTTCATGTCGATCTGGTCCGTCAGTGACTTGCTGTTGGCTGACACGAATCGCATTTCCTGGGATATCTCAGACATCTTGGTCGACAGTGAAGCCCCGACCTCTCTGATTAAGTCGTCTTTGCACTGTTCGGCAATATCCATTAACCCCAAGACGGAATGAGTAGTGTTCACAAGGCGTGGACGTTCATTCGCTGGTCACACAGAGGAGTGGAGGGGAAATGTGGACAAAGCCCACTATTCACCAGGCCTTGCAATCAATTCAGTGTCGCCACACATGAGATAATCACTGGGTGATGTGTTTAAGTAGTTCACAATAGTAGCTGCTTGCTTGCTCAGACTGACACTGTCTGTGTTATCTACATAAAAACACGTCAAAGTTTGCATTGCCACCATCGCACAGAGGCTGCAGACACCTACTGCAGCCAGCCAACATGGAACACAAGTACTGTTTGGGGCATTATGATTCGAACAACGCATATCACTACCAGAGCCACCATGAGTAAACTATCACATGCGTCGCATGGAGTGACATCTTGCTACGCGAGCCATGCATCTGGTCCAGCAGGTTCACAGCAACGCTTGACCAATCGCTGTTGGATCCGTTCTGCACGTGCACACAACCATTAAAACAACACACTGTTCTGGCCAAGGACAGTGACCAACGTACTGTGAGTACATGTGCACCGAACTACTTGTATTCTTCTTCCCTTCTGCCTATGAATTTGATAAAAGTCCGATTAGAACTGCCACAGTTACATTGAAATGTCGTTTTAGTAGCTGGTACGATGACAAATATTACGAGTAGATCAGTGTGCAACACACTTCCGAGAAACCCAACAATTTTTAAACAACGATTCTAGTTTTCGCCTCTTTCAACCAGAGAAGGGTGGCAACACAGCATCTAACATTTAAAACAAAAAATAAACAGCTCGATAAAAAAGATGTCAAACCAAACAGTTTATACAAGTTTCGAAGGATTTAAGTTATTTGAAGACACACAAATACACACAAGTCGGTATATGTAGTCATTCACTGGTGAGAGAGAGAGAGAGAGAGAGAGAGTGAGTCACACCCACACCTGGACAAAAATGTTTCTTCCTCCCTTTCCCGACCCTTCTCCTCAGTCCCCATTTAAAAAGATTCTGAAAAAAATGTGTGTGTGTGTGTGTGTGTGTGTGTGTGTAAAAACTACAACTACTGTTTTAGTGTGACCTACCAAAACTACACCCTGCTATATAACCGTTGTGCTTTTTTGATGATGACTCAAGGCCTGACTAAGCGCGTTGGGTTACGCTGCTGGTCAGGCATCTGCTTGGCAGATGTGGTGTAGCGTATATGGATTTGTCCGATTGCAGTGACGCCTCCTTGAGCTACTGATACTGAAACTGGAACTTTGATGATGATTATATTGAATCATCCACAGCAGCTTTTCTGCGAAAACCCAGAACACCATCCAAATCACAAATGCTCCCTTTTCCTTCAACTTCATATTTTTGCACTGGCGAATCCATTTATCGTTTGCCAAGAGAAAAGAATGTTTTTGTTTGTTTTTTTGAAAAATTGCAGTGAAAAAAAGAATCGAATAAACTTCAGCTAGAAATAGGCGAATATGTATAATTGAATTTCCAGTCCCCTTCGCTCATCCTGTCCGAGGGTCCTCTGGCATGTTTCAGATTTAGCGTTGAGCATTGAAGGGCTGACACAGAGACACACTCAGGTCACAGAATTTATCTCACAGACAGAAAGACCACCAGTGAAATGAATCCAGACCCCAGGGGAAGGGAAGGGATCGTTTCAGGGCAGTTATTCACACTTTCTTACACGTGTTTTCCTGCCCGCTTGAGCTGATAGTTTTGATGTCTTTTAGTTTGGTTCCGATGAGGAAAATAGGCCAGAACTGTAGAAATCATATTAAACATTTTGGAACTTGGCACATGCTAATTTGACAGAACCGAGTCAAACTTAGGAAAGCGCAGCGCGTGCGCGCGCGAGTGTGTGTGTGTGTGTGTGTGTGTGTGTGTGTGTGTGTGTGTGTGAGAACCAGACTGAATAGAGTGACTGACCAACCGGCCAAACTGGTGACAAAAAAATCTTTGTCTCTCATCAGTCAGTGTCTTTTTCAAAATCTTTGTCGCTTTTACCCCCTCCCCTCTCTCCCCCCTCTCTTCCCCGCACCCCCCCCCCTCCCCCGCCCCCCTTACACACTTCCATTTTGCTTGATGTTTCTGTCGATCAATAGCAATGGTTAAGTAAAAGGAGAAAATGTATGACATTCCCAAGATATTGGCATCAGTGTGTTTCAAGAAGCAGATAAATTTGACATATTCTGTGTGCTCGATCTTGAAGAAACGGAAAAAAAACGTTCTCGAATTTTATACAGCCTTGGAACCCCTTGTGCTGTAGAAGCTTTACGACTCTGAAGGCGTTCATGAAAAACATAACAGGATGAGTTACAAGGAATTAGATCCACGTAATGGTCCAAGGAGACGTGTTCTTGCTAGTTTTATCTCACAGCTCCTTGTTGCCAAAGCCACATGCGCTTGCGAGTGCGCGTGTGTGTGAGCATGTGCGCCAGCGTAGTTAGAGGAAGGGGTGCTTGAGCACGTGGTTTGTGTGTGTGTGTGTGTGTGTGTGTGTGTGTGTGCGCGCGCGTTCGTGTTGTGTTGTGTTGTTGCCTGGTCTCGTCTCGTTTGAAACATACCAGTGATGTTATACTGATTCAGAAATGTTTGTCGTAAACATAACGGACCTAAAAGCATTGAATACTTCCCAGTGGGATTAAGAAACGTTATGACGCCTGTGCATTACATAATTTCAGGGGGAAGTATGTGGACATCAAAACAAAGCCCAAGGATGTCGTTATGTCAATGTACGTTTTACGGCAAATCCATTTACAGAATGACCAGGAAGACGTTGTAAATCAATGTACAAGAGATGGCGAGAGAGAGAGAGAGAGAGACAGAGAGAGAGAGAGGGAAGGGAGGGTGAGGGGGGAGGGAGGGAGGGAAAGAAAGAGGGAGGTTGGGAGGGGGAGCTTCCAGGATCAGTCTTAACGGTAGAGAAATTGCTTTTTGAGTTTCATTGAATATTATTACTCAGTCTATCCGAATGTTCTAGGTATAGATTCGGGAAGAAGAAAAGAAAGGGTACACACTGTACAGTTTTTTTTTTTATTTATTTTTTTTATTTTTTGTGTGTTTAATATGAATATAGCATTGGTAACGAAAAATGGCACGTTTGCATACCTCAACTCCAAACTGCATCAACTGCTGCCTTGAACGGCGTAGGACTGATGACCCGGATGCTGGCCTCATTTTTTCCTCTCCAGAGACGGTTGGGCACAATCACTCCAGCTGTATGACTGGCTGTGTTCTGTTTCCCAGGTAATGATTTTGGACAGAGGTGACTCGGTTTTATTGCCTCAAGAAGTTGTGCTTCCCTTCTCCTTTCTCCAAGACCTCACATCGCTACGCCAAGTCGGTACATCAGCTGGTAGGAACAGGAGCCCATGATCGAATAGTGAATAGTGAAAACAGGAAATTGACTTTTAATATAGTTTGGCTGGATTTCTGTCTGAGGAAAGAGACTGCGTGTTTGAGGATCAGTGAATTATACTAAGATATAGAATCAGAAACGATACCTGCCCAGGCAAACAAGACAGTTAAAAGTGATTATATACTGTCTTGCCAGACTCTGTTTAGAATCTGAAGTTGTGTTGTACTGATCGGAGAGAGCGAAGTTTTCTCTATAGAACTTTTAACGTAACTGGTGTTTGACTGGTCGAGTCAGCATCGGTGATTTTTTTTGGAATATTACAAATTTAAGGAACGTATGTGTTTCCGTGCTTTTTTTACGCTGTTAGATCAACTTTATCCGTTTTTATGTCTCCTCGTCACATATTTCCTCCTTTAAACAGACGTAATTTTAAATGACATCATAAGAGGAACTTAACTGATAACCCATGAAAATGATAAAAGACATATCAGTATAACGCTGATAACCCATGAAAATGATAAAAGACATCAATATAATGCCGCGCAGGCACGCATTCCAATGCATCATTAATTGTAATTTTGAGGAGTAGTTGATTTTTGTTCTCACATCTCTGCCATGTCAGTGATGAAATAGCTACTTTGAATTCAATCTCATGGAAAAATTAAATTTCCTCTCTTTTTGTTGACATTTGCTTCAGACTTTATTGAATGGCGATCCATTGAACAGTTCGCATCTTTTACATACCAGTGGAAGGAATGCGTTAAAAGTGAACTAAAATGATATCCATGAAGCGAGGTGTTCTCTCTCTCACTCTCCCCACCCCCCTCTCTCTCTCGGTTTATTCTATTTTTCTTTTAAAATAAAAGGAAGATATGTGTTTAAATTTCAGCATTGAATGATTGCATGGCTTCTGACTTTGTTTATTGTCCTTACAGCGGCTGATTGATTTAGCCAGTCCTGTTTTGAGACTGGTTGAAATTCAACCCCCAAGTGATTTTTTCTGGATATGCGGGAAGCAAGTAGCTCTTAATGATGTTCTGAAGCTGCCGGATTGCAGCTTTTCTTCGTCCCACGCAATCCTGTCGAGCAAAGGCCCCAGTGGGAGTGGATTTCAATCCGATGTAGAATTATCCGAGCATGAAGTAAAGGCTCATGACAGTATTGTTTACGTTTTCTTTTCGTTTGTTTTGCTATCAGAACAAAACAAGACCAAACAAAGAAAGAAAAAAATCGTCAAGAAAAAATACATTTTCTCATAAATTTTCTCCCTCTCCCTACTCCGCTCCCTCCCCCCCTGTCTCTCTCACTCTCTCTTGGGGCGGGAAATCTCATGTGCATCTCTTTTTTTCTTATGGTCAGGAATAATTTTGTGTGTTTTTTTTTCTCTCTCCCCTCTTCTATTCCTGGCCCTCCCTCCATTACTCGCTCTGGCTTCGTCATCACTTCCCCTTTCACTGTGCTTTGTGTTTGGCACAGTCATCTGTCACTGCTCAGCACTGCAACAAAAGGAACTGATGGAATATTACCAGGAACACAATGAACGTAACTTATCTTCTGGCAGGAAATCAGCCAATACCACAGAAAAGGTGTTTCCGACCATTCGATACTTGACGATCAAGCAGTCTTTGTTTGGCTGAAGTTTAGATAATCACACACTGACAAAAGGCAGACCCCACAATTATTGACTTACGCTCTGCGTGTGATCAAGGGAAATTACTCAAGTAGCAGTTTTTATCACATAACGCAAATACATTTTCTCGACTTTGGTAGTAATTATTTCCATTGAAAAGAAGTAGATTGATTAATGTATGTTAATTTGTTGTATGATGTGGCCAAGACATCACAAGAGTTGCAGCTGCAACTACAGCTAGCAAAAATTCAGCTGTCTCACAAATGCAGTTCTCCTTGATTCATTCCAGTTTTGTGTCTTCTGCAGCTTTTACTAATCAGACCTGACAGTCTTGTTTCAACCCGATAGAGACTCGTATCACTCGTTCCAGTCATCGAGAAAGAGTGTTTTTAGGCACTGTTTTTCCTGTAATAGCTGTAGTAAATAAACAACTGAAAGGGCGTCCGCTTTCATATGCTCCTGCCTGCACGAGAACCTGGTATCTTTTACTACTGTTAATTCCTCATTCCACTCCAACCATACCCTTACCCCTATCTCCACTCCACTCCAACCCTACCCTTACCCCGAGTCCATCACATTAGTTTCAGTTATGTATTGTGTTATGGTATTGTCAGACATTTTCGTGCAAACATAAAATAGAAAACGAGTGATGCTATGGAGAACAACGAAGAACCGGAGGAACAGAGTGAATTGTGCTGGCTGCTTTGGTCCTTTCCCAGTCTCACTTCGCGGAGATTGGCTTGTACATAGTTTGATTGGACTGTGAGTCACTGAGAGAATGAGGGATGGGGGGAAGAGGACAGAAAAAAAGGGAGGGAGGGAGACTGGAGAGGCGCGGAGAGATTAGACATCCAGTAGAACTACAGACTATTTAATCAAAGAGCTTCTCGTCTCAAAGTTGGTGGGGAAGAATAATATTCGCACATGATGTGTGTGTGTGTGTGTGTGTGTGAGAGAGAGAGAGAGAGAGACAGAGAGACACGCGCATAACCAAACCCGATAGTGTTGTCACAGTCCAGATGCCTCGTTTAAAATAGAGCTGTCACTGTCTGACAAGAACTGCATTGTTGAATTGACAAAGATAATCGTCAATTCGTCCCGAAATAAAGATTCATCGCGTCCCCTGTGTGACAGGCCTCATTGGTCTGCCGATCCAGAATACCATAGCATGCACTCGTCACATACATGGAAGCATAGGGAAATTGAATCTGAACTTATCATCTGAGGAGAACTTAGTTAAGATTTTAATGGCATCGTTTATTTGTCCCCCTGGAACCATTTTGACACAGGACATAAATCACATGCCCACAAGTATTTCAAGTGTTATTCCCTGGCTCGGCTTTACCCGGTTCACATTCTATGGCATTGCTGAACGAAGAAGAAATCAATAATGAAAGGACTGTTAGTTTTGCATATTCTTGAATTAACGTTTTGCGTTGTCAGAAATACTCCCTTGGGAAACGCTGTGGAACATTCCAGGTTTCCCGCATGACGTTGGAGGCTATGAATACCACAAGGACATTTAGAAAACCATATTGAAATATCGCGAACTTTCCAGAGATTGAACGTGCGAACAGGAAGGGACCTGCAAGGGAAGGGGAGAGAACATGCTGGGATATTACATGAAAAGGAGAAAAATAGAAGGAAAGAAAGAAAACACCCGCATATTCATGCTTTCATTTCAGCTGAGGCTTTTGATGTATTTTACTGCTTCCCTTTCCAAAAAAAGGGGAAACCTGATATGGAACAAGAGATGGAAAAGTGAGAGGCCTGGCATTCATCTCGGATGGTTCCCGAGGGTAACTTTGATCTGGATTCCAGACAACACAGAGAGGGAGAATGAGAGGTAATGCTAGCGGCTTTCGAGGTGTTAAGGTTGCTCTCACGAACTGGTGAGAAAGAATTGTATGACTGAAAAGCTTTGTGCTGGATATAGGATTAATATATACTCAGCCCCAAAAGTAAGTGACCCTCGAAAGCTGTGCGCTGGGTAGAGGATTAATCCAGATGTGAACAATATCATCATTATCATTCTAGGAAATGGTTCCTCCCATCGTCTCAGTTTTCTTCGCCTTCATCACCAAGATATAAGTAATTTCATATGAAAAGCAAAGATAAGTATTATAGGTTGGCATCTTGAACATGACTGCAGTGATGATTTATTTAATTATTTCGTTTTTGTTATAAGTCATTTGTGAGTTTAACATGATTTCTGTCTTTGGTATTGTTGAACATCATAAGTCAAGAGAGTTGTTGAAACCTGATGTTTTATTGACATGGTAGTCAGCTGAAATATCGAGTGCACTAGCATTTATCAACCCAACAGCTATGCAGTGCAACATTATCGATATCTTGACTTTCCTAGAACGAACAGTTTCTGAGTTGAGAATCCTAACTATGGTTTGTGCTTATTGGATTGGAAGGAATGTATTTACAGCTAGTCATGAGATATTTGAATGTCGTTGATTTCTGTGAAAACGACAGTTGTACGGTAAGAGATATTACTGTCCGTGGATAACACCAAAAGATGTACGCTTGGATTTTGGAACAAGACATCAGGGCATATAAAATGAAGAGAATTTTTAATGGAATGCCAATCTGGGTATTAAACGTGTCTCTTTGAAACTGATGAGGTTTTTACACTGTGAGCATTGAACAAATTTAGCGAAGCATGTGCCATAGTTCTGGGCTATACTAATGGATTCAACACAATTTGACGCATTTCGCTCGGAAATGAATTAAATGGCCGAGGAAGAGTGGGATCCATACGTCCATACTACCTTCCATTTGACATGATATAAACAGAAAGACCTTGTGGTAAGTCAATTAAATTGGTAAGTCAGACACTTTGATGCCTCTTTTTTCCCTCCTAAAAGCTCACAAACTTTCCATGCAAAACCGTTAGTTGATGGTCTAGCTACTGACGTCCTCTCTTTGCAATGATTGATTGACCAACCAGTCCTGCGCTGCGATTGGTTGAGATTCATTTCCAAGACGACGTCTTTCGGACGTGCAAAAAGCAAAGGCTTGAGTTAATCGCCTTCTACAGCTATCAGACTGCTGCTTTCTTCACCAGCGCAATTCGCTGGAATAAAGCTTCACTGCTGGGAATGGGTTTCGATCGAGGATAAAATTATCCGAGCATGAAATAAAGTCACCCCTACTTCGTGCGTTCCCTTGATAGCGTTTGGTAGGCAATCAGACGGGGCTGTGCGTCACGGGTACGACTAGTTGCTGGCTTTGCAGAAATCCCTAGTTTGTCCGCTCGTCCTCCGTCCGTCTGTCTGTCTCTCCTCTCTCCCTCTCTCTTTCTCCGCTATCTCTTTATACCAACTCCTCTTCCTCTCCCTCCCTTTCTTTACACCTGTATTTTACGTCTCTCCTTCCAGATAAGCCTCGGCTTTTTGTTAAGCGTAGTCATGGTCAGCCACTCAATACTGCAACAAAACTGAACGAAGAAAGACGTCTGTGAGCAAAGAATGATTTTGTCTGGGTTCAGTCACTGAAGTAGTATCGATCCCACTCTTGGGCAAGAAGCCACCAAGTCTTGCTTTGACTGAAGACTGAAGAGGTGGCACACAATTCATAGTTATCTTTTTTTTTCAGGATAAGCGTAGGATAATATTTCTAGAACAATCAAATACCTCCTTTCGTTTTCTTTAGATTTGAAAGAAGTGTTCCACACGGTAGTGGTTTTGAAGAATAATTTGGCATCTTGCGTAAATGTGTGTGTGTGTGTGTGTGTGTGTGTGTGTGTGTGTGAGGAGAGAGAGAGGGAGAGAGAGAGAGAGACCAACAGCACAACCTCTCACTATGACAGATCCAGGACTCTTGAAGGTATCAGGAGGTGGTCTCGTGCGACAAGGCTGTAAACATGAATTGAGATGCAGTCTCAAAGGAAGTTAATATCACAAGCTGATATGTCATTAATATTCAGCAAAAGAGATACCTTTAAAATCATTTTATTTAGAACATTCTGTTCTCTATGTATCCGTTTTGTGCTTCGTTTTTGTTTTAACGTTGTATCTAACATATTCAGCAGATTTGTTATTGAGACTTGTTTAGCTTCAATCATAAAAAAGAAACCCTCCATTTTACACACAGCTATATACTGCGTTGTGTTAGCAGCAGACGTAGTGTACAGCAGTTCCTTCTGCTGTAGAAAGACGATATGAGGGAATACTCAGTGGGCATGACAAAGAGCAGACAAGTGATTAATTGGAATAGTCATTTCTTCCCTCCCTGCCCTCACTTCAAGTGGAATAGCTTTTGTTTCGGTTGATCGCGAGGCCAATAACAGGATAGAGAAAGAAAGAGAGAGAGAGAGAGAGGGGGGGGGGGGGGTGAGGGGGGGATGGCGTGGGACATAACTACAGATCACAGGGATTGGCGTCCAGTGGAGGTACAGGCATACAGTCAATAAAACGACCATCCAGTCTCGCGTTAGACAGACGAGAAATATATGCAGACAAGTGCGACAAATATTTATGTATTGTTTTCCCACCACCCCTCATATATCAGATCGGTCTACGAACTGCCTGACAGACTGACGGATCGCAGTTTAGTCTCCCATACGAATAAACGGAAGAGAAATGGGATCAGATAGTCTCCAACACCAATAAACAGAAGACGAATGGGATCAAACTGTAAGAAGGAAACGGTAATAGCAGACTTAACTCTTTTCTGTCTGAGTGGATGGGCTGATTGAATCATTGATTGATTCATTTTTTTCATTCAATGCAATCTTGTCACTGAAATTATACACGCACTGATGACACACGGTTGCATGTAAGACAAAAATCAAACAAATAGTCATGTACACGAACACAATACATTATAAAACAGCAACAAAACAGAAACAACAATAACAAACCAAACAGTTAAACGGCAGATATTGCTCTTGCGGAAATAATTGTTGTAGTAGTTATATTTATTTCTTGACATTGATAAAATCCTGATTTACGTGCATGGATTCTTCCTTATTTGGTCTGTTCTGTTTTGATAAAACCATGTTCGGTAAACGTACAATACAGTATTACCATTATAGAACAGTACAGTACAGCACTACCATTATAGAACAGCACAATACAGTACTACCATTATAGAACAGTACAATACAGCACTACCATTATAGAACAGTACAATACAGTACTACCATTACAGAACAGCACAATGTAGTACTACCATTATAGAACAGTACAATACAGTACTACCATTATAGAACAGCACAATGTAGTACTACCATTATAGAACAGCACAGTACAGTACTACCATTATAGAACAGCACAATGTAGTACTACCATTATAGAACAGTATAGCACAGTACTACCATTATAGAACAGCACAGTACAGTACTACCATTATAGAACAGTATAGCACAGCACTACCATTATAGAACAGTATAGTACAGTACTGCCATTATAGAACAGTATAGTACAGTACTACCATTATAGAACGGTATAGCACAGTACTACCCATTATAGAACAGTACAATACAGTACTGCCATTATAGAACAGTACAATACAGTACTACCCATTATAGAACAGTATAGTACAGTACTGCCATTATAGAACGGTATAGCACAGTACTACCATTATAGAACAGTATAGCACAGTACTACCATTATAGAACGGTATAGCACAGTACTACCATTATAGAACAGTATAGCACAGTACTACCATTATAGAACAGTACGATACAGCACTACCATTACAGAACAGCACAATGTAGTACTACCATTATAGAACAGCACAGTACAGTACTACCATTATAGAACAGTACAGTACAGTACTACCATTATAGAACAGCACAGTACAGTACTACCATTATAGAACAGCACAGTACAGTACTACCATTATAGAACAGCACAGTACAGTACTACCCATTATAGAACAGTACAATACAGTACTACCATTATAGAACAGCACAGTACAGTACTACCCATTATAGAACAGTACAATACAGTACTACCCATTATAGAACAGCACAGTACAGTACTACCCATTATAGAACAGTACAATACAGTACTACCATTATAGAACAGTACAATACAGCACTACCATTATAGAACAGTACAATACAGTACTGCCATTATAGAACAGTATAGCACAGTACTACCATTATAGAACGGTATAGCACAGTACTACCATTATAGAACGGTATAGCACAGTACTACCATTATAGAACAGCACAGTACAGTACTACCCATTATAGAACAGTACAATACAGTACTACCCATTATAGAACAGCACAGTACAGTACTACCCATTATAGAACAGTACAATACAGTACTACCCATTATAGAACAGTACAATACAGTACTACCATTATAGAACAGTATAGTACAGTACTGCCATTATAGAACAGTATAGCACAGTACTACCATTATAGAACGGTATAGCACAGTACTACCATTATAGAACGGTATAGCACAGTACTACCATTATAGAACAGTACAATACAGTACTACCATTATAGAACAGTACAATACAGTACTACCATTATAGAACAGTATAGCACAGTTCAGTTGCGTTAGCAGGAAAAAAACGATATTACAATGACTGAAACAAGCAAGCAATTGCTTTCATTGCTTACAGACCAGTTACATCAACAGGTATGACTCACACGTTTTCTCTCAGATTCATTCTCCCCGAAAAAAATTGTAATTTATTCTCATGAGCAGAGGAAACAGATAAAAGAAGAAGAAGAAAACAAACAAACAAAACAACAACAACAACAAAACCCCACCGATTCTGAACAAAGTTTGGTGAGTATACTTTTGTCAGTTCCAAGCGTGACATCTTGTCCACTTCCCTGTTGTTTTTCTCTGTCTCATTCTGTTTGCCGTCTCTGGGCGACTGTCCCACCCACTTATCCCAGTTCTTTGGTGCATAAACACATGAAGTCTGACTCAACCTACGGACCAGCAGTCCATGGAGAGTTTTAATTTGTCAGGTCGCCATAGGGCCATCACGCGAAGAAGAGCTCTGTACTGCTCTGAGTGAACTCAGTGGTATTTACAAATGCCTGTTCTTATTCACTTTAAACAAGACACGACATACTGAGTCCCTAGTGACAACGTTGATCATGGAATCATCCTTGGTGGTCGTCATCTGTGAACACGGACAGTGTTGCTTCATTCCTCCAGTGGTGTTATTTTGAATATACGTTGATTCCAAAGGCCATGACACATACATTACAGATACGGGAATAGAATGAAATTTTCATCTGATCATTTAAGCGGGGCATGATCCTGGGTATATTTGACGGCACCCCTTATTCATTTCCCTTGTGCATTTCATTGTATTATCCACTTCTGAATGATCCGTTTAACCTCCACACACCTGTATGTTCATAAACCCACTTCAAGAGATTTAACAGCAATTGGAAACGGAATGGGACTTATGCCTCCTCTTTGTTAACTTTGAGATGTACTTTTTGAGTGCCAGAACCAGTCACCCTTCGTCACGCCCCGTGAGCATATTATTTACGTTTCAGCATTAAGAAGGGTTGATTCTGGGATATCACAGACCCACTCTAATATCATAATGGAATATGATCAGTCACCATGAAAGAGCGTATTTGGAAAGGCTAGAGGACTATAAGGTCAAGGCTAGAGGACTATAAGGTCAAGGCTAAAGGACTATAAGGTCACAGAGAAGATTCAGTTAGATATATCATCGCAAATTGATGTATTCATTTGAGTAGTTTCTCTTGGTGTAATTATATTTCTTTTTAATTTGAAAACGAAAGTGTTGCTGGTTCTAATCTGCATGAATCTTGGAACTGATCGATTGTCCAATCTCAAAGGTTTTTAAAAATTTTTTTAAACAAGTTTGTTTTTGTTTTGACAAGTGGACTTTCCATAATGAGACTAATATGAATACAACCATGATCAAGTGGTCATGAAAAAGCCAGATTCATTTGACACAACCCTATATTTTTAAAACCATAATTATTTAATTAAAAAACAAAAAAACAAAAAAAAACCCTCAACTTTTTTCGAACTGTAAGGTTGGTGTCTGTGGATGTTTTATAATCGATTCTTGGATACATTTAAAGCATTCGAATTTCCGTCAGTGTGGTGATGGCATGGAGTATGACCCCTTTCTACCAAAATTGTAACAAATGAATCAACAGATCTGGGTAAAGGTTTCTTTTCCTCTTCCGAATTAAACAACCATACTAAAGGGGGATTTTTGCACGGCTTCACCACCCGTTTCTTGACCTCTGTCTTCTAATTCCCACCTCTCCCTTCTTTTTTGAGTTTTCTAGGATAACGTGAATGCAAACCTGACTTCGTGCAGGTTGAGAAATTGCGTTGGTGATGGAGAGTGACGGAAAATCTCTGTGGGTCTGTGTACATTGCTGCAGGCACACACTCATGATTGAGAGCTCACCTCAGCTGGTCTGTCCATCACTTTGGGGCTCTACTTTCCAGCAGAGAGGAAGAGGCTGTGTAGGGTAGCTCTTGAACTCTGCTACTAAGATAGACGATGGACTGAGTAAGCATGGGGAGACTTTGATTCCACTCGCTCAGACTCCGCTCGCCGGTAGAAATGATGGACCAGCAACGAGTGGCGAGTGATGTGTTGTTGCTGTTTTGTGCACATTGTCCATTGCATTTATCCCCCGAGGTGGGCAGACTGTAAGGTTTGATCCTTTCTCACTTCTGGCACTTCGGCAAGTAAGTTGAATGGGCGAGAAAAGCATTTAATGTTCCCAGACTTTTCTCTCCATTATACAAGTATGCCTTTTTCCTGTGGTGGTGAATTGGGCAACATGTGATTGAAAGATGTAATGTTTTTGTTCTTTGATCATTTTTCGCTTCTGTTACAAGAGAATATGGCCTGGAATTCTGACTGATAAAAAAGAGTGAAATTTCACAGACTTTGTCTCAGGTCCACGAGCAGGTCTCTTCCTTTGTTAACACCAGACGACGTGGGACTGACGAACGCAAACAAAATAGTTTGTTCTGAAAAGTGATAATGTGAGTTCTGGATAGTCGATTCCAATGAAAAAAATATGCAACAGCGGTATAACCAAAAAGTAATTGCTTTTTTCTCCTTTCTGTCATTTTCTCTTTCCTTGTTCGTGTTTATGCATGAACGCTCACGCATGTCTGCGTGTGTGTACACTGACAGCTTTTTCTTGTTGCAACCTGCCCCCACACTAACCACAGTCCACTGGCCACTCAAACACTAACTTTTAGGTCTTAGCATTTGCTTTTAGATATATCTCGAAAAGGTAATTCTATTCGTATTGCCATTGCTTTTCTTTTCCTTATCCTTTGATACCCCCTTTCCCCCATCCCCAACCAAGTAGGAAAATTCGGTAACTGCTTAGTTCTCTAAAAACTTTCGTCAACACCCACTTCACTGTACTCTCCATGATGTGTCTGTCTCCCCCACTCCACTTCACTGTACTCTCCATGATGTGTCTGTCTCCCCCACTCCACTTCACTGTACTCTCCATGATGTGTCTGTCTCCCCCACTCCACTTCACTGTACTCTCCATGATGTCTCTGTCTCCCCCACCCACTTCACTGTACTCTCCATGATGTCTCTGTCTCCCCCACTCCACTTCACTGTACTCTCCATGATGTGTCTGTCTCCCCCACTCCACTTCACTGTACTCTTCATGATGTCTCTGTCTCCCCCACTCCGCTTCACTTCCCCCCTTCTCCTCAAAACATGTCGCCCACTTTCTGACTTGTGCAAAAATGGGAGCGTGCTGCTTTAAAGGTCTCCAGTGTTTGCTCAGTAGGCCTACAGTTTCCATTCAGCGGAGATCGGCATGTGTGACACCAGTAGGCCTACAGTTTCCATTCAGCGGAGATCGGCATGTGTGACACCAGCAAGCGACAGTTGTTTCGCTGTGTGAAAAGTTCCTCAGGCTTGCTTCTTGTCTCTTGATGGCAGGTGTAGAGAAGCATTCGGTATGATATGAATGATGAGAAATGGATACTTATATAGCGCCTATCCTCGGTCGGAGACCAAGCTCTAAGCGCTTTATAAATACGGGGTCATTTGCACAACAGGATGCCTTCCTTTTGGCGCTCATGATTAGTTTTCAGTCAACTCATATCAGCAAAGATAACTCCAAGTAATTGGGCAGAGACATTTCGTGCGTCATAAAAATGCCTAAACAACAAACATGAATTATAACTACTCCCCATATAAATAATCAAAAAACAGTCGGTGGAATTAGATCATTGCACTTCGTGACCACCGGAGAACTATTCTTCACAGAGCATCGTTTTCTACTTTGAGATTTGGGGTTAAGGGAAGAATTATTTGGAATATTGAAAAGGAGGGTTTTTAGGTGAGTGATAATTGCACAGGTTAAATCAAAGAGGAAGCCGCACCTCCCAGAGTTCCATTGTGAATTTGTCAGAAATAAAGGAGAGGACAAGCAGGAGACGGCAGGAAGTCAAACAGTAACCACTCAGTCAAACCATTCAGCAAATGGGCCGATCATTCAGCCACATATCCAGCCATGATGAAACAAAATGTAATCCCATTCACAGATTTCTTGCAGGCCCTGTTATTTCTTTGCAGATTTCAATGCATTGTATTCCTGCATACCGTCCAAGCTGGTGGAGGGGTGAGGGAGCCCCCACGCCCCCTTCCCCCCAAAACAACAACAACAACGCACAACAGCAACAGTATTAGTAACGCTGTGCATATATTAATAAAACGGATGCAGTAATGAAGTAAAACAACAAAAGTCAAAGTTGTAGACCATTTCTGTGGTTCTGCTTCAAGACGGGCAAGTGTGTTTGTTGAGTCCTACTCTCTCTGTTGGCGATGCTTCCATCCCATTGCCAGCATTGTCAAAACACATGGTGTGTTTTTGGAATGAGTTATTGCTTGAGCGGCATTAAACCATGTTTTTATCACGTACTGTCCCTCGGTAGAAGTCGTCCATTTCCCACTCGGAAAGCAAGAAATGTAGCGACAGTCACACTTATTACATTGTAGCTGTGTTTATGCTGGGACCCCTTGGCACAAATTCGGCGTCCCGGGGTAATGCAGAATACTGTTCCAGAAAGTTTGGGCACGTTTCCAACCATAGAAAGTTGTACTGGGTGTCTGTCCAAAAGAGAAAGAGCTGCACATAAAACATTCTCTGGCTTGCCAGTCTGTCAAAAATGGTTTGTCACTGTATGTCTCGGAAGTCCTTTAGATCTTTATACTTGCCCACTCCGTGCAATCAGCATTGAGGCTTTTTTATGTCCATGGCTCAGAGGTTATAAGGTATACGGCTAAAGGGCATGCTGATGTCTCATCCTGTCTCTACGGAAGGCACTGCCCAAGACCATAAAGGAGAGTGACTCCGTTCATCCTTTCAAGTTTGCGTTGAAGACTCATCTGTTAATTTCTCAGATACAAAGATCACACAACGAGAGAGAGGATGTGTGTGTGTGTGTGTGTGTGTGTGTGTGTGTGTGTGTGTGTGTTCGCGCGTGCGTGCGTGAATTTTTTAAAACAATGTTTTTATTGTGTGCACACAACAAATGAAGATACCCAAGGATAATGTACATAATTAAGCATAGTTCACACAATACGCACACATTTACCACCTCTACCACCACCACCACCACCACTACCAGCTCATCACAGCAGACCTTGCATGTAGACAAGAAGCCTGTTTCTCCCTCTCTGGGTACGTGTTTGAAGCGTGTTTTAGCTGACGCGTATTTAATGCCAACCCTCAGCCAGCTACGTCTCAGATGGCTAAGCCATGTCTGGAAAATGGAGTAGAGATGAATCCCCAATGACCATGCAGCCAACTCGAGACTGGGTCTCGTGCTACAGAAGATATGCAGAAGATTCCGGATCCATGCTGCCATTGACGTAAGTGGGAAAGCATCGCCGAGGATCGTGCTCGCCAGAGACAGTGAAAGAGAGGATTAGGTGAACCGGGAAGAAGGGAATCATGCAACCTGCTGAGGAAAGACGTCGGAAGGAGATACATGTTGTTGCTGATCAAGTTCCATTTCAACTCTCCGGTGCGAAGTCTGCAACGGAGAATGTCATTTCAGGATATGGCTGTTGTAGCTCCATGCTGTGAACACTAACAAGCGCAAACTCGTTTTTGATTATTTTATGAGACAGAGGCCAGTGTTGTTTAAAGGAGGTGCGTATATATATTTTTTTCTTTCTTATTCAGTGAAGAGGCTGGGGCTTGATAAATCACGTGTACACATTTCGCCAGTTTGCATTTTAAAAAATATGCACACATTTACTCGAACCAATCGTGTTGCACTTGCCAAAAGACGGCCAGTTTGTATAAAAAAAATATCTGTACACTTTTGCTTGAACCACGGCTTGTCAAAAGGCGTTAAATGAAACTGCTTTCCGCCACTGCTGCATTAACCACATTAGCTAGATATGTTTGTAGATTGGGAGAGAGAGAGAGAGAGAGAGAGAGAGAGATAAAACGAAAAAACGAGCCGCCAGACTGTCTGCCTTCCTATCTGTCAGGGAGATGAGAAGAGAGGGAGGAACGGTGAGAGTGAGTGAGAGATATGAGACTGAGTGTATGTGTGTATACATGCGTGCTTGCATTGGTTCAGGCATTCTTGATCAATGACAACGACTGAAGTAGGAAAGGAAATCGTCACAACTTTCCCTGAGACACATAAATACATGATCAAAAACACGTGATTGAGACATTTTCTTTGTACCTCCTCTAGATAAGAGGAGGAGAGAAAAAATTCGTGTTCTCAAACTGTCATACATCCTTTCAGCAGAGTATATGGGAGAATCTTTACGACAGAAACAGGGTTTGGAAAGGTTTTACCAGGATGCTGGACAAGGAACGAGTAAGGCTTCCAATGTTCGAAGGATGCTTGTTTAATTAATCCTTGGCTTCCCCGTTGTGCTTCTTGATTCCAGAAACGATTGTGTGTGTGTGTGTGTGTGTGTGTGTGTGTGCGTGAGAGAGAGACTGTGTGTGTGTGTGTGTGTGTGTGTGTGTGTGCGTTCGTGTTTTCATGTGCATTCTTGCATTGACTGACCGAATTTGATATTTTTTAGCAAACCAGATTTGAGTAGGGAAGACATTTTGCCCTCAGAAGTTATGCGTTTCTTTTATATGCCCATAGTCATTGTGATGTTGATCACAGCTTGGACAGTCATTGGTATGAAGAATATGTGAATATTAGGACAAAAGAATCTTATCTCTTCTGTTTTTAACATGTAATTTGAACGACAAGTGTCTTGGACTAACATGGTTACTCACCAGGGAGATTTCTTTGTTAAGAAGTCAGTTTGATTCAGGTTTGATGTCTTCTTTGTTACATACTCCTTTTCTTTTACAGACACTTTTAAAAAAAAATAAGACAGCAACAACAACGACGACGGTAACGATAAGCAGTTTAATGCCCACGCAGTTGATCTGTGACAATTTGGCCTATAGATTATTTTTCACTTTCGTCATGATCATTGTCTCCATAAATGCGCTAGAACATTTCAAAGGTTAAGGTCAGTGGCTTTTTTGTTGTTGTCTTCTTTCTCCTCACCCCCACCGTGGATTGTTATATGGTATGTGCACTGAGTATGCGTTCTTTTATAACGTTCATATGAAGTCAGTTTTGAGGACTGTAATGCCATGTCCATAACAGATGACTTGAGAGTTCACACCAGGTGATTTTTTGTTTGGGAAATTAGAATTTCTGTCAGCTTGCTGAGTCTTTTAAAACTTGGTCAACCAGCAATTCCAGGATGGTTCCTGCTTCAAGCATTCACATTACACCGGAAGGAATGTGGCAAAAGTTAACTAAACTGTCAGTCACAAGTTAAGCCAGTCTTCGTTGGCTCAAGACCCGTTTAACAGGCCGAGTAATGCCACTGGCTGATGATGGCATCCCTGCTGACCTCATTTCCTTCCACCACAGCAATTGATCGACATCACCGTCCTGCATCGTGTTCGTGGAAAACTCGTTTTCTTTCTAGATCTTTTGGATGTGGAAGAAGTAATCTTGGTTTTATCGCATTCTGGATCAGTTGGGCCGCTGCTTTTTTCACCCCGTGCAACTAGTTCGCATGAATAAAGTCTGGTGGTCGGGAATGGGTTTCAGTCCTGATGGAGCCGAGTTTTAAAAATTCGGATGTACTGTGTACATTCCAGCTATAAAGTCTGATTGACTTACAGACCAAGTAATTTAGGAGCACAAGGCTGCAGATTTGCATTTGAGAAACTTACTGGAGTTTAGAAAACTAGATTTGTGATCACTTGGATGTTTAGAAACTGTGCTGAATTGCATTCACTCCCCTCTTTTCTCCCTATTCCTCTTTCTTTTCCTCAGTCTTCTTGTCTTTTCAACATCCCACATTCCTTCTTGTTCTCGGGTTTTACTGCACAAAACTGACCGGAGAACGAAGACGCCGAGGACTTTGTCAAAGGATCGTTAGTATGGGACCATTGGTCTTGCCCTTTGACAAGAAGCGCGTCTTTTCCAAAATTTCTTCCAGACATTCAGCATCCAGAGCTAATGCAAACATGTAAGTCTTTATTTGCCTGAAAACTGAATCACATGTTATTGGCAACAGCAAGCTCTACACAGTTCCGGTGCTTACATGTGTGGTGATCATGCCAGATCTTTGTCTTCTCCGGCCAATTTCTACCATTTGGCTCGGAGGTCAGAAGATGTTTTTTGTGATAGTGGACAACAGACTAACTGGTCTCATGTAAGAAGGTTGCATATATTTTCCCCGCTCTGTTAACATGTAATCAAGTTGAATATGAATCGTTGAAGAAACAGTGTATTCTTGTGATGGTTTTATAGATATATGAGAAATACAGGAGTTGATTTAGGAATCAGGAGCGACAGTCATTGCTACGAAAAACAAACTTAAAGATGAAAAAGAATCTGCATTCAGGTACAACAGACGCATGATGGAATCTGGCTTCTGAATGCTGCCTGCATACCAGTCACAAAGGGAGGGTATTCTATCTGAGAGTGAAGAATACAAAGGGAAAGATTACTCGTGTCTCCAGGCAGTGACCTTGGAAAGAGCGTGGTCTTGAATAGCTATTGTGCAACAAGATGACCAAACTATCCTTAACTTTGTTTGTCTCTTTGTTTACCAGTTGATTTTCTGACCCCAGTTGTACAGAGGCCAAACAACAGCAGCAGCAGCAACGACAATTCCTATCTTTAGCTTTCTTACGCTTTACCAGTCAACTTGGACAAACAGCACTAGTGACGGAAACAAGAATCAAAAACAAACAAATCGTGCTTTTGTTTTGAGTAGCCTGTTCTTTTACTTCAACCACTTAAGTTCAGCAGCCCTGTTCTTTGGTTATGGGTGGAAGCTGTGGGGTTATTTTCAGTGTTTCATACACAGCTGTGTGTGTCCATTACTGTGCTGTTGTGGGGAGACGTTTTGAGGGAACCTTACTTTGGAACGCTAGAGAACAGAATTGCGATTAATGAAATCCGATAGTCACATCAGTCCATCTTCAACATCACTTGAAATGAGTCATATAGCACTTCATTAGATTGCCAGCACAGAGAGAGAGAGAGAGGGGTGGGGGAGGGGGGGGGGGGGAGGGAGGGGGGAGGCGAGTGAGCGAGAGCGCAGACAATTTTGATCAATAACAATGGCTGTAGCAAGAAGGAAATACCAGGACTTTCCCGACATATTGACGTCGCAAAAACATGACATTCTCACGCTTTCTTTGTGTTTTATCTTAGTGGTAGAACGAGAAAAAGTGTCCTCAAACTGTCAGGCATCCGTTTTGCAGAGAATGCTGAAGAAGCTTTACGAATGTAACGGGGATGGAAGGGTTTTAACCAGGATGTTGGACACAGAGCCGGGAGGGCTTCCCAATGTTCGGAGGATCCTTGTCTTGTTTAATTAAGCCCGGACTTACGCGATTTTTTAAAATTATTATTCCACGTTTCTTGCTGGAGGCTTAAGATAAGAATGTTGAAAATCGCATTAAAGCCTGCAATTAGACACGGTTATCGTCTTCATAAACATGGTAATAGTTTGTAATGAATATTTATCATTCCTTCTTCACTCTTTACACACGCTCCCATGAATCAGTATTTTTCTGTCCATTCCCCACCCTCCCCCAATTAATTTTTAAGGTACATTTAATGTCATGGAATGGCGGGGGGTTAACTATAGTCTATTTTGCCCGTTAAACTTAAGTATTAATAATGAGAAAGAATAGGTAGTGGATTAGTTTTGTCCGCTATTTTTCCATAGAAAAATGTTTTAGAAAAAACAACATTTAAATCATTTGGTTTATGTATACTTCGCTACATACCCTTTCCTTCACGTAGAACCAGCTTTGAAGAAACACAGATAACAAGGACTACTGCGTTCATAGCCGATAAGAACAAGCATACAATGATGATAACAGAAAATCAAATCATGTTTGTTTATAACCCATCCGACCACAAACAGGCCATTTCAGGATTGAACGCATGTCAGTTCTTAAAATTCGTCAAAGAGAAGCGAAACTGATGTTAAAAAGTCTATCGGAATTACGTTTAGAAACCAGTTAACCACAATAACATTAATGATGATGATGTTGAATGACGATGTACAATACACAAATGTCCATGCAGTTGATTTATAGCATTTGAGCTGTGAGATTCGTTTGTTTCCTCTTCATGTACTGTGATGGTATAGTTCAGAACTTAACAATGTAGTGTTTGTTCTAATATGGAACGCTATGCAGTCCCTATTCTCATGCCAAAGTGTTCAGATGATGTGAACTTACAGGCCTAACGTTTACTGGAAAAAAATATTTGCCGTGTCAGTAACGAATGACTAATAAGTTAGTTGTCTTATTGTGATGGTGAGAAAGATTTGTTATCGCTTGTATACTCAGAAAGATTAATGAAGCTGCACTAGAGGTTCATAACTTATCCTGCTGCACACATTTTCATTTCTGCAAAAGGGAATGGTTAAAGGAAGGCATTCTGTCAGTCACGAACCAAGCCTTTCTGCCTCTTTTTAATTTCTTTAACAGGCCAAGCAAGCCTTTCTGTCTCTTTTTAATTTCTTTAACAGGCCAAGCAGTGCCTCTGGTTTAACTCACTCAGTACGGCCAGCCCTCTCTTCTCCTCTACACAGACCCCTCGGATGTCCAGTGGGTGTCTGAATGACCCAACCTTTAGCTTCTGTCGTCAGAATTGTGGTATTCTTTGTCAACATTCACGTCTTCAATATAAGAGCCTTCCGCTTGCAATATTTTGATGGTGGTAATTGGGGTGAAACGCTGTTAACGTCGTGTCTTTCGCCGTTCGTATGGAGAGAGTTAAAGCTGGCCATATTTTTTGTCATATGCGGAAACTGATCAGCATGACCGGTCCTACATTGCAGTAGTCAAAATCCATTTCCTTGGCAACATCTTTTGTATGTGGAAGACATGTAGTATTGGTTTAAACGTACTCTGGGCGGTAAGGCTGCCGCTCTTCTTCAGTATATGCAGTTCATTTGATATGAATAGGTTTCAGTCCTGACAGACCTGTTTGAGTTTGAAATGAATTAGAATGTAGAGTATGCGTTCTGACTCTAGTATTTGATCGACTTCAAGACCAAGAAGTTTGTGGAAAAAGCAGGCTTTCCGATTTATGTTTAAAGAATCTTTCAATAATTTGTAAGAGAACTGGACTTATTATTCGTCTCTCAATCTCAGTTTCCTCCCTCATAGGTCCTGTCTCTCTTGCCTCTCTCACATCCTTTCCCTTTCCTTCTGCATGCTTTCATTCCCTGTGCATTGTAAGAACTCAGTATTGCAGTAAAACTAAGTGATGAGGAGGGAATGTGAAGAGACACCGAGGAATACTTGTCATAGCATCGATTAGTAGCGGACTATCGACCGTGCCCTGTGGGGGAAAAACCCTATCAACTCATAAACCCAGGCGTTTCCAAAGTTTCTTCTCAGCCTTTTATGTTCCACTGCTAATATCGGTAGATGTAACCAGAGGAGAGCTGATTTGCCCAAAGGCTGAATCACATTGTATTGGCAGGAGTAAACAGTGCGTTGCAGCGCTTTGTATACATTGCCATTTTTACATGGTCACTATCCCCTTATACTGGCCTTCATGAACAGCTTTTATCCTTTTTTTTAAATTTCGGAAGATGTGTCTTGGTGATAGTAATTAGTCTGTTGTAAAAAAGAAAAAGAAAAAAAAAGGTAACACACAGTTCTTTCGTCCTGCGTGTAATTAGGTTGAACAGGGTATTCGTTTCCTGTTATTTCTCTAAGATACAAAACATAAAGATTGATTTAGGATTTCTTTGTGATGTTGTTTCTAAAAAAAATAAAATAAAATAAAGGAAGATAGAGCTAATTGATCTGCATTCACATGCTGCAGGCTCAGGTTTGAATCGGACCTGACGGCCACCCACTGAGAGTACTTTGCCCTTCGAGAGAGGGAGGAGCTTCAAAGAAGAGATGTACTGTGTCTTCAAACAATGTCTTGAAATGAATTAGGCCTTGCATGCCCCTCTCTCTCTGTGACATGTTGGTAATGCGATTTTTTCAGCTTTGGTTTCGCCTTTTCTTTTCTTCCTGAAACTCTGGGTGTGCCCAAACCAGACGCTATCAATGGCCGCAGTGAGAGAAACAAGAATGTAGTTTTCTGATGATTTGGCCATACGGTCGTGTGTTCCTATTTTTGCGACAGTGTTGTTCATATAGAAATGAATTTTTAGAAATGAAATAAAAACAAAAGAGGAAAAACAGAAGTGTCAATATCTCTCGACCGATGCATCTTTTTATTGTAGAAATCTGTTGGGCAGCTTTTGTTTTAGCGATTGGCAGAAGACACTTTTCTTCTTCTGACAGAGTAAATCTACACACAGCTGTGTATACATACTGGTGTCAGTTATCTCAGAAAGAAATCTGTGTGGAACGCTCAGTGAGTACGCCAAATGACAAGGGAGTGATTAATTCTGAAAGTCACCTCAGTACGTCCTTGACCTCTTTTACATGTGTTGGCGCGTGTGGCGCTTGATTGGAAGGTTAGTACTGGCACTGAGTCATAAGGGGGGAGGGGGGGGGGGGGGGAGAGAGAATTCTACACCGGTTCTCCTTTTTAAAAATTATATGAACGTGAATGATATTTGTGGCAAACATCAATTCAGGAGCATGTAAAAGTCTTAAACGAGTTTGAGCACTGACAGCAGTGACAACAGTGGTTGTCGAAGTAGTTATTCTTTTTTTGTTGTTGTTGCTTTTAGTCTGTCTGTCTGTCTGTCTCCCAGATCCACCCCTTCTCTTTCTTCGCTCTTTATGAAAAAGACATTTCAGACTTCCTTGATCAATAATAGTGACTGAGGCAGAAGCTGAAATGCCGAGACGTTCCCGATAAATTGACATAAATGCGTAGCCAGGAACATATGATTCTGACATGTTCTTTGTATCCTCTCTTGGTGGGAGAACGAGAAAAAAAAGTTCTCAGACTGTCAGACATCCTTTTAGCGGAGTATGGAGCCGAGGCTTTACGACTGTAACATAGCTTGGAATGATTATTTTAGGATGCCGATCCAGGAAGACTTTGAAAGACTGTTTGAAGGATGCTTGCCTTTGATTTATACTGTGCTTCCTTCTCGCGCTTGTTAGTTTCAGAAGCGATGTCGTGTAGTTTGTGTGTGTGTTTGTGCGTGCGTGCGTGCGTGTGTGTGTATGTGTGTGTGTGTGTGTGTACACGAGTTTTGAATAATTCCATTTTTAAATTGATCCTTTACATCAGGAGGACTGACTTTATGTTGTTTCAGTCATTAATCTGTTATAACATATTCTCAGCAACCACATAGCTTAGCAATGTGGAGACAGTGTTGTTTCAATCGAGAATTTAAAAGATGATGAGCGAGAAATACGTTTCTTCGAATCTGGAAAGGCTGAGGATAAGGAAATATATATAACCAGAGACGACGAGCGTCTGGACAAATTTGGTTGCAGGTTGTGATGGATGCGTACTGTTTCTGTTTCTTCTTCAACATAATATATTAAAACGAAACGTAGTAATTTTAACAGTCATAATTATGTCCCCGTTGGTATAGAACAAGTTTTCAGAGAAATATTACGACTGCTGCTGCTGCTGCTTTCACTACTTTGCTGCTGTTGCTGCTTTTGCTAGTACGAGTACTACTAATTCTACACAATCTATGCGCTATATTTCTGCTACTCCTACTACTACTGCTGCTGTTGCTGATACTACTGTTGCTACCACTGCTGTTGATGCTGCAGCTGCTGCTACTACTACTACTGCTACTACTACTACTACTTCATCAACGATTACTGTTTCTGCATAACTTATTGAATATTCATGAAAAAGACCGTTCAGTACAACGTGAAATCCCTCAAGGTTAAAATCATCTGAAAAGTTTGACAGACACGACACAACATTAGGAACTACCAATGGCCAAACAAAAGTCACGCTGTTACACACGGACAGTAGACTGTCCCAAATAAGAAAGATTAGAACAAGTGGGAAAAAAAGTTTTTAATCTAACAGCATATTTGTTAATTAAGTCCCTAATTAAGTGAAGAAAAGACATTTCTTATTCTGCTTATGAAATGAAAATTTCTTCCTACTTGCAGACTATTTTCAGACTTGTTCAAGGTGCACTGCTAGTGTGGGTTCTTGACCTGTATACTGCTTCACACATTTGTATGTCAGCAGAAGGAATGGGTTAAAGACTGAATGACTTGTCATACACGAAGCAAGCTATTTTTCTTCCCTTTTATTCAAAACCCTTCGTTTTCTGGCCAAGCAATGCCACTGGTTCGCTGCTAACCCCAGTTTTCCTGTATAGCAGTTGATCAACAAGACCACCCCTGCGTTGTGGAGCTGAAATCCATTTATGTCCTAAGCAGATCTTTAGAAGATATAAGAACCTTGGTTTCATCGTGTTCTGTTGCAGCCAGACAGCTGTTTTTCTTCATCCTCTGTGGCTTCTCTGAGCCAAGTCTTTCAAGCGGGATTGGGTTTCAATCCAGACAGACACTATTTTGAGAAAATAAATTCGCGTTCAGAGTATACATTACATGTGGGTGGATTTCAGAGAAAAGTTTTAACAGAACTTGGTTTGTCCTTTTTCACAAACATACAGGGGTTTTATAAGAACTATTTTTGTAATGAGTTGCTTTTCAGAAACTTCTCCATTGCCTTGACCCCCAAACCCCTTTAACACCCCTTCTTTCCCATCTCTTTCCCTCTTTTATGTGCTTTGCAAAAGAGTACACAGCAAGCAATCAATATTGCGGCGAAAGAGCAACGTGAAGAGACGCCCAGGAATGCTTTTCTCAAATGATCGGTTTGTGGAGAACCATCGACCGTGCACTGTGGCAAGAAGCTGACCAACACACAAAGACCGGACTTTTCCTGCCTTTATTCTCAGCCTACAGCAAGCATCCAATGCTGATGTCAGCTGTAAACACCAAAGTCTAGAGGCTGAAGCACATCGTATTGGGAAATGGCCAAATCTACAATGCTGTGGTTTGCATATGTTTGCATGTGATGGTGTTGTTCTCAGATTTGTGTGTTGTGAAACAGCTTTTATCCTTTTTTTCTCTCGGAATTTGGAAGATGTTTCTCGGTGATTGTTAAGAGAAGAGCAGTTGTCCTTACGGAGAAAGGTCACAATAATTACTACGAATATGTATTTTAAAAGGTATTTGCACATACAGTTATTACTATGTATATGTAGCCTAATGTAATTTATAGTATTTTTTGTATTTTAGCAAAACATAGAAATACACCGATTACATCTGAACTGATTGCCTCTAAAAATAAAAAAAGGAAGATAGAAATGGACGATCTTCGTCGAGATACCACAGACTCAGAATCGATTCTGACTTCTGAATGCGGCCTGCACACCGAAAGCTGGAAGCTGGGAAAGGGTACTTCATGTTTTGCAAGTGAACAAATGACAGAAGCTATACGGTGTCTCCATATTGTCCCTTGGGAAGAGTGAGAATGCTTCACTCTCCGAGATCATGAGATTATCTGTATCTTTGCTTATTTGTTCATTTACCGGATTGTTTTTGTGGCCTTTGTACTGCCAGCTGAAGACAGCAACAATGAACGAGGCAAGAAAAGGAGAATACGATAGTGATCTGTTTGGGCTTTAAATCTTTTTTGTTTTTTGTTTTTTACTCTTACACAGATGAGATTAATCGACATTTTAATAACCGAAGGTGCGGAACCGATTTCAATAACCGAAATAAAAATTCCTTTACACACAACTGTATATGCATGCTAGAGCAAGTGTTTGTACAAAGACAAGTTACATTGATGTGGGACGTTCAGTGAGCACGCCAAATGACAGAGGAGTGATTAATTCTGATGGTCGCCTCCATCCGTCCTTGACCTCTTATTATGTGATGGCTCGTGTGGCGTAGTGACTCATTAAGAGAGAGGGGGGGAGGGAGGGAGGGAAGGAGAGACGGAAGGAAGGAAGGACAGAAGGAGGGGGTTCCTGAAGAAACATAGTGATCGATATACTTTCCTGTTGTAGCATTCTAGAAGCACGCCCTGTCCACTTCACTCTGTCGCCAGTCTAACCATATTGGTCCCCATGGTGTCCTCATTTTTAGGCCACACCGACGGACACACCGACGGACACACTGACAGACAGACACACAGACACACACACACACACACACACACACACACACACTCTCTCTCTCTCTCTCTCTCTCTCTCTCTCACAGTATGTGTCTGTGTGTCTGTGTCTGTGTGTATACTCTCTATCTCTCTTTCTCTCTCTATCTGTGTGTCTCTCTCTCTCTGTCTCTCTCTCTCTCTCTCTCTCTCTCTCTCTCTCACTCACGTATTTGGAGTGATGGCCTAGAGGTAACGCGTCCGCGTAGGAAGCTAGAGAATCTGAGCGCGCTGGTTCGAATAACGGCTCAGCCGCCGATATTTTCTCCCCCTCCACTAGACCTTGAGTGGTGGTCTGGACGCTAGTCATTCGCATGAGACGATAAACCGAGGTCCCGTGTGCAGCATGCACTTAGCACACGTAAAAGAACCCACGGCAACAAAAGGGTTGTTCCTGGCAAAATTCTGTAGAAAAATTCACTTCGATAGGAAAAACAAATAAAACTGCACGCAGGAAAAAATACCCCCCCCCCCTCCAAAGGGGGTATGGGGGTGGCGCTGTAGTGTAACGACGCGCTCTCCCTAGGGAGAGCAGCCCGAAATTTACACAGAGAAATCTGTTGTGATAAAAAGAGAAATGCAATACAATACAGTTTTCTCACTGATTCCACTCCCCTCCCTCTCCAACTGCCCGTCAGTTTGTAAGTATAATTTTTGAAAACTTACAAACAAAATTATGAAGCCTGGACATGACTAAGTTGCTTATTTCATTTTCATTTCATTTTTATTATATCTCCATTAATAGTTGTTTAAAAGATGCAATATTACTCGTGTGTTTGTGTATTTGGGGGAGATGGGTATGCATGATGGGTTTTTGGGTCGATTTCAGAGAAAGTAAATATTGGGGAAGTGCTGTGTCTGTTTTAGAGTCAACATGTGAACATTACACGTTTGAACCCGGACGATATTAGCTTTTTTTCTCTTTCTTTTTCCCCCTTTTCTGTTTTTTTTGTTGTTTTGTTGCTCAGTGAAATGAGAACGAGAATGAGAAAGAGACGAGAAAAGATGGGGTTGGGTCCGTCATGACCGCAGCCCTCGTTAATCCTCCACGCCGTTTGTTGGCGGGTCTGTGTACAAGTTGGCTTCCTGTGCCAGGCTGTGCGCTGATCTTTTCTGGCTTCTGTCACGCGGGAGGGCGACGAAGGAATAGACTGGCTGAGAATGAAGCGGCTGAATTCTCTGGCGGGTAGCGAGGGGAATGGGGATGGCGGAATTGCGGTGAAGGAAATGGATGAGATCGCGGAATGGAGAAGAAAGGGGGACCTCAGCTTGTACGAACACCAGAGTAACCTGCCTTGAGCGGTCATGTTTAAATATAACGTTTTATTCCACTGCTATAAAAAGAAAAAAAAAAAGGTCAAAGCTACGCGCATGCGCGCGCGCACACACACGCACACCATTTGCGCACGCGCGCGCGCGCACACACACAGACACACACTCCATGATGTGCAAATGAGATAATGTTAAGATATGTCTAAAAAGTGCGTATGTAAAAACATTGAAAAAGCGCGCGCGCGCGCGCACACACACACACACACACACACACGCACACACACACACACACACACACACACAAGCGCGAGTGGCGGCACTCTCTTTCTCTCCAGTTCCCCTTTCTCTTTTGTACCTCACCCTCTTTGACATGTTGCCAAAGAGAAGAATTACAAACAAAATTGCTGAAGAAAACAGCACCTTGGGGCTTCTTGGGGCTTTTTTTTCTCCTGGAGAAGAGGGAATAATTCATAAAGACAAAGGTGGGGCTAAAGTGCAGGAATGCAGATTTGCACCAACATTGTTGTTATGTTGTATTTTGGGGGAGTCTTAAACGCTAGCAAAATAGAAAATAGAACAAGTTTTAGTGATTTATTGATCGACATTGGTGGTGGTGGGACGGGGAGACGTGAAAGAGAGAGGTTGTGGATGTGAGGAGAAGGTGGGGGAGGAGTGTTTACAGAGAGAAATGGAGAGTACATGTATGCATATGCATGCGCGTTCGCACACCTTAAACCACGCAGATGCACAAACTGACAGATGCACACGCGCCGTTCTTCCTTCCAACCATTAACACCTCAAAATGTCAATTGGCTGGCCCGTGTTCGATAGAAATTTGATTACTGTGAGGAGGCGGAAGAGCTGTGTCTCCAGAAATCATGTTTATGCATGCCAGTGATTTGCTCATGGGCGTTGGAGTGACCTGAACCAAATTAGCAATGTTAGCGCTTCAGATACGCAAGAGGGAGGGACGGATAGGTTGAAGATGTGTGCGTACACACACACACACACACACACACACACACACACACACACACACACACACACACACACACACACGCGCGCGCGCGCGCGCGCGCATACATATACACACATGTGGTCGTTTTCGATCTTTCTGTCTTTGTCTCCGTCTGACAGTCTCTTTCTATTTAGCTGCATATTTCAATCTGTCTGTCTGTCTCTCTCCGTCGCTGCCTCTCACTCACTCTTTCAATCTCTCCTTTCCGCCATGATCCTCCAACCTTCTAAACTTACAAGAATTCTCGATCAGTAGTGCAGGCAGACAATTTTTTAACACGGTTTTCAAAGGAATGACGAAAACATACGTCTTGGGGCATTTAGCTGAACATGGTCTTATCTGAATTCGATCCGTTGTATAAAAGAGCCTATTAGCGAAGCGTGCATTGAAAGCCCAGCTGTAATCGTGGTCGGGTGAAGGGGTGTGGGTATGAATCCTTCAGATGCCTTAGAAACTATTGACATGGTTATACCCCTAAGCAAGGAACCTTTCTTTTCCTGATTTGTTTTGGATTAACCACCGTCAAAGAATACTTTCTCTTATTAATATTAGATCAGTCATCTTTCTCCTCCTTCCCTCCCATCTCTGAGAGTGACTTCAGATTAACTTCCGTCTGCTCCCCCCTTTCGTGTGTTGGACTTTAAAGTCTTAACGGCCTGGTGGACAGTAGACTGGAAAGGTAATGAGGTCACTCTGGACCACACGACCATTTGGGAGGTCCACGCGCGCACAGATAACAAGCACTTGCACGCACACAAACATACTCACCCACACATTGCATGTACACACGTTCGCACTTGTCCTTAGCGAAACCAAAAAAAGTCTCGGGGTGCCATCGAGTGGCAAAGATGCTCAGAACCAGACACTGATTGGTTGTCGCCAGACATCACAGTTCCACCTGTCCACTGACAGGACACTGACAGATGTATGGAATCATGTGAGTATTCCCTGTACTGCCAACGAACAGTGATGGCCCAGTAATGTCGTGTCAAGTCAAATGTCCCATCTTTTTGGCGTCCAGTCGTCCGTCCGTCAGTCGTCGTCATTCCTTCTGTCCTTTCCCGCTTTCTTTTTCTGTCTTTCCCTTTTCCTTCCTTTCTTCCTCAAGCTCCTGGGGGTGGGCTTTGCAGTCGGCTGGACAATAAATGTGATGTTCTTTCTTTTTGTAACTTCGTTCATATGTCCATTTTGACTTCTTCTCCTCCGTCAGTCTGTCTACACACGCATCTGGCCATCATTGTGCGCATGCGCGTGCTTGATTTCTTGTCTGTCGTGACGTACGATCTTGGCCGAGGAGGGGAGGGATGCCTTTCAGTGAGAGGTAATAACAAAATTCGATTTTCTTTCTTCCTCACTGTGGGGGTAGACTTGTATTCAAACGACATGTCTGGCATTAATCGGTACGAAGGGAGCTTAAGGGAAAGGGAAATTGAGCTATTTGTCTCTGTCTCTCTTTCTTCCTTCTGTCTGTTTGTTGTCTGTCTCTGTCTTCCTCCTTCTCTCACTCTCTCCACCTTCCGCACTATGACTACCCCTCGCTCTCGAGTGTATATGTGTAAATGTTTGTGTGAGTGTGTGTACATTTAACTTCGTTTCTGCATGTAATGGAGGGGTGTGTGTGTGTGTGAAAATAGACAGGAGTAGATATATACAGAGGCCGCGAGTTGAGGAAGTGTGTTTGTGTGCATCAGGCACGCAGGTGCAAGAGAGTGAAGGGGGGGGGGGGGGGGGGGGTGGCGGAAGGGGGAGTGGCTTTGGGGTGTGCCTTCGCGCTGCGTTCTGTATGTCAGCCTGTGTTTATTTACCCCGGATCGTGACAGATCGTTTCATTTGTTGATGGATGCCGCAATCGAGAGAAGAAAAAGAAAAACCCCAACAAAACCACCAAACACATAAACCAAATCAACCAATCCAAGCGAACGAAGAGCAAGCAAACAAGCTAGTGAGGAAATAGATCAGACTGTGGCAGTGCCTGTCGCAAAATTGCTGGCTGCCCTAAACGGTGCTGAGATAAGCAAAGAAACAAGAACTTGTCACACTACTGCTTCGTGCACTGCACTGGATCCCAGTTGAACCACCTTGCAATGATTTCTTCTTAGTCTTAGTCTTTTACAGCCTACATTTCCATCTTCTATCTGTCAGTTCGGCTTCTCGACCACCCCGTTCATCCACAGAACACTCGTTCACTTTGCAAACCGAATACCCGGACAAAAACCTTTAGAGAATGCATCTCCTTCTCCGCCCCCAGACAATATGTGACCGCAAAATGTTCGTCACATGAAATCAAAAGTTGCAACCAAAGAGTATTAACACACCCCTGTCAGCGACACGATAAAAAAGATTAACCACCCGATTCCCGTTTTCCTCTCTCTCTTCTTGCATGCGCATACAGGCCTGCTTTAACCACACACACACCCACACACACGCACCCCCCCCCCCCCACACACACACACACACGCTTACATTCCACACTTATTTTATTAGTTTATCTATTAAAACAGATTTTACAAGAAATGTTTTACGTGCGTGGTTATCATTCATCTTGTGAACTAATTTGTGTTTGATGAAGTTTATACTTGTTTTTCTTAGTTGCCTACCTTTTAAAGTAAAGCACACAAAGCATGCTCCTTCGGTGAGTTATCGCGCTCAACCCAATATTATGATGATGATTGTTATTATTATTATTATTATTATTAAAACGAATGACCACTACCCCACACACAATTAATCCACAAACAACTAATCCCCAAGAATGCCAAATGAAAGGCATTGAACGAAATAATTACTCTAAGAAGTCTGCTTCATTGGCGATGTCAGCTTTGAAATAAAACTGGCACTCAATTTTTCCTTCTGTTGAACGAGGACACAAGCCGAGATTTGTGTTTGGAGGGGAATGAATAAAGGGAGGTGTGTGTGTGTGTGTGTGTGTGTGTGTGTGTGTGTGTGAGAGAGAGAGAGAGAGAGAGAGAGAGATATGAAGTCAAGGAGGACGAAGATGGTGAGAAGAGGGTTTTGGGGGAGGGGGGCTTCGTTACAAATGAGAACTGATATTGTTGGCGTCTTTTCACTCGTCGCTGGAGGAAGATGAGTATGCAGATGTAAAGTATGAAGAGGTGGTGTTTGTGGGGTGGGGGTGGGGTGGGGGGGAGTGGGCGTAGAGAGGGAAAGGAAAACGAGGATGAGAAAAAGATGATGATTTAAAAGTAGCCAATCAGGTTCAGATGATGTGTGAGTGGAGAGGGGTGAGGCAGGTTTACGGGCGCTGGCGTCTGTATGCGTGCATGTGTGTATGCCTGCCGGCGGGAGCGTGCAACATGTGCATGTGTCCCATCGTGTGACAGACAGACGGCTCTCATGGGAAGATTTGGTAATAAACCTGATACTCTTCCCGCGCCAGCTATGTTCCTCCTCCCTCCTCACCTCCACCTCTTCATTTCCTCCTCCTCCTCCTCTTCCTCCTCATTTACTCCCCTCACCCTCCTCATTTACTCCCCTCCTCCTCCTCATTTCCTCCCCCCCCCCCTCCTCCTCCGCATTTCCCCATGCCCCATCCTCCTCCTTATTCCCCCCCCCCCCTCGTCCTTCTCATTTCCTCCCCTCCTCATTTTTCTTGCACATACCCTGGCAATCGGCCTAGCCTCATGCAATGCAATCACGGTATGTCTTTTCTTTGTATCGTTCCAGACGGATTCAGCCGGCTTTAGTTTCTGGGCCTTTGTACATCGCTGGAATAGACTGGTGTTCATTAAAGCGATGCAGGGGGAGAATATAGGCTTGTGTGTTGGTTAGGGGGGTGGGGTGGGGGGTCTGAATTATTGCAGTGATGAGCTGTCCTGAGGAAAGGTGTTGTTGTTTTTTTCCGGAATAACCAGAAACAAAGATAATTTCATTCTACATGGCTGTGTATATCGCTTTCCGCTTTTTGTGAAATGGACTCCAGCGATCCTCTGTGATCTCCAGCAACCCTATTTGTAGAGTTCCTTCTTCGAAAGTCTCTATTTTGTTTCTTGCACTCAGTTCGGAAATAGCCTGGTATTCACCAAAACTGTGACCGACATTGATCTGCGGCATTGAGAGACAAGTGAGGTAAGAGTCCTGAGTTTGATGCACGTGCATATAGTGGGGGGGGGGGGGGGGGGGGACGAGACACGAACATTGTTTGTTGCCATTGATAATACTGTCCCTTGGCAAGGGGGACAATGCATGAACGAAAGAATAACGGCGGTTTACAGAGAAATTGACACATTGCTAAGAGTAAAAAGAAAATCAACGTACAAAAAACAACAACAAAATCATAAAATGCAACATATTGCGAAGAGAGACAGAGAATGAATGAATGACTGAATGAATGAATGAAGGACGGATCTGTCGAGATGTATCAGAGGAAGGCAGAGTCTGACGGAAAGGTTGGGGAATAACAGGAAAGAAATGCTATTTCCTACAGCCTCACAACTTCGCTACGGGGCATACAGCCGTGGAACAGACTCCTTATCGAGAGCCATGTCTGACATTGATCAGGTAGAAAAGGGATCAATGGTGCGGGAGGACTAAAAACCATTTTTGGGCAGTTTGTACTTCTCGGGGGTCGATGGTGTGGGAGGAATCAAACTGTTTTGTAGTAGGTTGTACATCTCTCTCTCCCTCTCTCCACCCCTCTCTCTTCTCTCTCTCTCTCGCTCTACCAGCATCTCCGCATGAAAACAAAATGAACACACATAAACATATAAACACAAGAACACGAAAAACTAAGGAAAAACAAATTCAACAAATTTGGAAGAAAAGATATTTGTCTTACCAAGCGTTAAGAGATCACCATCAGAGTTATGAACTTTTACAGAAATTCCTCCCCGCAACGAAATGCACAGGAAATAGAAGTGAAGTGGCAACATCTCTTAGAACACATGTTTCTTCATTTTGTATCGAAGAGGAAATTGCTGGGGTATTGTTGTTATTGTTGTTGTTAGTGTTGTTTTTGTTGTTGCTATGTACTTAGATGTGTATTTTTCTCGTGATTGAGCATGACTGTGCATTTCATAAGGAAACGAAATTGTTTCTGAGTCCCAGAACGACCTTTTTGGTGTTTAACATATTGCTGCTGTCTTCTGTTTACCCGGATCATTTAGAGCGAGATGAAACATGATCAAAGTCACTCTAAATATAGCTTTTTAGATGTCTCGAATGTGCGATTTTTTTCCCTGGTTGTAGTAACTATTTGTTGTTTGTAACAACCAACATTCCCCGTCTTACAGTTCTAGGGACATTCTTTCAGCTCCCACCCGTCATACTCCTCTCTTCCTCTATCCTCCTCCACGTGATGCTGCTTTTCCTCCTCCACCTCCCCCCCTCCCTCCCTCTTCATTACTCCTACTACTTCCACTTGTATTATTAGTAATATTAGTATTAAGGGTACGAGTAGTTCCAACAGTAGTAGTGGTACCGGCAGCAGCAGTAGTAACAGTAGTAAGTTACTATCGCCTGGCATAGGAACCTCGTGTTTAGTTTCGCTACGTGTGTAGACGACTCGGATAGGCGGGTGGTCATTAGGACTACGTCTGACATCGATCGGCAGAATGGTGAAATACTGTGTTGGGAGAATAATGGCATGCTTTGGAAGAAGGGAAGAAGAGGAGAGTGACAGTGAGTCTGGGCAAGAAAGAGAGCGTGAGTGTGTGTGTAAGGAGACATGGAGGAGGTCAAAACAAGACAAGATCTTTATTAACGAGGGTAATAGACAAGCAAGTGCAAGCTGTTGGGTTTTTTCCAGCCCTCGTGTATAAGAAGAATACACTGAAAGGAGATAGGTGGTTGGAGGAGGGGGAAGGCCGAGGCAGAGATTTAGATTCTGTGATTCTGATTTACTGCCGTTATCTGCCTCTAAAAACAGACCCACTCACATTCTGTGAGGCATTGATGCTGAAATAAAGAGGGCAACTGGGTTCAGAGGGGAAGAACGGATGCTTAATTTTCAGAGGATACATATGTGAAATGTGATGCTTTGCTTTTTATGCATGTTTGCCGTTGGGGGAAAACACCGTATCAGGCTGAGATCGATCTGAGTGTGTGTGTGTGTGTGTGTGTGTGTGTGTGCGTGCGTGTGCGTGCGTGCGTGCGTGCGTGCATGTCTACCAGAGCCCGAAGTCTCCTAAGGAAGATGTATGAGGCAATATCAGGAGGACAGAAACGTGATTTCCTTTTGCCTCGCTACTTGTTTACGGCTGTGGAATACACTGGTGTTTTGACGACATGCCACCACCACATTGATCGGAAAGAAGAGAACGTACGTGTAAGGGATATGTAGTGCTATTGGGGCTCGGGCGTGTGTGTGCGTGTGTGTGTGTGTGTGTGTGTGTGTGCGTGCGTGTGTGTGTGTGTGTGTGTGTGTGTGTGTGTGTGTGTGTGCGTGCGTGCGTGTGTGTGAGAGAGAGAGAGAGAGAGAGAGCGAGCGAGCGTGGGAAGGGCGGAAAGGAGGGTATGGTGGATCCTAGGAAAGAAGAACATATGGGTAAGGGATATATGGTGCCTTAGGGACAATGCGCTGGTAAATGGGTGTTGGGGACAGGGAATGAGGTGAGAGGGAAGGGAGCTGGTTGGAAGGAAGGCGAGTGGATTGAGAAGAGAGCTGGAGCTATTTGGGTACTGCGTCTGGCTGGGGGAGGGAATGTGGGAAGAGAGAGACAGAGAGATTAAGTCTAAAGATGATTGTTCATATTAAGGCTTAGACCTCGAGTAATTACAGTGATGATAATGATTATATGATGGTGAAGATAAAATTATTGTAATTGTATGATAATCATGATAATGATAATAGTTTATTTATATTGTACAAAACAATAATGCTCAAGGCACATTTCATGAGTTCATTATAATAAATTGCATTTCAATAAAATCACGCAAATAAAAACGACAAATTCCGATATACTCGCAATCACCACAGAATTGGGCATGTGACCATCCTATAATGTTAGTTTCAGTTTCAGTAGCTCAAGGAGGCGTCACTGCGTTCGGACAAATCCATATACGCTACACCACATCTGCCAAGCAGATGCCTGACCAGCAGCGTAACCCAACGCGCTTAGTCAGGCCTTGAAGGGGGGGGGGGGATATATATATATATATATATATATATATATATATATATATATATATATATATATAATGTTAACATATTTCAACGTAAGTAAACATCAGAGTAAAACATTGAAAACAAATGAAGACCAGCATCAGCTACTGAACAGAATGCAGGTCAGTGAATATTATCACGACTGGACTATTTCTCAGAACTGGAAAGCTTTAGATAAACATGAAAGAAAAGTTTCGAACAATATCAGAGGACGGTGAAGACACTGATGTTTTCACTCTACATGAAGCTGGTTACCACCAGTATTTTGGCTCAGTAAGACTATTGTCGGATGGTTCTTAGACCTGTATCAACAAAGAACAAAGTGCATCTCTTTTTCTTGCGAGTCTTTTTGTAATGAACGCATCATATTACTGTCATTAATTTGTTTGTATGAACTAAAAGTTCGTGGAATAAACTTGAGATTTCAGCGCTGTAACTATAAGTCATCTTATTAGTTACCATTTTCAAAGTCAGATGCAGTTAAATGTGATGTGCGCGTGCATGAAGTGGTTTGGATTTGTCATGTCACACATGCAGTGTATTTCTACTGCTGTCTGTACGTTTGATCAAGTGAGAATGAAACCACAGATGGAATAGATACTACTAACATCGTTTTTTGGCACAATCACCAAACCCATTACGTTAGAAAAAAGTGTTTTCAACACTTCGTGTTATGTAGGGATCTGACAACCAGCTGCGTCTTTCAGAAAGTTTAAATGAAATTAGTGTTTACAGTAAGTGTCTAAAAACTCAGAGAGAGAGAGAGAGAGAGAGATAGTGTGTGTGTGTGTGTGTGGGGGGGGGGTGTTGCGTATATACGTTTGCGCACCTGCGTCCCCATGAATGATGGAACACGCGAGGATGGGGAGAGAAGACGAACTCAAGGGAAATGGGGACGTTTCCACTAACACCAGAGCATTAGGGGCAGTCCTCTTTCTAAGAAAACTACCTGCCAACACGCAATCGGCCTGTTAGTACGCCATGGTAACGTAGCTTCGACAGTTCTCACGTGGACACGTGACTAGGGAGGAGAACCTGGTTCTTCTTCCGGTGAAGTCTTGTTCGTGGATTTTCTGAATCCTCAGAAAGATATGGAATGAACAAACTGAGGTCAGGAGAACACATGATTAACAAATAGTAAAGAGTGGTAACTCTCTCCATTCACAAGGTACACAACTTCAAGTCAATGCTGCTTACGCTACAGATTTATCAAGCACACAGGTAAATTACAGGTACATTGGGACAAACCCAGACACTTCCTCAGAATGTCAGTCAAATAAAAGCTCATTTGCGTTTGCACATTTCTTCTGTCATTGCTGCTGTGTGCACATGTCAAATGATTGGTATAAGGACAAGCCCGGCGCTTTCTTTTTGGGGGAGTGCTTGGGTTTGTTCCAATGTACCTGTTATTTATTTTTCTGCTTGCTGAATCGGTAGCATTGGCAGCATTGAGTTGAAGTTGTGTACCTTGTGAATGGAGAGAGTTACCCCTCAGAAAGTTATTTTGTGGTGAGGATGGATGGATCCCTTGGCTGTGACGATTTTCACGAGCGTTTAGGTGGTGATTTTGAGGAGCTGCAATTATCGTGGTCTGCCATTTTTCTATGCCCCTCTCTCCCTCCCTGTCTGTGTGTCTGTCTTTGTATCTCTGTCTGCATTTGCCTTCTCTCTGTCTGTCTGTCTGTCTCCACCTGTTTCTGTCTTTCCCGGTCTCAGTCTCTCACCCTCCTTGTTTCTGGATGTGCGTTTTCATGCGCTCTCGAAGAGTCCAGTGAAAGAGATTTTGCGTGAGATAACAGATGATGAATGATAGAGAAGATATATATTCAGCGGTGTAGCTGTAGGAAAAACACTGCAGAAAGCAGACAATAGGGCAATATTTTTCATTATGAAATAAGACAGAGTGGCTTTTTTGAAAGAAAGGTATGCTGTCGCCGTCAGAAGAAAAAAAAGCGACCATGCAGGAATTTGATATTTCTTCCTGTAAACACGCCAAGCAGATTGGTGTAAACAAAAGAAAAGTATCCACCAGAAATGTTAACAAAAAAGTATCCACAGGAAATATTAACTCACTCAGTACGGCCAGTCCTCTCTTCTCCTCTACACAGACCCCTCGGATGTCCAGTGGGTGTCTGAATGACCCAACCTTTAGCTTCCGTCGTCAGAACTGTGGTATTCTTTGTCAACAATCACCTCTTCAGTATAAGAGCGTTCCGCATACAATATTTTGATGATGGTAATTGGGATGAAACGCTGTTAACGTCGTCTCTTTCGCCGTTCGTATGGAGAGAGTTAAGCCTCGTACGCTGTTTACGTTTTAGGATCAAGCGCTGTTTACAGCTGGCCACAGGTGATGACTTGGGCATGTTTCTTGTATTTGGTTTGGAGGCGTGATTGGTCATGCGGTTTTTTTTATACTTGATGTTTATAAGTATAAGAGCTAATTTGCAGTTGAATTTTTGCCTTATGGGTTTGTTTATTTGTTTCAATACAAAGGGAGCTTTTCAAATTAAAGAATAGCTTTGATACTTATGCGTAATTCTCCTTTTTGGAGTTAAACAGAAACATGGCCAAATAATTTCAGTTAACTGGGATCCGACACTGATTTTTGATCATAGCATTTGTGTGATTATCTTGGATTAAATGGAATGGCTTGCAAGTCAGAGAGCGGGACGTTTTCTTTTTCTTTTTCTGTCCCCCTTTTTTACGTCTTTATGTTTAGTTTTTGTTTTCTTGTTTGTTGTTCCCTTGAAGTCCGCTGAATCCGAAAAAAAATATTATTGTCCTGAGAACAGTTAATTTTCCTCGGGAAAGGAAAGAAGAAAAGAAGAAGGGAACTGCTTTATTTGTTTAAAAAGAAAGGTTTCTTTCCTATGGGGAATAATAATCTTTGCGTTTTGTCCCCGCAAGTCTTTTGTGTTCTCTACCGGCCATGATCTTGGTAAACGGCATTGCCAGCCAGCACGCAATCAGGCCGTTACTTCACTCGGGTGGACACGACAAATCTGACGTGGGTAAAATATACAGGGATCGAAAGCTCATTAGTTTCGTGAAACTCTATTCACCAACATCCCCTTTATCATTTTAAATGGTCTCTGGGGGTGGATGGATCGTTTTCTGGCAATGGTTTGTTCTCCTCAACCCCCCTGAAGAGCTGTGTCCTTGTGATTTTGCTGAGTTGTGTTTATCTGTTGGCTTTGTTCGTTCTATTTCCATCCCTGTGCCTGTGCCTGTGTCTGTGTCCTAGTCTTTGTCTCTGTCGCTCTTTCTTTTGGCGTCGTTTTCTCTTGCGTATGTGTTAATTGGGGAGGGGAGGGGGGGGCACAGAGAGAGTGGATGTAAAGGGTAGACGGAGGTTATGGAGAAACGTTTCCAGCGTGGAGGAACCACGCACACACACACACACACACACACACACACACACACACACACACACACACACACACAACCACCACCACCACCACCCCATTGCCAGCGAACACGCCATCAGGCCGTTCGTACGGCCTGGTAATGTGGGCTCGACAGGTCTGACGAGGGCACATAAACGGGGAGGAAAAACTCCTTAATTGCTGAAATCTCCCTTCGTCAGCGTTCTGTGAATCTTCAAAGAGATTATATGTGGTCTGGGCGGGTGGGAACTCTGCCCATGAGCATTTTCGTGAGCATTAGAAGAGATTTCCTTCGGGTTTATAGAGCATTGATTATCGCGCTTGTCTTTTTCAGTTTGTTTTTGTTGCTCTCTCTCTCTCTCTCTCTCTCTCTCTCTCTCTCTCTCTCTTCCCCTCCCTTCCCCTCCCTTCCCCCCCTTCCCTTTCCCTCCTCTCTCCCTCAAAACTAATCAGTTTGATGAACAGTAATGCTAACGGATCACCTGGGAAATCTCCCGCCGCCCCCACCCAATGTAATTAATGTGAAACACAATCACACGGTTCAGAGTTTAGGTTTGGGTCAACACACCATGGGTCATTTCGCCTGTTCGTCACAAAACCATTGGGTGAAGAAACCCCGTCCGTCGCTTCTCACACACACACACACACACACACACACACACCCATCGCCCACACAACCAATTTTTGACTCACTTGTGTAAACAAAGTGAGTATGTTTTAACCCGGTGTTCGGTTGTCTGTGTGTGTGTGTGTGTGTGTCTGTGTGTCCGTGGTAAACTTTAACATTGACATTTTCTCTGCAACTACTTTGTCAGTTGACACCAAATTTGGCATAAAAATAGGAAAAATCCAGTTCTTTCCAGTCATCTTGTTTAAAACAATATTGCGCTTCTGGGATTGGCACAAAAAATAAAGAATGAAGCCTAATTATATGCAAACTGCATTTACTGTTATATTTATATTTTTTGTATTCTCTAAACTTGGCACTTTGATCCGATATTCTGACCCAACAGCTAGAGCAGTCATTATTATCATTTTTTGTTCAAACAGGAACTTCTTTTGCTAAGCATGGAATTTTTATTTATTTTGCAAACGTTTTGGTTCAGATAGTAAAAAGGGGAAATTACTCTGTAATGCTAGTGGAGTTAATTTGCTTTAAACTGATCTTTCTCATCTTAAACATTACATTTTGAAACAAGAGAGGCAAGGCCTTCAAGACTCACTTGTGATGCACTTTTTAAAAAAAATCCAAGCTTTTTATGTATTGAGTATAATTTCAAAATGTAATGTTTAAGATGAGAAAGATCAGTTTAAAGCAAACTAAGTTCCCCAGCAGAGTAATTTCCCTTGTTCTGCTATCTTCACCAAAACGTTTGCAATAAATAAAACTTCCATGCTTAGCAAAAGAAGTTCCTGTTTGAACAAAAAATTATAATAATGACAGATCCTTTGTTGGGTCGAATATCAGATCAAAGTGCCAAGTTTAGAGAATACAAAAAATATAAATATAACAGTAAATGCATTATACTCAATACATAAAAACTTGGATTTTTTTTAAAAGTGTTTCACAAGTGAGTCTTGAAGGCCTTGCCTTTCTTGTTTTTTTTAAAAATAAAACTTTCATTTGTACAGTGTCCACGGTACTCTTTGGTATGTGAAGCACACACACACACACACACACACACACAGAGGGAGAGAGAGAGAGTGAACAAGAGCAATCTTGTGAACAGTTCAGAGCATTTTCACAGTGTTTTAAGAGAGAAGAAGAGAGAGAGAGAGAGTGTGTGTGTGTGTGTGTGTGTTTATTAACGAGGGTAATAGATAAGCAAGAGAGAGAGAGATGAGCGTAGTCTGTGACCAAGCTGCCGGGTAGCAGCGAAAATTTAGATTAAAAAATTATTTTTGTTTAACAAAGTTGGTGTTGGTTTTCAACTTTGTTTTATTCATATATATATATATATATATATATGTGTGTGTTATTCGTTATATATATATATATATATATCAAGAGAAAAAAAGAAAATCACATTAATCTGTCACATATTCCAAATTTTCGGAACGATCACGTTCCTTCTTCAAGGTATAAGTTGTTTACATGTTACCAGGGTCACTCTTACGCAGCTATTATAACGCAAGCACGCCATGACGTACATGCAATTTCACTCTCTCTCTCTCTCTCGCTATATATATATATATATATATAATTAACAAATAGTAAAGAGTGGTAACTCTCTCCATTACACAAGGTACACAAGTTCAAGTCAGTGATGCTTACGCTACCGATTCAGCTAGCACACAGGTAAATAAAAGGTACATTGGAACAAATCCAAACACTTCCTCAAAAAGGAAGCGCCGGGCCTATCCTTATACCAATCATTTGACATGTGCACACAGCAGCAAAGACAGAAGAAATGTGCAAACACAAATTAGCTTTTTATTCAAGACTGGCATAGCCTCTTTAATCCTGAATAAGCCACACAGAACACATGGACAATACAGAACAAATACATGGTCGCCTCGGTAGTTTATCCACTGGAAATTATACAAATAATGAGGCAGGAGACGATATGATTAACAAATAGTAAAGAGTGGTAACTCTCTCCATTACACAAGGTACACAACTTCGTCAGTGATGCTATATATATATATATATATATATATATATATATATATATTCATTCATTGTGTGTGTGTGTGTGTGTGTTGAAAAACAGGGTAGTGGCGGAAAAACAAGTGCAGGTCGGTAACTTTACAACGATACTTAAAGGAATTATCGATGCTGGGTGAGAGGGTTACGGAATCATAAATATTTAAACCCTACTGTGACAGCAACTGGGTGTCGATCGATTCCTGTTTGTGGGAGTAGGCCGTTTGTTATGCTTGGCGTGACACGGGTTAAATGTCCTGGATGAGGTCCGTCACATGTCTCGCCAATGGCAATGAGTCATGACCGTTCCCCATGATTCCTACTGAAAGATGCTATTTCCAGTTTGGTAGAAATGGTGTTTCCAGTCTTCTGCAGATGAAAAATAATTTACTGACTGTCTCAAACCTCCAAGAAGAGTTATAGTAGAATTACGGGGAAGGTAGATTCATTACAAAAAGAAATAGAATATGTTAATAGTTTGCAGGGCTTAAGGCAACCTAAAATATCATTAATTATATGTTTATTCTTTTTTTTTTTTCTATGTAAAAATTTTAAAAAAAGTCGAACTAGATTCATTGCAAAAAGAAATAGAATATAGAAATAGCTTGCAGGGCTTAAGGCAACCTGAAATGTCATTATTATGTTTATTCTTTTTTAATCTGTGTAAAAAAACACATCGAACTAATTTTCAAGTGGTCTGCTCGTATGTGCAAAGAGGCCGTGCCCGACGTGTTTCGCAGAGGGGTGGGGTGTTGAGAATTCTTAGTTTTCTTAAAGTTATCAAAAGTTTCAGAGAAGTAAATGCATTCGCAAAGAACTAACATTAGGGTTTTTTTGCAGCTTTCCAGTTTAGCCTTGTCAATGCCACAATTCTCATGCTGCTCACACCCAACTCTTCCGTGAGCAGTCCCGTACCAGAACAGGGGTTATCAGTATCAAGTCGCCATGAGGCCACGATCCAGAACAGATCTTGTATTGCTGTAGTCATTTAGGTGATGTTCAGTGGTGCCTGTTCATAAAATGAACACTACTACTATCTACTAAGCCACCTTTGCTGATGACAATAATTATTGTAGATCCCGAACCAAAGGGCATCCCACACCCCGCCCCAACCTCTGCTCCTTCTTAGAGTGAAGGCCTCGCCACATCTATCCAGCGACAGTCCCGAAGTCTCTGCCGATAACGAATACTGTGACACGTGGTAACGAAGGGCATGATAACTTGACGGAAATCGAAACTGGGGTCACCATTAGTACAGGAGATGATGGACATCAGACATTGAGCCCAGAGGTTCATCATGGTAAAGGATGCGAAGGATAAATGACCATGCTCATATGGAGAGGTTTGTGGCAGTGTGACAGGGCTGTATTGTGCACTTCATTTCATATTATTAACTCTCTCCATACGAACGGTGAAAGAGACGACGTTAACAGCGTTTCACCCCAATTACCATCTTCAAAATATTGCAAGCGGAAGGCTCTTATACTGAAGAGGTGAATGTTGACAAAGAATACCACAATTCTGACGACGGAAGCTAAAGGTTGGGTCATTCAGACACCCACTGGACATCCGAGGGGTCTGTGTAGAGGAGAAGAGAGGACTGGCCGTACTGAGTGAGTTAACCATCCCGAGACATTTTCGCAGCACGGGGAGAGTTGAGGGAGAGACGAGGTGGAGGTGGGGTGGGGGTGTGCAGGAGGCCAGAGACAGACAGATGACGGAGGGAGAGGTGGAGGGGGTAGACACGCACATGCACACATACATGCTTTAACGTACGCGCACGTGCACACACACACACACACACACACACACACACACACACACAGACGAACAGACACACACACACACACACACACACACACAGACGAACAGACACACACACACACACACACACTCTCTCTCTCTCTCTCTCCTCAGACCGGTGTGGTTATCAGTGTTGTTCCAGCCCACTGATGATGGGCTGTGAAACAAGCAGATCACGCCTCATTGCCTGCTAACAATAATTTGCTTTTAGCAAAACCTCTTGTGCTATGGAGTGGATACGCTGATCATATTGGTGTCTTGCATTTGTAGTGTGTGTGTAAATGCACATGCGGCACTGCTCGGTTTGAGTGCGCTGGATGAAACTTACATGCATTATTGATGTGGAGAGGAGTGTTTGCAGTATCGCTGTACAAGGGTGTGTTCAAGTATGCTTTGATACGCGCAATGTTGGCAACACGCGCCACAAGGTAAAACTTCAAATCAGTCATCCTGTTCAAAGGAAACACAAATTCGGGCTGAATTCTTGTTATATTTTAACCAGTTCTTGAGCGTCAGTGCAAAGTTTTCATGTGAAACTGACCATTGTATATCCTCCACTTTGAATCTTTCCTGTCTTCCGTGCTTGCTTCTTAATTAGGATTGTCTTTGTCTGATCATTCAAAATATGATAACAACAAAGGCAAGGCAAGGCAAGGCAAGGCAAGGATTTTATTTCATGTATCCACCTGGGACATCACAACAATACACGTACCTACATGCAACCTTTACGCACAACACACACGCATAAAGAGTGATGACAAAACTAAAACACACATAAATGCGACAGACAAGCATTATACATATAAACAAGTCATGTCTTACCTCACCCAGACCATACTTCGCAACCTCAGCATGCAGAGGGAGCTTTGAGCGGATGGTCGTTATCAGGCCGCCCACCGCAAGTAACCCAGCATTGTTGTCGAGGCCCCTCCGTGGTGTTCAGTGATGTTTGTTCTGATCCACTGACGACAATACTCGTCGCGGGGCCAGACTGGGTAGGTTCCTTCGCGGGAGTGGAGACTGTATCCACGCCCGTCTTAAGACCGTCTCCCCGCCATTGAGGACATCACAGAGGGTGGTTCGGACGCTATGGATTGGCAAGAGAGCTTATCAAAACTGTCACCTCCGTCAGATTAGGACATGACAAATCACGTAATCTGGGATTTTGTTTCTTCAATATTTTATTATGTCTGAGGTTGATTAGCATCGCTGTTTTTGTATTTACTTTTATTGGTAAAGTTTCATAAAACGCACATTTCACTGGTTTAGATTGTTACTGATTGTGACTCACATTGAAAACAGTATAGTGGAGCAGAACGCTCAGGTGGTGTTGAAACTGGGGTTTTATGGACAAACGTTCTCGGTGACAACTTGAGCACTCTCTGGTTGAATGGGTTACACAGCCACTTTTGTTCGCATCACTGTGGGATACTTGTGTTTCTCGTGTCCCCCGTTTCTGTCTGCCTCTGGTGGTGGTTGCTGACATGGATGGAGACGGAGATGAGAAATATTGAACATGTAATCGGATTTGAAAGTTCTTTTTTTCTGCTTGGTGTGGTACATGCTGCAGATTTAGTGTTCTTCAGGAAATGTACCCACACATAACATGCAGCACATACTCACACAACACAGAAGTGTTTTTCTTTTCTTTATGTTTTTTTTCGTCTGTCACTGTCTCTTTCTCTCTCCCCCCCCCCCCCCCCCCCCTCGTGTGTGTGTGTGTTGTTTTGCTTCTTAGCTGTTATGTTTTCAATAGTTTCTTCAGAAAACCCTTTTTCAAAGTTTAGTTCTTTTCCTTTTCTTTCCGTTATCAGATCACACTCTATTTCTCTGTCTCTCTCTCTCTCCCTCCCTCTTTCTCTCTCTCAACACAGCAAAACTATATTTAAAAAAACAACAACAAAAAACACGCTTAGTTTTACATTAATGCAGTTTATTACTGTTGTTGTTTATTTCAGTTTTACCCAGTTTATAATTCCATTTGATGTCGAGCTTTAGCGGAGGGGGTGGGATGGAATGGGGGTATTAGATGGAGGGTGTGGAGGTGGATAACGGGTAAAGAAGCTATCGTTCGTGGGATGGTTGAGTACAGTGTGCCAAAGACATCAGAGTGAATAAAGGACGTTTGATTGACAGGAAGGGTGGGCGGGGCGGTGGGTGGGAAGGGTGGGGAAGGGGGGTGGGGAGCAGAAAGTGGATGTGAGGGTCAGTTGATCACGATGCGAACAACAAGGTCAATGTAGACGATCGATGCTTTCCTTCCATAAATCAGCATTTGTCACCTTCATGGAAATAGAGCTGCCGGGTAGAGGAAGGGAGAGAGAGAGAGACGGAGACACAGACAGAGAGAGAGAGAGAGATAGGTGGGTAGGAAGGAACGGGGAATAAAAAGAGACAGACGAAGCATGAGAATAAGAGGAAGAAGAAAGAGAAGGGGAAAAAACCCAGGAAAACTTCCCCAGAGAAGGCATAAATGGACGAGTTGAACTTTTTTTTCCCCCCACACGTTTACTGGACGCTTTACGTAATTTAATTTCAATTCGATTTTTCTTTGCTAATCTAATATATGGACATTTTTGTTTTTCCTGGTATCGAAATGGGGTGAAAGAGGGAAAGAGACGCGTAGAGAAGTAAGAAATAAGTAGGGGATGATGAAGGGAGTGAGGGTGGACGGTATGAGCTAGGAAAGGGGGGGGGGGAAGGTGGGGGTAAGAAGGTGTGCAGAGGGAGGGCAGAGAGAACCGGAATGGAATATCACATTGAAAATACTCGCCGCATACTTTATTGTTTTCACGTCTTAACATTCTGTTTGGACAAGAAAATGAAAGTTGATAAATGCTTTTACCTGGAAATGTTCGGGAGGCAGACGCTGTGTGTTGTGGGGACCCTGGGGGTGAAGGGGGAGTCATTGATGAAAAACAAAAACCACAACTAAGAATATCTGCGGGTTGTTTCTGTCCCCCGTTTTTGTCTGCCTCTGGTGGTGGTTGCTGACATGAATGGAGACGGAGATGAGAAATATTGAACATGTAATCGGATTTGAAAGTTCTTTTTTTCTGCTTGGTGTGGTACATGCTGCAGATTTAGTGTTCTTCAGGAAATGTACCCACACATAACATGCAGCACATACTCACACAACACAGAAGTGTTTTTCTTTTCTTTATGTTTTTTTTCGTCTGTCACTGTCTCTTTCTCTCCCCCCCCCCTGCCCCCCTCATCCCCCCCCCCCCCTCGTGTGTGTGTGTGTTGTTTTGCTTCTTAGCTGTTATGCTTTCAATAGTTTCTTCAGAAAACCATTTTTCAAAGTTTAGTTCTTTTCCTTTTTCTTTCCGTTATCAGATCACACTCTCTTTCTCTGTCTCTCTCTCTCTCCCTCCCTCTTTCTCTCTCTCAACACAGCAAAACTATATTAAAAAAAACAAACAAACCAAGCTTAGTTTTACATTAATGCAGTTTATTATGTTGTTGTTTATTTCATTTTTACCCAGTTTATAATTCCATTTGATGTCGAGCTTTAGCGGAGGGGGTGGGATGGAATGGGTGTATTGGATGGAGGGTGTGGAGGTGGATAACGGGAAAAGAAGCTATCGTTCGTGGGATGGTTGAGTACAGTGTGCCAAAGACATCAGATGGAGAGGGAGTGGATAAAGGACGTTTGATTGACAGGAAGGGTGGGCGGGGCGGTGGGTGGGAAGGGTGGGGAAGGGGGGTGGGGAGCAGAAAGTGGATGTGAGGGTCAGTTGATCACGATGCGAACAACAAGGTCAATGTAGACGATCGATGCTTTCCTTCCATAAATCAGCATTTGTCACCTTCATGGAAATAGAGCTGCCGGGTAGAGGAAGGGAGAGAGAGAGAGACGGAGACACAGACAGAGAGAGAGAGAGAGATAGGTGGGTAGGAAGGAACGGGGAATAAAAAGAGACAGACGAAGCATGAGAATAAGAGGAAGAAGAAAGAGAAGGGGAAAAAACCCAGGAAAACTTCCCCAGAGAAGGCATAAATGGACGAGTCGAACTCCCCCCCCCCCTCCCCCAACGTTTACTGGACGCTTTACGTAATTTAATTTCAATTGGATTTTTCTTTGCTAATCTAATATATGGACATTTTTGTTTTTCCTGGTATCGAAATGGGGTGAAAGAGGGAAAGAGACGCGTAGAGAAGTAAGAAATAAGTAGGGGATGATGAAGGGAGTGAGGGTGGACGGTATGAGCTAGGAAAGGGGGGGGGGGGGGGGGGGGGGGGTAAGAAGGTGTGGAGAGGGAGGGCAGAGAGAACCGGAATGGAATATCACATTGAAAATGAAAATACTCGCCGCATACTTTATTGTTTTCACGTCTTAACATTCTGCTTGGACAAGAAAATGAAAGTTGATAAATGATATTACCTGGAAATGTTCGAGAGGCAGACGCTGTGTGTTGTGGGGACCCTGGGGGTGAAGGGGGAGTCATTGATGAAAAACAAAACCCACAACTAAGAATATCTGCGGGTTGTTTCAGTGATATACATCAGTCCCAGGATAGGACCAAAGAATTGGGGGGGTTATTCGCCCTTAAAAACAAGTCATTGTTTCGTTGTTCTCTGTTGCTTTTTACCTTCTATTGAAATTAGCTATACACAAAATTCTCTGTCTGTCTCTTTCGCTCTGCCTGCCCATTTCTCTCTCTCTCTCTCTCTCTCTCTCTCTCTCTCTGCCTGCCTTTTCCCCTCTCTATCTTTGTCTCTCTGCCTACCTCCCCCCCCCCTCTGCCTGCCTCCCCTCTCTGCCTGCCTCCCCCCTCTGCCTACCTACCCCCCTCTGCCTGCCTCCCCTCTGCCTGCCTGCCTCCCCCCTCTGCCTACCCCCCCCTCTGCCTGCCTACCCCCCCTCTGCCTACCCCCCCTCTGCCTACCCCCCCCCTCTGCCTGCCTACCCCCCCCTCTGCCTGCCTACCCCCCTCTGCCTGCCTACCCTCTCTGCCTGCCTACCCCCCTCTGCCTACCCCCCTCTGCCTGCCTACCCCCCTCTGCCTACCCCCCTCTGCCTGCCTACCCCCCCTGCCTGCCTACCCCCCCCCCTGCCTGCCTACCCCCCTCTGCCTGCCTACCCCCCCTCTGCCTGCCTCCCCCTCTGCCTGCCTCCCCCCTCTGCCTGCCTACCCCCCTCTGCCTGCCTACCCCTCTGCTGCCTACCCCCCTCTGCCTACCCTCTGCCTACCCCCCTCTGCTGCCTACCCCCTCCTGCTCTACCCTCCCCTCTCGTGCCTGCCCCCCCCCCCTCTCCTGCCCCTCCTCCTCCCCCTCTTCTGCCTCCCCCCCTCTGCCTGCCTACCCCCCCCCCGCCTCGCCTGTCTCTCTCTCTGCCTGCCTACACCCCCTTCTCTCTGCTCTGACTTCTCCTTGCCTGCTTCCCCCCCCCCCCCTCTTTGTCTCTGCTGCCTTCCCCTCTCTTGCTGCCTGCCTTTCCCCCCCTGTCTCTCTGCTGCCTTTCCCTCTTCTCTGCCTGTCCCTTCGTACCTTCCCCTCTTGTCCTGCCTCCTCCCCCTCTTGTCTCTGCCCTTCCTCCTTCTCTCTGCCTGCCTTCCCCCCCTCTCTTTGTCTCTCTGCCTGTCTTTACCCCTCTCTTTGTCTCTCTGCCTGTCTTTCCCCCTCTCTGTCTCTCTGCCTGTCTTTCCCCCTGCCTGCCTTTCCCCCTCTCTTTGTCTCTCTGCCTGTCTTTACCCCTCTCTTTGTCTCTCTGCCTGCCTTTCCCCCTCTCTCTCTTTGTCTCTCTGCCTGCCTTTTCCCCTTCATTTCCTCCTTCCATCGTCCATTCCCTTCCTATTCCCTGCCCCACTCACCGCCAGTTACAGTTGAAATCACGGAAGTATTCTTTTCTTCCAGGTGTTCTGAGTTACATTACATAAGGATTGTGTCCTTCATTTCTTCTCTCTCGTTATTCGATATTGTATTATTTCCGATTTATAGTTGCAATATCTACCCTTTTCTCGTATCGAAGATCAGTTGATCGAAAAGCCATTGAGTGAGTGGGTCAATCAGAATCTCTGTCCCGCTGCTAATACAGCAACTTTATGCAATCACCCGGCCAACCAAAGTTTCAGTCCGTCAGTCAATCAATCAACCAACAGTTCTGTCCAATCATACATCGGTCGTTCCCCCATCCACCCGTTTAATATATGTTTCAAGTCTGAACCCGTAAGTGTATTTGCCAGTCCGCATAGTTTGTTTATGCCTGTCCTCTCTGATGTGCGTGACTTGCTTGTTAGAAACAGGGTCATGCTACCATTGCGGTTACACTCTTCTCAGTAGGAACTACGTCCCTCCTCTCTTGTCAACATGTACGTGAGGACGAGTGTATATGCGCGAGCACTTCGTCTCTCTCCTTAGGAAATCGGTTCCAAGATCTGACGACAGTGATGATCACTGGCTGTCCAGACCGCAGACACTGACAGAAGGAAGGAACAGGGAGAAGTGAGAGCGTTCTCTGTGCCCACGTCCTCCCAACAGGTTGACTGTTTGCAGTGCCGGCATTGTCTGTGGGCTGCCCAAGTACGTCAATGCACGAGACACAGGCACAAACACACTTCGTGCGGGATCGAACAGGGAGCAAAACGGGTGAGTCGCCCCTGATTGAGTCGTTATATCACTGTCGTTGGTGCCACTCTGAGGAGCTGAGATGATACGAGCGACATGCTTTTCTCACGCACGTAAAAAGAGTATTGTATCAGTATCAGTAGCTCAAGGACGCGTCATTACGTTCGGTCAAATCCATATACGCTACACCACATCTGCCAAGCAGATGCCTGACCAGCAGCGTAACCCAACGCGCTTAGTCAGGCCTTGAGAAAAAAAGAGATAAAATAACAAAAAATACCCCCCCACGCCCCCACCCCCCAAAAAAGATTTTAAAAAAGAAGAAAAAATAAATAAGTAAAAGAGCTGAAATGGAAATTATATCTTTCGTAGAGTGGTGTTCATAAAGTGTTCTGGATGCGTGGGTTCAGTCTAAGTAAGCATCTCTTTCTTTCTTTTTTTTTTTTAAAGGACTGACGCTGAAAACTCTCGGGATGAAATACAAAAATATGTGAGATGCAAAAGGAAAATGATGCTGACTGTAAAACTCAAGGTCGTTGTTTTGAGTCACAGCGGGGGGGGGGGGGGGGGGGGGGGGGGACATTGCGTTTGTTAGATTAAAGACAGAAGAAAAATTGGATAAATAATCAGGAAAGTGATTGTAGTCCAAGCCATTTATTAATGGTCTTGATCGATTGGTTTTACGCTTGTCTGTTTATTTGATATATAATATTGTTTTGCGTTTGTCTGTGCAGTCGTCTGTGTGTAAAATTGATTACATTTTGTCACAACAGATTTGTTGTTTAGAATTCACCTCTGAATGAGTGGAAACTTGTTCGCGGTGCTCTGTGTCTTTTTGTGGCCGGCACGTGAGGAAATTTGTTTGAAACGAATGATTAAATCCATTACAGTAGGTATTGTACTGGCTGATTAGTTGGCGTTGTCTGTCTGTCTGTCTCTCTCTCTCCCTCTCCCTCTCCCCAATCTCTGAATCTCTGTCATCCTGTCTCTCTCTATGTTTGTCTCAAGCTCAAGCTGCCATCTATTTCCTGGGTTTGACAAATGAAGCCGTTTGCCAACACCTTGGCATGGAAATTGTGCACCGTCTTATCTCTCCACAGTGCCAGGTTCAGGCTGGTTTCGATCCTTGCCCCGTGCCCCTTCCCGTCTTTGTCCGAAAGAGCCCAGCAGAGGCTCAGAAGTCAATTTCAACTTTCTGCGAGTTCTTACCTCCCCCTGCCTCATTCCTCCCGTCAGTCTGTTTCCCTTTTGAACAGTGGAGCGTTCGTCTGGCTTTCTTCATCCCCGGTTCGTTTCACCTTCTTCCTTGTCCCCCTCATGCCCGCCCCCCTCTTCCTCATTGCTGAACTCGCACACTAGCATGCTCAGATTTCCTGTTTGGTTATCCTGCAAAGAGTCAGAAATACGTTTTTATTTTATTATTCAGCGTGGTGTGTGTGTGTGTGTGTGTGTGTGTGTGTGTGTGTGCGGGCGTGCGTGCGTGCGGGCGCGGTGTGTGTGTGTGAGAGAGAGAGCTGGTCTATCTTTCGGTGACATGTCAGTGGCACTTCTCTAACACCGCTCATCCAGAAGTCCTCTAACAGGTCTGTGTTGTCGCAGTCTGTGTTTCTGCACTCCTCAGGTTGTAATCAAGGCATAAACACTTGAACAGAAAGAAATACAGTAACTGTTGTTGTGATACGAAGCAGAGTTACAGAGCTGAGGACCTTAAACATGCAAAACTGGCAAAATCAAAAATTAATTTTTCAATAATTCATTCAGTCATTTAGTCAGTCCCTTCTTTCCTGCCTGGTGGAAAGAAACTCCTGCCCTTCCCTGTCTTCTTTTTCTTTTCTCTATATTTTTACATGTGCAGTTAATTATGAAAAGCAGCCACTGCAGAAGAATACAGTGTATAGCAGTCTTGTGAGCCCCGTTTGTCTTCCCTCCTTGCCAAGGCATTATGATGAGCAAAGCAACCCTCTGCAGACACCAGTCCACACCAATACCCACAGAACATTACAATAAAAGGCAAGCGTCACCACCTCCAGACAAGAAGGAATCAAAGAATGGCTGTGCCAAACAACAGTCACACAGACCACCGCCTTGTTTGCATGAACACGACATGGCGGTCTGGGCCGTCCTCTCTGGCTGTTACCAGGGTGTGGGCAATATAATGATTGATTCCGGTATTCCCGCACAGTGATGGGCTTGGACACTGGGATAGGTTGGACGTGTTTTCCAAATTGTAGCGCGTGTTGTATGGATCAGTGGTGTTGAAGTGCGTCTGTTTTTTCTGTCTGTCTCTCCCTTTCTCTATCCCTCCTTCCCATGTTTATATTATGGTATGGAGAAGAACCACCGCAAAGGATGATCAAGACACGTGTCATAGAGGGGTATGATTTGATGTTGTCACCACTTCCAGATGAGACAAATGATATCACAGACACCACTCACAAGCCTTCACCCTGTTTGCATAAACATGACACAGTCCGGGCCGATCTCTCGCCATGTCCAAGGACTGACACCACTGAATCCTTCCTCGTGAGGGGAGGCTCGGACATGGAGATTGATTGGATGCTGCCGCGGTTTGAAAGTATGATGAGGGCGGCTGTCTAACATGGTGATTGTGCTGGCTCTTTGGCATATTCACAGTCTTTCTGTGTGTGTGTGTGTCTCAACCCAGCTTTCCTCCCTCCCCTATCCCCATAGATCCTTTCCCATTTATTGCGCACGTGTGTATAATTCGTTATCGGACGATTTACTTCAAGTTGGTTGTAAATCGACGTTGGCCAGTAAACCGAGAGATTAGGTAGCCAACCAACTGATGAACTGGTTTTCTGTTTGACTTATCTCGTGTTGTAGTTTCATGGTACTTTTCTGTTTCTCTTTTTTCAATACAGGTGCTTTTACGTTCTTGAACATAACCACCCCCTGCTATCAGTCAGCAAGGCGGCGCATTCATCCTGTCAAGTAGTCAGTCAGTCAGTTACAAGGCCACCCAGACTGTGACCTTTCAACCCATCCATCAGTGTGGACTGTCGGGTATGCATGTGCGTGTAGCCTGACTCGTCTGTCCAGTTTAACCTGTGTGACTGCGGTTTTTTCCTTGACATGCTGCCATTGCGTTTACTTCCTCACCTCGGTCGCCAATCCCCCCCCCCCACCCTCCGCAGTCAGCAGCTGTGTGCGTGCACAGTGCTGTTCGTCTGTCTCTTCGTCGAAATCAGTTCCTAGATTCCACTATAGCAATGATCGTCTGGTCTCCAGTATGTACACACCGACAGAAGGAAGGAACAGGGAGAAGTGAGAGCGTTCTCTGTGCCCACGTCCTCCCAACAAGTTGACTGTTTGCAGTGCCGGCATTGTCTGTGGGCTGCCCAAGTACGTCTGTGTGCACGAGACACAGGCACAAACACACTTCGTGCGGAGTCGAACAGAAAGCAAACGGAATTACCCCTCTCCCACTCACGAAATTGTGTCACTCGCCTTGTTGCAAGTCTGGCAAATGGCGCCTGTTTTCTGCGTTGAGGAAGGGAAGGGGACTGAGTGGTAGGGATGGAGATGTCTGGTGTTTTCAGGAACTGGACGTGTATTCGAGATATCCAGTTGAGATACATGGAAACTCAGTTTCAGGAGCAGAAGAAAAAAGGGTAACAAAAAAGCAGCATGGCACAATCATTTGCATTTTAAAGTATTGTGCTGGCTGGGCGGGGTGGGGTGGGGTGGGGCGGGGAGGGGTGGGGGGCGGGGGGGGGTGGGGTGGACAGAATGGAGGACAAGGAGAGATGGAAACTTTGATATTGCGGGTTTTACGATCTCACTCCAACATCTTCTAAACGATATCACTCAAATATATGCATTAATACTCTAACAAAATGTCTTCAATCATCGAAATATGTGACGGGACATTAAACAAACTTCCTCCTCCACACTCCATCATCCCCAACTTCCAGTTGTAGATAGTTTAAAAAGCGTCAACTTTAATAGCGGCCAGAACACATGAAAATTGAAATCAACCTTTATTAGAGATCAAAAGATATTTTTTTGAAATTTAATTAAAACAATCATAGCTGACTGGGTTTAGTCTAGTCTGAAATATATCTTGACTTTTCACACGGGCTGATGCTGAAAAGTCCCCTAGTGATCGTAAACTTGTAAGTTTGAAAGAAAGTAATAGTGACTAATTTTTTTAGACTATTTTTAATTATTACTATTTTTGTGCTGTAACTCAAGTTGCATTTTCTTATCAGTTCCGTTAAGCATAATCTGCATTTATGTCACAGCCTGAGCAGTGCCTTGGGTTCATGCAAAAGTCCCTTTTTTCACAGCAGATGTTGTGTACAATAAATCATCACTCCACACACTTTGACATTTATTGAAACTGAAACTGTGTCACAACGCAATTGTGAACATTCGACAAGTATCATTATCAGTATCAGTAGCTCGAGGAGGCGTCACTGCGTTCGGTCAAGTCCATATACGCTACACCACATCTGCCAAGCAGATGCCTGATCAGCAGCGTAACCCAACGCGCTTAGTCAGGCCTTGAGAAAAAAAAAGAAGGAAAAAAAAAAAAGATACATACATTAAAAAAACCCAAACTACTACTAATAAAAGAGAATCAGTTTTGTTAGTGATTCGTTTGCACAAAAGTGCTTGTGACATGGGCAATTTCTGGTGTTTTTCATCGATTATTTTACATGTAACATAGGTCATTTCTGGTGTTCTTTATCGATTATTTTACTGTTGTCTAAGACTGACATTCATTTCCGTTCTGGTGACTAGACTGTTGTTTGTTGTCTTTGTTGTGGAGGGTAAGTGTCGTGATCAGACATGTCTACGCCGCGAATGACGATTCGTCACACAGATGTTGCTGTCAGGGTGTGTCAGCCAGAGTGATCTTTCGTTCCTTATTTATCTCCCCTTGCCCCAGCCCTTTCGTCAGTCTGTTTCCGTTCTAAACAGAGAAGGACCCATCCAGTTCCCTTTCCTCTGCACAGTGCCTGTCTTCCTGTCCCCCCGCCATCCCGCCTCCCCCTCCCTCTCTCTCCCCCTCCTTCCCTCCCTCTCTCTCCCCCTCCCCTCCCTCTCTCTCCCCCTTCTTCCCTCCCTCCCTCTCTCTCGCTGTCACTGCCTCACAGACACACGCATGGCTGCTTGGATTTCCAGTTTAATTATTAGATATGCGTTTTCCGAACTCCTATGGGGAGTCTTTAATACGTTTTCATTTTATTTTTTACGTGTGTTTGTTTGTTTGTTTCGCGACCCTGTGTTCTGCATGCAGTCGGTGCCGCCATTTCTCTCACGCCTTTCCTGTAGAATCCCTCTCACAGATCCACTTCCTGGTTTGTGTTCTGGTAGTCAGTGCCAGCAGTCCGCGGGGAGCCACATACCAGAGGAGATCCTGCACTGCTAGCCAATTCTAAATCAACACACGCAACTAAGCCCAAATTACAGTTGTGTGTGTGTGTTGACAGAGAAGAAGTGGGAATCTTACTTATCTTTATGAACAATTGGGTATTCAGTGACAAATTTCATTTCTAAAATTTACTGTAAATGAATAGATCAGTGAATAATACTAAATAGTTTAATGACGTGGATTTCGGATGAAACAGAGGAGGGTGAGAGATAAAGAGGTAGGGGTTGTGGAAGAGAGAGATTTCGGGGGGGGAGGGGGGGGGGGTCAGACACAAAGACCTATACATCTGCAGATCATCCATAAACACGGACAACACCAGTATCGATCAAATCATCCACTCTCACGAGGCATCCACCAAAGCGAGGTGACGTGGAACAACTATTATTTCTGTCTGACCCTAGCAATAACCATTCGGGTCAGCCCGAACTTGCTATTGTGCGCATGCAGACAGGTCCGAAGACTGTGAGTTGGGCATTTGGCGCAACAATTCTCCCGGGAATGTCTGGAGTCTGTGGCGACATTGTCACGAACACAAAATCCAATGTTGCTAATGCCTGGTTATTAGCGCGTGGCTTGGACTCGGTCCATATTCTGTCTGTGTAGAGAAGGAGGTGGGAAGGGGGATGGGTGGGAAGAGATGGTGGGACTAAAGGGAGGGGGGAGTAGAGGGAGACAGGAGAAGGGAGAGAATGAGGTCAACTGGGAACGTTTTCTCGAGAGCTGCGCTGCAGGGAAGTCGTAAACCAACCAAGAAAAAGAGAACCAGAAATTCTAAACATTGCAATGTGGGTGGAATTTTGTGAAGGAATAAAGATAAAAGTATACAGAAAGATTTCATATTTGTAGTCCCACACATCATTATTTACCTCTCCTTTTGAAGAAAAAAAATCATTGGAGATAATATTCACAATGTGAAGGAGTTGTTAACCCACACGTAACACATTCTTTGGAAATAATTCCACAGTGTGAGAAGGGCTACTTTCCGTACTTGTGTTCCTTAATTAAATACTCTGTCGTAAAATACGCACATACGAGAGACAGGCAGACAAACAAACAAGCAAAATGATCACACCAATGAGCTAGCACCATCATCAGACCAGCCAGCTGCCCTCGTCATACTTTCGGACGAAAGTCCAGCAGATCTCTGTGTTCAATCTTTCCTCTGATGATGTCATCAATGACGTCACTCTGTACGTACGTGATACATTCTATGGCACTGAAGATGTTAAAGTTTTGCAACTAAATGCACAAACTTTCGAACAATTCAGTTGATATTAAGGAGGAAAATTACAAAGAATGTGAAGACCCGTGTCATTTTGTTGTACAAGCTAATGTAAAAAACAAAACAAAAAAACAACATAGATTGATGAAGATACAAACAGCCATAAAGATAAGACGGAGAAAGGTTAAAAAATTGATGAGGAGGGAGGAAGTCGAAGATTTATAAGGGTGAAATTGGGGTTGGGAGAGTCAGACAGGCAGACAGACTGGGAGACGGATACAGACACCATTACCACACAAATTAGAATTTCAAAGTGAGGTCACATCAAGCAAGCAATTTCATTGTTCAGAACCATCCTTTTGGGGGAATACCGGAATTAATCATTATATTGCCCACCCCCTGGTAACATCCAGAGAGGACGACCCAGACCGCCACGTCGTGTTCATGCAAACAAGGCGGCGGTCTGTGTGACTGTTGTTTGGCACAGCCATTCTTTGATTCCTTCTTGTCTGGAGGTGGTGACGCTTGCCTTTTATTGTAATGGTCTGTGGGTATTGGTGTGGACTGGTGTTTGTCAAAGGTTGCTTTCCTGTTCATAGCACTTTCACTGGAGGAGACAGAGATAGAATGTATCGGATAGAATGTATCGTTATATACAACTGTTGAGACATCATCACATTTGCCAACTTTTATTGTGCTTTTTGCCTTTTAACAAACTGTATGTACAATTGTATGTAAAAAGTCAAAGAAAAGATAGCATCAGTACTTCCTTCTCCCACTCTCCCCCCCCCTCACCCCCCCCCCCCCCTCTCTCTCTCTCTCTCTCTCTCTTCACTCTTTGATTTCTGCTTTGCTGTGAATACACTTGCTTCAAGTGCGGCAGACCAGACAGCCACTCCTACCCTTTGAAACTGGGACAGCGTCCAGTACACCCGCCTGTTCAACCCACCTCTCACGAGGAATGGTTCAGTGTTGTCACTTCCTGTACATGGTGAGAGACGTCGGCCCGGTCCATCGTGTCATGTTTATGCAAACAACATCAAAGCCTGTGACCAGTGTCTGGAACAACAATCCTCTGATCGTGTCTGGAAGTGGTGACTACATCAAAACTCACCCGTCTTGCAAGGACCTTGATCTGTCTTTGAAGATAAAAAATGGGAGGGGCTGGATGTGATACATGGGAGAAGGAGGTTAGGATGTGGAGGAGGTGGGCAGTGGACATACATACACAGGCAACATCACCAGCCACACACACAGTCATCCTCATCAGACTTCCAAAGTGAGGTTACACTCAGCCAAGCAATCTCAGTGTCCAAGCTCATCCTTGGGGGCTTGGAGTGTTGGGGGTGTGGTGGAGGTAGGATAACGGAATTATTCATTATATTGCCCACCCCCTGGTAACAGCCAGAGAGGACGACCCAGAACGCCACGTCGTGTTCATGCAAACAAGGCGGCGGTCTGTGTGACAGTTGTTTGGCACAGCCATTCTATGATTCCTTCTGTCTGGAGGTGGTGACGCTTGCCTTTTATTGTAATGGTCTGTGGGTACTGGTGTGGACTGGTGTTTGTCAAAGGTTGCTTTCCTCCTTGTAGTATCATGACGGGGAATGAGAAGAGAGAAAGAGAGGGAGGGAGGGGAAGAAATCGCACTTTTTTATGGCATTCACTTACACACACACACACACACACACACACACACACAATATATATATATATATATATATATATATATATAATATATGCCATTATTCTTATTGAACAGATGGTGAAAATAAAGTGGAGAAAAGACTCCCCACAAAAGAAAAAAGGAAACAGAAAATTGCATAAGTTGTTTATATTTCTGGCGAGGTGGGAGGGGGAGAGAGAGAGAGAGAGAGAGAGAGAGAGAGATTCCAGCTCCGATCCAGTCTTCACTTATCCGAGTCGTTCGTACTCATTGGACTACCAAATTGAAGCAACGTCTTTTAGAAATATCGAATTCTGTCTCATGTTGCCTGCCTGGCTGTTTTGAGGAATAATTCATTATTGTCTGTCTGGCAACACCGGGAGAGAGGTCGGCAGGAACACCTTGTGGTATTTATGCAAACAAGGCTCGGGTCTGTGACTGCTGTCTGGTGCTGGGCTGTGTGTCTGTCTGGGGATGATGATGGGATTGACACACTCCTTCGGATTGCGAGCGTCTGGGTTACGAGTCAACGTTTCTCTGTTGGGATTGGCTTTCCTAGCAAAGTCTGAGCTGTGAGAAATTTCTAATTCTTTTTTTCCGATTCCACTTAAGTCGGGTCTGAACTCCGAGAACGAAACGAACTCTCTGAGGAGCATAGTCGTGGATAATAAACGAGGAAAGTTGTGAGGTTATTCCCAGTCCACAGTGTACTGGTTCTTCAAGAGTGATTGTATTTCCTTGGCTTTTATGACTTTAGCATTCCGCATGTTTATTAGAAGCAATTGTTATTCCTTGTTTTTGTAGTGTATGGCTTTCGCATGCCATATATATATCATAGATATGTTGCAAACATTGGCAGTGTGGTGATGGTGTTTGTAGTTTAGTTGTCGATGTTATTTGTGTTTTGATTATGATTGACATTCTTTTCCGTTTTCTCGCCTCATGTCAGAACAGCTTGTTTCGGTGCTCTCAGTCATGCATGCGGTATTACTAGAGTAATGGCCAACAAAAATTCGTGTTGCAGTCTACTTTCCATGCACATTCTAGCAGGCCTTTACATTTGAGAATTGATACCGCCTCTATCTCGTCCCGAGGAAAAGATATGAAATGGAGCAGGATAAATTTCTCGTAGCTTATTGTTTAGGAATTTTCTGTCTAAATGGATGTATGTCAACTAATCACGAATATGCCTTCTGTATGGCTGTATGTGAACAGATCACGAATATGCTATCTATATAGCCGTATGTGAACTTATCACGAATATGCCTTCTGCATGCCAGCTGTGAACTCATCACGAATATTCTGTTTGTATGTGGGTTTTTTTTGTTTTTGTTTTTGTTTTGTTTTTATTAAACTAATCACAAATATACTGTGTGTGCCAATGATAATGTGAACTAATCAACGAATATACTGTGTGTATGGTTACATGTGAACTAACGAACGAATAATATACCGTGTGTATGGTTACCTGTGAACTAATCACCAATATACTGTCTAAATGGTTTATCTGCGTACTTATCACGAATATTCTGCATGTATGGCTATTTGCGAACTAATTACGAATATAATTTATAGTCCGTATGGCGATCTGTGATATACTGTCTGTATGACTACCTGTGAACAAGTCGCGAACATACTGTTTGTGTAGTTCATCTGTGAACCAGTCACAAAGATAGGTCGTGAACATAGTTTGTGTAGTTCATATGTGAACCAATCACAAAGATAGGTCTGTATGGCTATCTTCGAACTAATAACGAACCTACTCTCTTTGTGGCTATGTATGAACTAATCACGAATATACTGTCAGTAGGCTATCTGCGAACTTGTCACCACCCTGTTGGCTGCTGATATGACAGCTGCATCAGAATCAAACGAGTACGGAATCGGCATTCTTTTCACATGCCCTTCCAGCTTTCTTCTTTTCGTTCACGCGGTGTCAACTCTGCCAGACTTGCTGGGGTCAGCCACCATCACTGCTCCCTCCTCTGTCTGTCGCTTTTTGCAGCATGCAGGTCATTGTCATTTTCCCCTCTGGCGACTCGAAATAGAAAATGAGTTTGGCGGACGTTTCGAGATAGGCATCAGTTCTGTCTGAGCCAGGTCCGTCAAGTGGTACTGACAGGGCTGAGACAGACTTATTTTTTAACGACCTAGACGTGTGAGGGTGGTGGATAGGATTCGCGTTGTGTGTGTGTGTGTGTGTGTGTGTGTGTGTGTGTGTGTGTGTGTGTGTTTTACGCAGTTCGTTAACAAATCAAGGTTCTTGGACCAGTTCCGGTTTTCTCAGTTCTGGAAAAAAAAGTAGTTGGTCTGCAGCAATCCTATCCTTTCTGTCTGTACACACCGTCAACTTTCCAGCAATCCTATCCTTTCTGTCCATACACACCGTCAGCTTTCCAGCAATCCTATCCTTTCTGTCCATACACACGGTCAGCTTTCCAGCAATCCTATCCTTTCTGTCCATACACACGGTCAGCTTTCCAGCAATCCTATCCTTTCTGTCCATACACACCGTCAGCTTTCCAGCAATCCTATCCTTTCTGTCCATACACACCGTCAGCTTTCCAGCAATCCTGTCATTTCTGTCTGTACACACCGCCAACTTTACAGCAATCCTGTCCTTTCTGTATACACACCGTCAACTTTCCAACAATCCTGTCTTTTCTGTCCATACACACCGTCAACTTTCCAGCAATCCTATCCTTTCTGTCTATACACACCGTCAACTTTCCAGCAATCCTATCCTTTCTGTCCATACACCCGTCAACTTTCCAGCAATCCTGTCATTTCTGTCTGTACACACCGTCAGCTTTCCAGCAACCCTATCCTTTATCGAAACACTGTCAGCTCTGCAACAACCCTATCCTTTATCGAAACACTGTCAGCTCCGCAACAACCCTATCCTTTCTCGAAACACTGTCAGCTCTGCAACAACCCTATCCTTTCTCGAAACACTGTCAGCTCTGCAACAACCCTATCCTTTATCGAAACACTGTCAGCTCTGCAACAACCCTATCCTTTCTCGAAACACTGTCAGCTCTGCAACAACCCTATCCTTTCTTTCTCTATAACCTCCCCAGTTCCCTCTCTCTTTCTGCACAGCATAAGCTGTCTGGTTTTCTTGGTTTCTCGTGACGATAACTGATATCTTTCTGGCCTCTAGCACAATGGCGGTCGGTGGTCATATTTCCTCATGATTCATCAGTGTCTGTCCTCCCTCTGGGCCTTGGTCACTGTTTATTGTCCCCCGCGGAGACTTCGGGAGGAAATGAGTTGGGCGGACATCTTGAGGCAGACAGTTCCGCTCTGCTGGAAGCTAAGCCGTCACGTGGTACTGTATGAGCTTGTTGTGGAGGATTGTCTCATCTTTATCCCAGTTATTTTCTTTTTCATTTTTTTTTCTCATGTATTGAGACTTTTGAGGTTTAGGGGAAGAAAATACAAACATGAAATCAAATGATACTGACCACGTTTTGGCTATTTGCTTAACTCACTCAGTACGGCCAGTCCTCTCTTCTCCTCTACACAGACCCCTCGGATGTCCAGTGGGTGTCTGAATGACCCAACCTTTAGCTTCCGTCGTCAGAACTGTGGTATTCTTTGTCAACATTCACCTCTTCAGTATAAGAGCCTTCCGCTTGCAATATTTTGATGATGGTAATTGGGGTGAAACGCTGTTTACGTCGTCTCTTTCGCCGTTCGTATGGAGAGAGTTAAAATTGTTGATGCATTATTCAAATTAAAAAGAAAACTAAGAAAAAGAAAACGAGTAAAAGCGCGCGCTTGTGTGTGTGTGTGTGTGTGTGTGTGTGTGTGTGTGTGTGTGTGTGTGTGTGTGTGTGTGTGTGTTTGTTTATTTGTAAAAACACATTTTCATGTTATTTTACGCCAGATAATTTTTCAGTCGTTGCAGCAGGAAATATAACTCATTTGATCATATCATGCACTGGTTAGATTCGGTTATATTGTTGTTTGTATTCTGCCTCGTGTGGTCGGCTGCGCTATGAACACCGCAAACTAATTCATACAGCTGTTTGAAACAAATCAGATAATTTTCCTCATTAGGTATAGGCAGCGTTTTGATCAGTTTAAAAGTAGTCCTCTTCGTGTACATGTCGCATAATAAATGACAGCAATTCGTTACACACTCGCGTGCGCACAAACATATAATTTTCCCTCCCAGGCATATATATACATACACACGTGCGCGCGCGCGCGCGAGAGAGAGAGAGAGAGAGAGAGAGAGAGAGAGAGCGCGCACACACACACACACACACACACACACACACACACACACACATACACACGGCTCAGACGCACATGCAATTTCTAACTCTTAATATTAAGATATTGATTTGAAAGTAATAATTAAACAAGAGCCTGCAGACAATAAACCGAACAAAACGTTTGTTTAAAAAGAAAAAAGAAAAAAAAAGAGAGATGGATCAACAAAACACACACACACACACACACACACACACACACACAATAAACAAAACTGTGTTTGCTTTAGTGCTGAATTTCCCCCCCAACCCCACTCCCCGGTTATTGGAAAGTTTGGGGAATGTCCTTTGGCTGAAATTCACATTCGCTGACACCGTATCTCCCTCGCGAAAGGGATGGATCAACAAAACACACACACACAGACACACACACACACACACACACACACACACACACACACACACGAGCACACACAATAAACAAAACTGTGTTTGCTTTAGTGTTGAATTCCCCCCCCCCCTCCCTGTTATTGGAAAGTTTGGGGAATGTCCTTTGGCTGAAATTCACATTCGCTGACACCGTATCTCCCTCGCCCCTTTTTTTTTGGTATGTTTTCGTCTTGTATTTCTGATTAATGTTTGATTTTGTAATGTTTTATTTCTTGTCTTTCATGCTTATGTGTGGACCGTGTTCAGGGTTGAAAGAGGGTAGAACGATAAAGAGGAGACAGCGAAAGGGAAGATCGCGAAAAAATAACAAGAAGAAGAACAAGCGCAATGATAAAAATAGTAAAACTTCTTTCAAATTATTTCTCTTCGAAATTATTCTGCTATCTTCTGTCTGTCTGTCTGTCTGTCTCTCTCTGTCTCTCTCTCTCTCTCTCTCCCCCATCTCCCCACCACCCATTCCTCCGACCGTGCTCTTTCAACCACACCGACTGAAAATGAAAGATTCCAAGTGGCGTATACGCGATGCGATTCACTTTTTGCTAACTGGTTTGGAGGTTGTATCGATTTGATTGGCTGCCAGATCGATCATTCGAATGATCTAACTTCGTTGATTTGAAAGACGCCTTCGAAAACATGCCACTTGCCAGAAAATCAATAAATTGATTTCTTTTTAGCATGTAATAAGCAGGTTTTTCACATATCAGATTGGGGGTGGGGAGAGAGATCGTTTGTAATTGAAATATTTGGTTTGCAAAACAATATTTAAAAATCGATTCTTGAGCTGTATTTCGAAATGTCATTACAAACTGACATTATTACGTGTTCCTTAAAATGAAGGTCGATACTCAGTGCTCGCACAAAATGACAGTTCTGTGGTTATAACCGGGATATTTCTGTTGTACATTGTCCAGGCACTGAGCCCGGCTGCATTTGCTGTATTTCTGTCTACATTCGCAAAGCCAAACTAAACCAACGACAAATGTTTAAAACTCGATTAAAAATCAAAGCTTCCAAATATACTCAGCAACACTTTGAAAGGATGGCAAATAAAATTTAGTGTTGATGTTACATGTTTCATTTTTAAATTAAAAAATCCTGTACTATAGTTATGCTTCGGTTCTTAAAAAAAAGTAACGATTTCATTACTGATCATTAGCTTAATACTAAGATTAATTTCGACGGTATGGCAACGCTTAAAAGTACAGAAAAGCTGCGCGCGGAAGATTGGAACGAAAAGTTTCAAAACTGTAGTCCATTTCTTTATTTTCTTTCAGCATTGAGTTTACTTTGACACTGTCTTGCGACAGTCAAAGCTGGCAGCGTTTCAGCAGGCTGTCGATGATGTGTGTGATGAGTTGCCGTGGGAGTTAGTTATCTCCATTCGTCTTGAAACGCATCTTCAACCCCTTCAATGTTCTGCAGAGGGATATGGCAAGCTTGAACCAGCCTTGATTCGTGTATTTTCAATACGGTTCAGGTCCCAGGAACCCGGTGATATGTCCACACTTTGGATGTTCTTCTCCAGGATTGCTTGACGATCCTGTCAGTTAATACAGAACACTGTTAATTTATTCTCAATTCATTAAATTGGTTGTCGTCGTCCTTGGCAGGTGTTGCTAAGTATATAACCCATTTATATTGCTTGTTTTCTTTATTTTGCTAGCCTCCTGGAAGAAAGCTTGTTTATGCACTGTCAATATTTTACCTCAGAATAATCTCTTCTAGTCATAACGATTCTTTGTATGGATGTTGTGGGTGGTGTTGGTTTGGGTGGGAAAGGAGGGTGGTGCGTGCGCATGCACACTTTGGGGGGTGAGTGCGCATGCACACTTACGTGCGTGCGTGTGTGCGTGCGTGTCCATGTTTATCTCAGAATAAATTGGAATAACAGCAATGTTTACAAGAGAAAACTAACTATACATTCTAATTGCGAAAGAGCCCACGATGATGATTTTTTCCCATTCTTTTAAAGCCATTTATCTATTTGAAACATAAACCACGTGCTGATTGTCAATGGAAATCAATGTTTCTGTCTGTCACAAAGAATGCCAGGCTATTTCATTCTGGGTCTTAGTGTCGGATTATCAATCAATGTCGCAGAATTTAAAAGAAAATCAGTAACATGGCACGTAAGATACGCATTATTTTTCTTCGACTGGACAACCAATTAATTACTGTGACAAGTTCGTGTAAATTAAGATGGGAGAGATTCGTTCTTTATTTTTTTCGCCTTTTTTCTGTCTTTTTGTTATTTTTCTTTCTACGTAGTTATTTTCCCCCTCTGCCTTTTCTTCCTTTCGTTAGAACTTTTGACCAAAGATAACCAGAGCATTTGGTATGGCCGTGAGTAACGTGATGGAGGGGTTTTTTTTTCTATTTCTTCTTTTTTTATATTCCTTTCTGTCTTTGTCATTTTATTTCTTTTTCGTCCTGTTCTTTTTTCAGTTACTTACAAATAAATTGCTTGAAAATTTCACAGCCTGTATGCACGCACGCACACACAAGCAAACACACACACGCACGCGCGCACCCCTTGGTACTCCACAACAATTGAAAGAAAAAAAAAAGATTATTATTATTTTTATTTATTAAAGGCTTCGTTTTATTACATTTGTCTTTAGTTGACAGACAAGATGGTTCATGTGAATTTGTACAGGTTTTAAATTTGAAGTGGTAAAGATCAGATCACTACAGTGGAATCTTACTCTTTTCTGTCAATACTTCACACGACACATAGGTTTGAACGCCTTGTTAGCATACTGAAAGTGTTCCATTAGACAAAGCTTTTTACTCACACCAGTGTTATGAAACAGTGAAACAGTTTACGAAAAGCACAAAATAACAATAAGAATTAAAACCAACTTTAAACAGCCATCTCTGATTTAACCAGCCTAATCCAAACCCAGATTCAACACAAGCAAGCAAAAGCTGACGTTAGACACCAGTTTTTGTTACCACCTGGATGTAAACGACACGTGATTTTTGTATAAAACTCTGGGTTTTTATTCTTTTTTTTATGCTTTTAGCCAACAGGAGGTGGAACTGTTCGGGAACATGGATGACGGTACACAACTTACTCATCCCGCTTATGGTGAGCTTTTAGCGAGGGGACGGGAGGTGATGGGAAACTGCTAGCAGTCACGGTGTGATGAGTGGGTGTGGTGATATTTTAACTTTAGTTCGTAATCGAATTTCTGCAGGGTAACAGATTGTAGTCAGATGTTTCTTTTGTGTTTCTTTTGGCGCCGATCGATTAATCTTTCATCCAAATACCATACCGCCTGGACGTCCGGCCTTGTGGTTTCAAGTGAGCCATTCACGTTTGGAGAAAGGAAAGGGAGTTTAACTGTCTTCAGTTTCCTTTCCCGAACTATCAGTTCCTTTTACATCCACCTCAAAATTTGCTCAATTTCTTGCTGTTACGATTATCTTGTCAATGGACAGTGTGAGGATAGTCTTCCCATGATCAGTCTCGGCCTTCGAGACCAAGGCGATGTCAGTCCCTGGTTGAATCTCGCTTCTTCCATGTCTCTCTCTTACTTCTGGATCTCCCTCTCCCCTCTCTCTCCTTTTGAATCATCGTTGGACTTTGTCCCTTATATCTCTCTCTTTCTCCCATCCTTCCCCTCCCTCCCTCTCCCTTTGTCCTCGCCACAGAAGACGCCAGTTTCAAATGACTGTTTCATCTTCATTCCGTGAAGCAGAAATGGGAAGGGTGATGAAAAGAAAACAGGATGAAAGAGGACAAAAAAGCGGTCGCCAGTTGACCAAAGATGCATTCAGCACGTGCACAACGAAACCCTTTGTCCTCTTTCATCTTGTTTTCTTTTCATCATCCTCTTCCTTTCTGGCCCCCAGAAATAGATTTCAACACCCTGAAGTCAAGCACCTGAATTCTGCCTTCGTTCCTTTGAGCTCGCGCCCATTTTTTTTTTAAATTGGCACGCGTGCATATATTTCTGCCCTTACATCTTGTTCTGTCTCAACGTTGTTTTCTTGCTTTTTTTCTTCTTCTCTTCTCACATTTCACTTCTCTCTCTGTCTAACTGCGTTTCTTTCTTTTCTTTAACTTCTCCATCAAATCGCAGATAAAGTGGCAAAAAAAGCTGTGCGAGGACAGAACAGGCGCAATGAGCACCTCCACGCAAAATTCAGAATTTACTTTACAAATACAGAATTAAGGGGGAACAAAATGTTCTCGATCAGGCTTGTGATACATGTTGTTGTGCCCAGCCTGTATGTCTGTTTCTAGAACTCTGTCGCTGCCTCTCTCTGTCTATCCCCCCCTTTCAGTCTATCCTACCCCAACTCTGTCGCTGCCTCTCTCTGTCTATCCCCCCCTTTCAGTCTATCCTACCCCAACTCTGTCGCTGCCTCTCTCTGTCTATCCCCCCCTTTCAGTCTATCCTACCCCAACTCTGTCGCTGCCTCTCTCTGTCTATCCCCCCCTTTCAGTCTATCCTACCCCAACTCTGTCGCTGCCTCTCTCTGTCTATCCCCCCCTTTCAGTCTATCCTACCCCAACTCTGTCGCTGCCTCTCTCTGTCTATCCCTCCCTTTCAGTCTATCCTACCCCATTCTGTCTGTCTGTCCCCCTCAGATTTCACTCTCTTTTTTGTGTGTGGTATGTGTAGTGATTGCATGTTTTATAAACCTTGTCAAGATTTAATTTACAGTTGATTCTGATTCTCTCACTGTCTCCCCCTCCTCCGGCCTCCCACTTTGTCCTTCTGTCTCCCATGTGTTCATCTCTCTTCCCCCCCCCCCCCCCCACACCCCCACACCCTTCTTTCTCTCTCGCGCGCGTCCCTCCCTCAGTTCATCTGGTTGTGTGTGGTAGAGAGCCCCCAACGAATGGCATTGAACTGTTCAGACCGATGTGCATCGTTCTCTTTCACCGTGTTTTATTTTCATCGTCCGCTTCATTCTTGTGTCCCAGAAACAGGCTGAACCCGGACTGCATGAACGTGAATTAATCTGTCTGTCTGTCTGTCTCTCTCTCTGTCTTCTCTCTCTCTCTCTCTCTCTCTCTCTCTCTCTCTCTCTCTCTCTCTCTCTCTCTCTCTCTCTCTCTCCATCTTCTCCATCCTTCGTCTCTCTTCTCTCTCCCTCCATATCTCTCTTCCTCTGTCTCTCTTCCCACCCCTCTCTCTCTTCTCCCCCCCCCCTCCACATCTCTCTCCCTCCACATCTCTCTTTCCCTCTCCCTCTCTTCCCTTCTTTTCAGCTCACCCTCCTTTCCGCCGCCCCACTGCTGGCTTCAATAATTAGCTTCACCAGGCCTGCCACATAAAATCCTCGAATGACAAATGAGCCATCAAGGACCCGAGAGACAGCGACGTCACTAATCCAGAGTGATTACTGGCCCCCTTTCTGCAGTGGGATGAAGGAGAGGCAGTAACGTAGGGTGGAAGGTAGGAGAAAGGGGCGTGCGAGCTCTGGTCTGTTGGCTTGTCTGACGATCATGATAGATATCCCCACGTGGTTGTTCGCATACGTGATTACTTCAGTGGAATATTTAAAACCCAGAGCGGCCTGGGATTAATGCCACTGAAACGGTGCAGATGATGGAGGAAAAAAAAGCCACCTTCCTTCCCTCTTCAGTTTCATCTCTTTGCTGGATATCAGCATGGTCTCAGTGAGCGATGATAAGGAAAAGATTTGCAAATGCCTGATAACGTCAGCACAGAAAGGTTTGATAACGCAACATAGGGGTAATGTAATAAGCAGGCTACACCAACCTTTATGCTTACGTCATAAAATAAAGATTTCCAACACACACAAAAAGCTAAATGGCCACAGTTTACTGACTGCACTGTGTTGTTACTTTCCTTTCATCACAATATCGAACTCTACTCGGAACTTGGAACCATTTCAACATCTGAATATCTATCACAACCGAAGCTGAAATTTAATGATACACATCAGCAATACCAACCCAGCATGAGACATAAATGGAAAGGAATTCCATTCGTGCAAGATGTGTCTCCCGCATATCTCATTCCACAGTCCCACACAAATACCATCACAATATTAAACCCAAGTGGATAGGAATTCCACTTGGTGTAAGATAGATTTCTCGCTCATTCTGTTTAACTGTCTCCTCTGGAGGCATAGATGATTACACAGCCTCTACCAAGATAAAGCAAGGGTAAGTCTAGTGTGATAGCACTCTTAGTGCCGATGGTCACCACACTCGGCTTTCTTGATCAGGTTTCCTGCGTTCCCTGCTACATTCTGGGTTAGACTTCCCCCATTGCCCGAGAGACTTGAATCCCGCCTTCTTTAGACAACTGGGTGTCGTTTTATGTCAGTTGAGCGGATTGGAGGGGTGGAGGGAAGGGGCAAAAGAGGTGAGAGAAAGGGGGAAACATGGTCAATGGAAAATTGCCGGCAGTCTCGGAAGATGACAGGATGCCATGAAGACTAACCTGGGGACCAAGATGTTGACTGGATGAAAGGGTCATCAGACAGTCACAATGTAGTGTGTGTGTGTGTGTGTGCGCGCGCGCGTGTGTTTGTGCGCGCGCGTGTCTGTGTGTGAGTGTGTGCGCGCGTGCGTGCACGTGTGTGTGTGTGTGTGCGTGTGTGCGCGCGCGTGCGTGTGTGTGTGTGCGCGTGCGTGGGTGGGTTCGTGCGTGGGTGTGTGTGTGCGTACATGTGAACGCGCGCGCACGTACTCGATCCCATGGCCGAGTAGGATTGTTTCTTGGAACATTGAATCCACACGTACAGATCACAGTGCTTATTCTCCTTTCTCACTGTCTGAGGTTTCGATTTATTTTATAAGATGGAATGGGTAGACGATGGCAGAGTGTAAATAAACCCTAGTAAAAGAAAGGAGTAAAGCGATGAGTGGTGAGCCATCAGACACTGGAGGAAGCCACTACCCTTGGGATTTGGATCGCGACTTTGTTAATGTCTTCAGACAGTCGGAATGTCGCTGGAAGGAAGGCAGTGGAAGACTTCAATAGGTCAATCAGTTAAGTGTTTGTACTAGGTTTTTGGTTGGGTTGCTTTTGGGTTTTTCCCCGCGACATGATCATTTCACTTCAAAACGTGGCTGATCGATTGCTGAAGTCGATTGTGCAACTGTTTTGGTGGGTCTCGTTATTAGTTTGACAGTGAAGTAAAGATGTATGTTTTAACTAGTGTGGATGTGGTGCTGTAGTGTTAGATATATAAAATAGATTATGTTGTTTGGCCTTTTGAACGTTTCTATCGTTCCAGTGTTGTCAGTGTAGTGTTTCTCTTGTTCAGTCAACAGTTCTGGTGGTATCACTGTTATGCCAGATGTCGCTTACCCCATCTTCTTATTTCAATCATTTGTTTAAGTCGGTGTTAATGCACTTCGTGTCGCATCTCACCGTAATACTTTTTTTGTTCGTTTTTTGTCCGCCATTGTGATGGTCTCAATAGCGATCGATGATATTGCTGTGTGTCCATTTTGATGTTAGTAAGTGCAGAGTTCAACATCTCTGTTCATTGCCCATCTTAGTGTTGGTGGTGCTGGTGTCGCGTTTGATATCTAGTTCTCTGGCATCTTGATGTTTCTTATGGTGACAGTATTGTTGAACATATTTATTTACGGCCTGTTTGCCTGCTTCAGTACTTTGGTGATGTCAGTGTATTTTAGGTAAGTTTTTTCTTCATTTAATGCTCTTCATGTGTCAAACATTGAGGTGATATGGACATAGTTAATGTTGGCCTATTTCACTCAACGCGGTCATTCTGGTGGCATCCACATGTTTTAGGAAAGCCAGTCTGTTTCACTATAATCACTCTGGTGATATCGCTATATCGATGATATTGACAGACTTGCCTCCGTACTGTTCAGTCTGCTGGTGGTACAGTTCATGTTTAGATAGAACTAAAACCATTTATTGGTGGTATCAGTGTCGGTTTTGATGGGGCAGTCTACGTCCACAGCCTCATCTTTGTGTTTCGGCATTTCTGGCCGTGTCAGCGTCTACTCCCTAATCTGTACGTTTTACCATTGTCTTTATGAAGGTGTATTGAACATCATGTGCACCGCATTTCTTAGCCATTCAGTTTACCCGTTGATAATAGTGTATCGGTGGGTGGTTCCACACATTTTTTTGCTTGATGTATAAGCCATTAAGTTGGTGTGGAATTTGAAAGATGGATTATGGATAGAGTGCACAATCAAAGACTCAGGCGCGCGTGCGCGCATGCACGCACGTACACACACACACACACACACACACACACACACACACACAATGAGAGAGAGAGGAGGGGTGAGGGGGGATGGGAGGAGAAGAAAAAAAAACCCCAGACTGTCTCATAAATACCAACGGAGGCCTCTAAAACACGGGGATCAAGGATACTTAAACCTGAACACATCCTCCACCGCTACCCATCTTGTTGATATATGGTGTCCATATACATTGACCTCCACATTCCGTCTGAAGAAAAATGCACGGCAAAGTGGGTGACACACGGGATGGAGGGGCGGGGCGATGGGGACAGGTGTGTGTGTGTGAGTGAGAGAGAGAGAGAGAGAGCCGAGATCTCCCAACAGATCTTCTCCGTCTAAAGTCGATGTATATTGTCTGATTATTAATTATATCTTGCGTTGGCAGACATGGTTGGATGGCATGTTCAGGAACATGTTTGTGCGCGATTCTGAAAGTGAACAGTGTATGCTTTAATGTATATGTATTTTTGACAAAATATGTTTTACACAAACAAAATACAAGCAATATAATGCTCGAAATATATTTACACTATTTTTGTTTCAGATTATAATCATGTGCTTTCATGGATATGGCCATAAAGAAATTTGAGTGTTAGAAGTATGATGGACATCAGTGTTATTTTTCTTACTCCCTTGTTGTCTAGCAGAAACCCTCCACCATTGTGTGTGTGCGTGTGCGGTGCGTGCGTGCGTGCGTGCGTGCGTGCATACGTGTTGAAATAAGAGTTAATGAAATCGGCAAGCCAAATCTGACTGGCTTCCTTTTTTTGTTCAGCACCAAATTCTATTAATTTAAGAGGGTGTTTTGGGAGTTTGAGGTGGTGGTGGCTTGGAATCGATCATAACGAAGTGATTCCTCTCTTCCATATTTCGATGACAAAGACGAAAAAAAAAAAAGTTCTTTCATTCAACCAGCATCCAGGCACTTAAAAATTAAGTTTCTGGAGTGCATCCGAAGAACAACACTCCTTCCTCCGAGACGAGATGTGAGGCCGCAGTGTTGAAAGCAAGACGAATGGAAAACATGGTGAATGATTCACGCCTGGGACAAAACATAACAATAAGCAATTCCGCTGGCTTTCGTTTCCATCTGTCATATTGACGGATGGATGGCGGTGAAGATATTTTGCATGAAAGCGTTTTTCGTGTCCGTCACTTGTATTATTGATTACTCAAGAGAGAGAGAGAGAGAGAGGGAGGGAGGGAGGATATTTTAAAACAGACATTTAATTTTTTCTCCCTCGAGCTTTTTTTTCCACTTCAGTCTTTAATCAGTCTGATATTGCACACAGACACACAGACACACACACACACACACACACACACACACACTCTCTCTCTCTCTCACGAACACACACACACACACACACACACACACACACACACACACACACACACACACACACATTGTTATTTCCGGCGCAGTTTGTAGAATCATGATCAAGTATGATAAAAATTCATAAAAAAACCCTCATATTTATATGTCTGAAAATGAACTATCATAAGCGAAAGAGGCAAAGTTATCTCTCTTTTTGAACACACGATTCTGTTAATTTAAAATAGATTCAGTCATAATGATCAGATTCCTTACTCAAACAAGCTCTTAAGAATCTGCATTTCAAACAGACAGCTCAGTTAGTTTGGGTTTCTGATTTGCTGGCGAAGAACGTTCCACCTTTCTGAGAGGCATGCGACGAAATGCAGCACTGAAATCAAGACGGACCTAAAACATGGTGAATGATTCACGCTTGGAACAAAACATTGCAATAACAAATTCCGCTGACTTTCATTTTCATCAGTGAAACTGACAGATGGCGGTGAAGAAAATTTGCATGAAAGTGTTTTTCTTGTCCGTCACTTAATGCAGCTGTGTTATTGATTACGGTTTGTGAGTGGGTCATCCAGACTGAAGAATGACCCAAGTAACAATTGCTGTCATTCCCTCCACCCCATTTTCTCTCAGTTTCACTCTAATCCCGCTCCACTCACTACATCTTCCTTTCGTCATGTTCTACTTTGTTACTGAGAACAAAAAGGAAAAAAAAGCTACAAAACAAACTTTGGTTACGAATGTTCAACCATCCAAGTTTTTTTTCTTTTTCCCTCTCTCATTTTTGTCAGAGTTTTTTTTACAGGGAAAAGACAAGAAAACAGCCCCGATGACAAAGGAAATGTTTAAAAAAAGAGGGGGAAAAACCCAGCAGATATGTTGTAGTGTATATTGATAAGGTCCTACGCTTTGACACTGCCTGAAAGTGGCCACTGAAACTGATACAACGGTAAAATGAATACATACCTTATGAAGGAGAAAAAAATCAACGTGACTTCGAGAAAGAAACTTCAGTGTCATTTGTCACAGCAACGAAAAGGTCATATCGTGATTTCGGGAAGGCTTACAGAATGCTGTGTGTCGCCCTTTGTTCATTTGCGAGATCCAATCATTTAACCTCATAGAAACCAAGTCTCTGAATGTGCCACTTCGCGTGAGAAGACCGGGGAAAAGGTTGCCCATATAGACAAAACGAGCTGTAAGTGAATCTTTCAGATGGCGAACAGCAGGAGAGTAAAGGACGTCACTATCCTTGCCCTTCAGTATCTTTGCTCATATTGGTCCATTCTTGATTGCTTCGTGTATTTGGTTTCTGACTTGGGGAAAAAGTAAGGGAAATGTACGCCAGCCATTTCAAGACATCTTTCAGTTTGTGTTTAAGCAGCATGTCTGCTTGCCTGTCCGTCTGTCGATCTCATTTTTGAGAATATTTTGGTGTGTTTTTTTCAGCCGAGCCATCATCATCCATAACCTTTCAGAATATCTTAGGAAACAGCTCTGAGACGGACAATCAAGTTTGCAGCAGCAGCAATGGCACCACCACCACCAACAACAAATAAAATAGAAGATAATATAAAATTAAAATGAAATAAAATAAAATAAAATAAAATCCCGGTAAACAAACGCTAAAGAAATCCTTTCCGGTTTTTTTTTCTTTCTCTCAAACAAACTCGCATAGACGACCGCCAGAGGCGGATCGGATGCAGTCAGTCTTCCTTCTTTCACAGTGGAGATTCAAAAACGTATTCATTCCTGCTCGCAGCACCGCACCGCAACGATCAAATTAATTTCAGAAGCACGTGCGAAGAATATCAACTTCCCCCTCCGAAGACAGTGATAAAACATCGGATGGAGAACAGATTTTGTAAGTGAACGGCAGCGTGAGTGATCGGGGACGTGGAAAGGGGAAGGTGTGGAGGGAGTGGACACAGCAGCCCCACCCCCCACCCCCTACCCCCACACCCCTCCATCTCCCAAAGAAAACAAAACAAACAAAAAAACGAAGGGGGAAAGTGGAGCTGTCAGCGAATCGAGTGACTAAACAAAATCAAGAAACGCGTTGATTTTAAAGTGTATCTAATGGGAAAGGGATTTTATTTTTTTCCCCATTTTAAGAATTATTATTTCTTTCTTTGAAGCATATTGCACATTGCGGTTAAATGATTTTATGGACAACAGTTTATACCTAATATAACCACATCGCTTTGGGTTCATCTTATATGCAGCACTTCAATACATAGTAAATACATATTTATTGACTTGAATCATTCCCAGACGACTTCTTTGTGAAATGCGAGACATCACAATGTACTTTTTATGCTTGGAAGATACATATTGTACCAGTATTAGCCAGACTTTCTTTGTGGGGTTTGAATAAGTAAATTTGTTTTTTAAATTGAGGCACTCTGTCATTTCATCCAAAGATAGAATACAACAAAAGAAAATATTCATGATGACGTTGATTTTGGTGATGATAATGATTTATTTGTTTTTATTTTATATCATTTTTTTTTTGTTCCTCCCCCCCCCCCACCCCGCCCCCCAACCCTATTTCAAACACGCTTTTGATATCAACAGAACACTTTATGTTTCTGTTTGACTTGTTAATGCGGTGTGTTTGTGTGTGCGTGTGCCTCTGTGTGTGTGTGTGTGTGAGTTTGTGTTTAATTCTAGTTGCTTTTCCATAGAAAGAATCACAAATCCGTTCCAGACCTAACTCCCTGTCTACTTTTTGTCATCTATCAGAATAACAGCCTACACAAAAGTAATGGAAAAAGCATGACAGAAAGATGGGCGAAAATGGAGCATATTCTTGATCATTATGATCCATTTCTCTCACGCAAAAAAGAATTTAATCAACATGGGGTCATGGGGGAAGAAACTTCGTGTATTTTGCAGCTCATCAGTGGAAATGTAATTTTCTGAATGAATGCCGGGATGGAGAGAAAGGATAAAAACTCCCAGTTTCTTGTGATAAATGGCGCTCTTCCTATAATTTGACGTTAGAAAGGCGGTGGTCCGTGCAGTAAAGAAAAGCCCCTCACAAAAAGCACGTGGACGCCTTTGTTGAATGCAAAGGCGTGCGAATTCTCGTTGATTATTTCCGAACATCAGAATGCTTGAAAGTAACTTAAGAATGAAAATAATAGGATACGTCAGGAGCTGATACTTCTGTTATGTGAAATTGAGAATTAAAGAAAAAACAAACAAACAAACAAAAAACAAACAAACAAACAAAAAACCCACCGCATTTATCATTTCATCTCGCATGAAGGGTTTTCATTTCCTTTTAATGAATAAGTGAAGTTATTGATATTTTTGTGGCTATGCGAATTAGGATACATTAAAGCATTTGTGTTCTTCCCTTTCACCCTGATGGCGGAGGCTGAAGGCTGAATTGAATTGCATCGTAATGCAGTCAAATTTTGTTTATATCTCATACACATTTTATGAATGTAAAAGCGTATAGTTGCGAGAGAAGCAATAGATCATTGATAGAAAATGCACAGTGTACTACACGAATATGATAAATCATCGTCTTCAACACCACCATCTTCCTTATCGATAGTAAATGAAGTGAATTAAGAAAGATATTTTGTAGCAACTATTACCATCAATTAAAGTTATCTTTAATTATGGTGACAAAAACCTTGAATTGGATTAAAAATACAGTCGTGTTATATCCATTTCCATAATCGTTATCCAGTGATGTGGTAAACTCCAATTCAATGCTAGAACTTTGTAATGCTTAAAACATGGTAATCTTTGTGTGTGTTTCAGCTAGTACGCCTGCCGAAAACTGCCGCTAGAGACCTCGTCTAACCTGTTGTGAAGTCATCTGTTTGCATGGTTTTCATGATGCTTGCATTGTATGTACTTTCTGCTATAATGCGCCGCGTTATAAAATTAGTAAAAGAAATAATTGTTCAAATTATGTTTTTTGTGTGTAATTTTATTGTTAACTGTTGTATTTTTATGTGTAGTTTTTCATACGACAGCCACATAAAAATTCTGCGCAGGAGAAAAGAAACGTAAAAGTTAGATTTAACAAACAATGAAGTTTTGCAAAGAATAATCAATAAAATAACTTTCACTTTCTTTCGTATTAATCTATTTTTGATTACCATAATTATTAACAACAGTGGTAATAAACCAGAAAAACGCTTTAATGTCTCGAAATACAATGTATCTCAATGTTATTGCTTTTTGAATCTTCTGAATCGAAAACTTTTTTTTATGACAAGGTACAAAGTATACCCACTCTCTTCTGTCTGTTTCTGTCTCTGTCTCTCTCTGTCTGTCTCTCTCTCTCTCTCTCTCTCTCTCTCTCTCTCTCTCTCTCTCTGTCCTTCCTGGCTCAATCTCTTCCTGTGTCATTAGTACGTGGAAAGCAAACCCTGCTTATTGTAGGATATCACATTAATGTGTTGACCCGCTGACAAGAGTTAATTACATTAATTCTTTATTACTTTATTTCCCACCCATTTTTTTTTCAAAGAAAGATATTTATTTACTTTTTGTTCGCATTACTTCATATGACAAACTGGACAAGACACAATTACAGCGTTATGTTTCGGGTTGAAATGCTATTATTCGCTCGTGCTTCAGATATTAATCTTCATGCTCTGAGTCTGACGTTGCGTTTTGTGATGAGGAAATCTGCCTTCTTCTCTGATCGAATTGTCCTGATCTTTGGAATAATGCATGGCTTTTGAATTTCAATAGCCGAATACCGGCCTCATTTATTGTCAATGTTTTTGCACTTGAAACTCATTGTGTTAGATGGAGAAGAATAGTTTTATTTTTTAAGTATTGAAATGAAAGTGAGCGGAGGGGAAAGAGAGAGAGAGAGAGGGCAGTGAGTGTGTTTTCTTTACGTGTGCACTGGAATTGGACTTCTTTTTGTGGACTCCTTAACAGTAATTCAAAACCCACTGTCCTTATTGACGACTACCCTGGGGGAAGAACGTGATCTTTTCTTCGTGCGTGCTTCGGAAACAACTTTCTTTCTTTCTTTCTTTTTTTTTAAGGTGTGACATTCTCTTGTTGCCATGGATACAACACAGTTCTCTTTTAGCATCTTTTTGTGGCGTGTTGTTTGGATTAGATTGTACAGTGTGAAAAATTAGTTACGTGTTCGCGTCCAATCCAATTTATTTTTGAATAGAAGAGCACAGGCCATTGCAACGACTGGACTATCGTACTATGACTCAGGAAGAACTAGCAAAGACCAACAATAGACAGTATAAAACTAAAAGCCCATCTGTGTGTGCGCCTTGTAATACATCACACTGGCTTGAAGTTATAAGCCAACAACTGAACCAGTATTCTCTTCTTTTACGTATTTCACCCATTCTCAACTCCTTTCCCATCTCCTTACGATCTCCTCCGCTGACAGAACGGATTTTGTTCAGTATTTTGCCACAGATTGCACGTGCTGCCGTGGTTTCTACACAAAGTGCATGCTTCAGTCAGGCTGTTGGTTTATCGTCTCTTCCCAAAGACTAGCTCTTTGACTAGCATTTTCCGTGAAGTGAAGATTGGAAGTTAGTAAAAATTCTTATTCTGACTTGAATCGAACTTGCAACCATTATTTTCTGGAGTTTACCTCTACCCACAAAGTCACTCCAGCGCGGCATTTTATCTTTTGATCAACACCACTAAAGCTCCAAACTGTCTTCAGTCGCGGCATGTATAATATATAAGAAAATTTGTAGCCCTTAACTCACTCAGTACGGCCAGTCCTCTCTTCTCCTCTACACAGACCCCTCGGATGTCCAGTGGGTGTCTCAATGACCCAACCTTTAGCTTCCGTCGTCAGAATTGTGGTATTCTTTGTCAACATTCACGTCTTCAGTATAAGAGCCTTCTGCTTGCAATGTTTTGATGATGGTAATTGGAATGTGAAACGCTGTTAACGTCGTCTCTTTCGCCGTTCGTATGGAAAGAGTTAAATTAAAGCACATAATCTGTCGCATTTCGTTCCTATTCTTCCAAAATTCTGTAGAAAAGTCCACTTTGACAGGAAAACAAATAAAATAGCAGGCAAACAACAACAACAAAAAGTGGTTGGCGCTGTCAGTGTAGTGACGCGTTCTCCCTGGGGAGAGCAGCCCGATTTTCACACACAGAAATATGTTGTGACAAAAAAGAGTGATACAAAATACAAACACAATTTAAAAAAATATTCGGCTCATAAGAACCCTACTTATCACTCTTATGTAGTAAACGTCGCAAACATTTCCATGTATCTGAACAGGGGGATGCTCTTGTTTGTTTTCTATCTGATGGCAGTGAAGCGATGTAGCCGTTTGCCTTCCCTCTCCAATCTCCGTATTTGTTCTTGGGACCG
>NC_134883.1:5199199-5209199 GCF_041734735.1 Babylonia areolata
CCGTTTGAGTCCATTACGCAAACGTTTAGCGTTAGATTACACGATGTGTGATCTCCCCTCCTCCACCGTTCCCCTCCTTACCACCCCCTTCACTCTTATTCACCTGAAATGGTTGTTGCCTAACGTTATGGATATTGTTCCATAGCTGACTGTTATGACTTTTGCAGTCTGTGACGCTGCACTAGTATGTGTAAACATTCACTAATTGATCAATAGGTTTCTGAGACGTCCGCGTTTGTGTGGCATTTGTTTTTACAGGCCCCCAGCATTGAATCGTGAAAAGAATTCGCTTTGCATAAAATTGAGCCTATATTGGCAACTGACCAATTCTGTTGTCTTATGTTTGATTAATTTGAACTGTATCTTTTCGAAGTGATGTGATTACATCTCAGAAGAAGCGGGCATATTTTCTGTCATGGAAGTGAGGTAGGCCTAATATTTTTAAGTTGAAACAATTCTGGAGATTGTGTGATTGAATCTGAGCATATGCCATTATTTTCATTGTTCGTTTGGTGTTTGTTTGAAGGTTTCTTTTACGAAAGGGAGAGAGGGGACGGGGTGGGGTGCGCAGTTTTTGCACCACTGAGTGACATAGGTAGCACATCATGTAGGTATAAGGGCAAGGGTTAGCTAGTAGGTATAAGGGACTGGTTAGCTCTGGCTGTCATTTTTCTCATTATTCATTCTGAATCACTTAGAATCGTACGGCGTTTTCAGCCCATTTATTGATTGGTTATGGATGGATACAAATCGAAGGTGTGTGTGTATGTGTGTGTGTGCGCGCGCGCGCGTGCGTGCGTGCGTGCATACCTGTTTCTGAAGGAACTGTCTCTTGACCACCAGAGGATCACCGTATGTCGTTAAAATCCATTGCGTGGCAAAATTTGCGGAAGTTCAAGAGAGATACTTCAGCTGAACTGTTTGTATTTAATTATTTTGGTGCTCAAATTTCATGCATGTTGACATGGAGCGTCGTATAATGTTTTGACAGAGCTGTACAGTCCACACAGACATGGGGCACTGACTGCATGACTTAGCGGACTGAGTTCGCAAAACCTTTTTCTGTCGTCTAATATCACAATAGATGATGCTATTTTTAACGAGATCTTGATGTGTTTGATTTGGGCCCGATGTGATGAGTGTCAGTCGAGCAGTTTTACCTTCTGCCCTTTACTGTTCAGCCATCACCTTTGTTTCGTTTGTTGTTGATGGAATCGAAGGAACATGAGATAGAGAGAGACAGACAGAGAGAGAGAGAGAGAGAGAGAGAAAACTCAGAACTCAGAAATATTTTACTGCAAGGCCACCGGCCTGTTTGCAAAGGAGGTACATACATACAATTGCAACACACAAAATACCGAAAATAAAAGGGGGGAGAGGGGGGGGGGAGAGTGTGTGTGTGCATGTATGCATTTATGTGTGCGCGCGCGCGTGTGTGTCCCATTACTGAACGTGTTTTCTTTTTTCAACAGGCAAAATAGTTTCTTTACAAATATCGTTTCTTTCCATTTGTTCCCCAACGCTTCCTTCTTCAGAGACGGCCTTCATCTACTCCATCATCTCAGCAGAACCGTTCTCTCTCTCTATCTCTCTCTCTCTCTCTCTCCCTCTCTCTCTCTCTTCCTCAACCTCATTCCAGCTCCCTCTCCCTCCCAATACCCAACCCCTCACTTTTCGCATTAGCCCCGTCCATACACATTGCCATTATAATATTTACGCGTGTTGTTGTTGTTGTCGTTGTTGTTTTGTTGTTGTTGTTGTTGTTGTTTGCTTGTGTTTGCTTTCTTTTTAGTGTATCTGACATTGGGGAAGGATGGGGTGGTGGAGAGAGAGAGAGAGAGAGAGAATGCGGGTGTGTCATGCCTTTGTATATCCAAGAAAGACATAAAAGATAATGGACTGCAGATCCGAGACGGAAGAGGAAGAAAAACCTTTCAAGTTATCTTTATGATCTTATTTTCGCCGATCACAGATTGATGTAACAGAACAAAAAGGAACGAGACAGGAAAGATTCATTGGTCATGTATACGGGCTCCAGCTTAATTATATTCTGCATGAGAAAAATAATGTTATTGATATTTTTTAAAGAGGTCTCCATGGCAACGTGTAACACCTTACAATTTTTAAGCATTTGTTTCTTATCTTTGTTTTGTGGAAAACTGAAGAGGAAACATATCAGAATAGAGAGAATAAAAAAGAGAACGGACAACAAAAATATCGCCATTGCTTGTGCAACAATGAGTATTTTGCAACACGTTCAGAAAATACCATCAGTACGCTCCAGACAAGACAGAGGGTGAGAGACACTCAAATGCAAGAAAGATGCTATTCAGACTGGAGAGAGTGGTGCATGGGTGAGAAACAAACGGGAATTTGTACTTTCATAACGTTGATTAACCGCAGTGTACATATTATATCAGATGCCAAAGGCGTATGCCACCAGTCCTAATACGAAACTAATTCTCTCTTCACGGCTAGGTAATAGCGTGCAGAGCATAATGATGTCACATCTCGCGGACATGTGGAGTGTTGGCGTGGGTGTTTGGAGAGAAAAATAGCACCAAGCAGAAACAGTGGACAAGCAGGCGATAAGCCATGGCAAAGTTTTCCATGTCATTCTCCTTTCCATATCACTCCATGTTCTCAACCATAACATGGCGAATGCTGCATTCTGTCTGAAAGGAAGAGCAATGTAGTGTGTGCTAAATTAATGGAACTGGTTTCTGGTCAGGAATGGAGAGAGAGAGAGAGAGATGGTTATCCGGTTGAACAAAGTTTGTGTGCGTCAGTTAGTACATTGATGTGAGTTTTTTTTGAGTTTTTTTTAACTTATATAATTAGTAGAAAAGTGAATGGAAAGACGGAAACTGGTGCACATGGTTTTGCTTTCTTCCTATTAAGTGGCTGGGCAGGAGATATATAATCATCAGCAACATTGTTTCCCAGAGTTTCTGCAGACATTCAGCCTCTTGACACTGGCATCAATTCAAACATGATCCATTATAGACCAGTTTTGTGAATTCTGGTCTGAAATAGATAATATGTAAATAAGTGAATAAATAAATAGAACACTTTTTTTTTGCTTCCTTTTGTGTTTCCACACGGACTCGATCGCTTAGTCATTCAACTGATGTATCATTAAATTTTGGTCTCTCGTTTTCGATGAGCGATTGACCAGCCCTTTTCAGTGAACAGCTATACGTGGCATCGACTTCTTCCTTCCTCACCCCTCTCCCTTCACCCCTCTCCCCATCTCAAAAATACATCCAGTCAAAGTTTGGTGATGGAAAAAGTATTATTCATACTGCTCGATTGATAATACTTTTGTTGCCCGAGCAAAACATATATGTCATTCTGGTCCAGTTACACCCTTCCCAAATATGTGATCCGAGTGTGTAATCTTGCCGCCATGGATTGTGGTACTTCACATAAAACAAGAACATAAATCCTGCATGGGATGTAGGTCTGTTGGCAGAATGATATCATACAAAAGGAATCTCCGTGATATGCTTGGTGTTAATTTGCTGAAAATATCAGCAATGAAGTAATTGATAAAAGGCTGTGCAACAAAAAACAAGCAAAAATGAATCAAAATAGTAATAATATAACGACAAAAATAACAATATATCCCCCCTCTCTCTCTTTCTCCCTCTCTGTCTCTGTTTCTCTCTCTGTTTCTCTCTCTCTCTCTCTCTCTCTCTCTGCCCCTCTCTGTGTCTCTCTCTGTCTCTCTCCCCTACCATTTGCTCTTCCACTTCCCTTACGGTGTTGCCAGATAACGGGAACGGAGTAAAGGCAGGGAGGGAGGCACGCTGTAAAAACGTGTGCAGCTTAAAAGGCCCTTATCTCACATACACTGGCGTGCCTTGAAGCCCTTTTTCCGTTCCTGGCTACAATCAATATGGTGAAAACCTCGTTTATGGTTCCACCTCAGCAATTTGCCTCGTTCGCATGCTAAAATGCAGCCGCGGTGAAAAGCAAACTGATTAACGAATTTTTTAAGAAGAAGAAGAAAAAAAAACCCACGAAAAGAAACAAAATATAAAGCTAAATAAAGCCGGAAGAATGAAACGCAGAAGAAAAACGAGATGGAGCTAAATGGAATGGGGTCAGCCGGTCTCTGTTTTGCATTTTCCCAGAGGATACAAGGATACGACAAGTTATATCAGCAAATATCTGCATCTGATTTTGGCTCTCTCTCTCTCTCTCTCTCTCTCTCTCTCTCTCTGCCCACGCGCAAGTCAATTAAACCTTTTTTTTCACGTGTGACTTTTGATAATATCAACGTTTGAAGAGCTTTACAGCTCAGTTAGATTTTTTACGTGAAAACAAACTGAGATTATTTATTTTATTTCATTTTTTTGATAATTCTTCAGATCTGATTATTTATTTTATTTCATTTTTTTGATAATTCTTCAGATCTGATTATAATGTCTACAAGTGCTTTAGACATTCTTTAAAGTTAGATAAGTTTGGATTCCATCATGCTTTTAAGCATCGTGTAATGTTAGATTTGATTGGAAAGCTTTTTTTTTCAGGATTTTGTGATGCGCTGGACGTTACTCAACGTGATTTGCCTCCACTGTGTCCCACTGGTAGATACCATACATCATAGAGGAGACACGATATCGACGTCATGACAAGAGAGGGCGCTGTAAACAGGAAGGGAATAATGCTGCATGCTAAAAACATGCAGCGGGAGAGGGAATCGTCATGGCGGCCATTACCCCATGGAATAATGGGATGCATTCTGTCCACGTGGCGTGGTTAATGATGGCTGCTGCTGTTCGATGATCAAAAGCAAGTACAGATGGTGGAAGCAGTCTTTTAAAAACAGCAGAAGATAAATCTGCATTGTTTCTCTCTTGTCTTCTTTCTGTGTGTGAGTGTATCTGCATGTCTGTGCTGTTTCTTTCGTCTCTTCAGCTCCGCCCCACCACTCTGTCTTTCTGTCTTGTTGGATGTAAGCCCCGTGTCATTCCCTCCCCTCGCTCTCTTTCACACGCACGCGCACGCACACACACACACACACACACACACACACACACACGCTCTGTCTGTCTGTCTCTGTCTCTCTCTCCCTTCCTGTATATCTCCATCTCCACCCCTCCCTCCCCTCTCTCTCTCTCTCGCTTTCTTTTTTTCCCTGCTCAAAAAGTTATATTATTTTCTCTTGAACATGGTCACTACCTTAACAGTTCCAATCCGTACATCATATCAGTCTAAGAGAATGTCAACTTATGTAAGATACAGTAACAACCTGCAATGGTATTTCTAACAAGCAAACAGCACCAAACATGAACGTGGAATAACACACAGAACATGACACTCCAATTTTGAACTTAGATGTCACAATGACAGTCAGATTTCACGGATCAGAGAAAACATCAAAAACCGCAATACCTACTGGGTAATTGTGTGTCTCTAGATTTGTAGGATTACCTCTGGGTTTTTTATTAATTTTTTTAATAAATGTACAATGGCTACTGACTAAAGATTAAGAAAAACTTGTTTAATGTATGTTCCATCACTGAATCTGAGTAGGGTAGCCATTCAATAAGATTATCAGGATTATGCATCTCCACTAGTTACACCAATCCATCAGTCGATCTCACACACAGAGAGATGAGATGTGGACAGACTGTGCAGAAAGGTCTTTCCAAGTTCGAAGAGACACTCGCTCAGCTGCACGAGGAAAGGAGAATGAGAAGAAAGGCTGCAGCCCAGGCAGACAGACCAGCGTCAGACTTCATCTGTGCCCTCTGCCACAGGGACTGTCATTCCCGCGTCGGACTGGTCAGCCACACTCGACGCTGTAGCAGAATAAACACCTAGAGCGTAACTCCATAGTCTTCCGAGACTGAAGGATGCCTATATCTATATACAGTCGATCTACTTTGATGTTGATAGTGCAACGCCCAGCCTTCTCTCCCAGCCCTTTCCCACCGTGTTTGTCTGATGTTTTGATTTAATTATGGAACGGGTGTCTTCACTTTTAAAAACAACTCTCTCAAAATAAGTTGTTGTTTTTTTTTCTCTCTCTTCTCTATCTCATATAATAAAGTGATTGATTGATTAAATTCTGGATGATCAGGATCATGCGTTAAGAATATTTGTTGATTTAATTGGTTGTTTGTGGATGTTATGCAGTGATTAGGCATATGCACAAAATTAATCATTGTCTGAATAGAAAGTAAGCGACCTTCTCATTTACATGTTATCGCGAACTTTGGATGCGATCCGCGTGCTGTTAATGAATATGTATAAAAGGAAATCACTGGTTATGCTAATTTTACTTACAAACGACTACTTCGATGAATGTATATAGTGCAATACATTCACACTGGGTGTAAAACGCAATAGCCTGTCTATGCACTGAGTTATGTTTTAAAGTCTAATATTAGTTTTAGATGAGTGATATCGGCTTTTTGAAAAAACAACAACAACAACAACAAAAACAAAACAAAAAAACCAGCACCCCATCCTCATTCAGATAGATGTCATATTCCTTAGCTGTATTTGCTGTCCTGGCGTATGTGTGCATCAGTATAGCTTCCATACAACGCAGAAATTCCGATCTCAGTTAGATATAATAAAAAGACTGGAGTTGGTCAGGACGATTTCGCAGTCGCGCAATGGTTCGTCGGCTGATGAGATAGCGCAGATTACTCTGACTTGTAATTCCCAACTTATAGATAACTTTCTTTTGAAAGCAGGAATATATAACGATCACAGATACGTTCCCAAAACGGCGATGACAATTCCGTGAGTGTGTGTTGTTGTTTCTTATATATGTAACTTTGCTTGTAATTACCGATTAAAGAAATAATGTAAAGAAAGGCTGCGTTTTCTAAAATAGCATAGTGCTAAGCGGAGAATATCCATGCGTTGAATTTGAATATTTCCCATTATAACCATTTTCGACCATATCCTACACATCTTGCTTAGGACTTCACATTCTTGGTCAACTTCTGATAAACCAGAATGACCATCCCCTCAGTAACAGTAAATATATGACTATATGGACACAAAGGTGTTGACGGTATTACACATAGAAATTGAGAGAGAATCGAAACTGTAATTTAGCGTGTCGAGTCGTACACTGTGATTTGATTGTTTATTTTTTCGCGATGATTGATGAGCACAACACCGGCTTTGGAGATCTGGTGTTGTGTGAGGCCACGTGTCAGTGCTGTTCTCCATGTTACCATTGGTAGCTGTTGTTTAACTTTGTGCAACTTTGAAATAGCTTCCAAACTTTAAGACAGCTTCTTCGACAACTTGAGACATAACCAAACGTAGATAAGGATATGTGTCTGATATGGTATTGATAATCCCAGGAAGGAATATATGTACTGAAACAGCGAAAACTGCACGATTTACGAAACGGGTGTTGTGATTTCACGATAAAACAGCACAAAGAAAGAAAGAAAGAAAGATGCGATTTTCTGACACTGCAAGGGTGTTTCCGGAAGGGAGATAACTTCTTCATGCTATGAAGTTTCTTATTAAGAATCAGTGTACCGACGTCCAGATAAGAGAAGGAAGCCACAGGCGGATTTGATCGAAAGAAATATTCTATGTACATAGTTGTGGATGATTCAACAGACGCTATACACGTTGAAAAACTCTCTAAAGATTCGCTATAATTATTCCCTGTTTTCGGAAGTTCATGGCGTGGTTCTTTCCCAAATATATATCGAATTTTTCTTTTCTTTCCTTTTTTGCGTAATGTGATGAATGTGCAGCGGCTCATGGCTTTTGCTGAATGAACTCAGGAGTGAATCGTGCTTTGTTGGTGTTTTTATGCTCAAAGGCAAGTCGGTACATAAAAGTCATTAAGACCTTGGTGGGAAATATGTCGTTTTGATCGAATCTCGACAGATTCATATCGATCAAAACAACGTATTTCTCTCCCAGTTGTGAATAACTATATTATCCAGCCTACATCTCAACTGCCGCTGCCAAGGAATAGCCATCACAAGATAAGGGGACGCAATGTCTTGTTCTACGAAGATCGTCTTGCATGAATGTAGCTGAGAAGGAAACGTTCATGAATGTTGGACGTGAAGTGCCACTTGGATGTGTTGAAATGGTATTGTATCATTTTATTTGATACCATGCTTTTAATAAAAACACTACTGTCATTTTAAAGAAAAGGAAGTTTATTTTTGAAAGCTAAGTTCCTTCCCAACCCACCCCACCCCGTAATGTGTCACCCGGTTTCTGCTCTCGACATGTTATCTTGTATTCAGGTAAATCAGTTCTTCTGAGATGTGTATGTATGCATTGTATGAGCATGTCCCACAGTCAATCTAGACGTAATGTAAACGTATATCGGTTTCAGAAATCACAACTCTCGTTCTTTAATAGGAAGATGTCAGTCAAAACCTGCGCATCAGCGGGGGAACACACACACACACACACACACACACACACACACACGAGCGTGCGCTCACGCAAGCACAAGTGTGTACACACCCATGCACACGCACGCACGGAGTGTGTGTGTGTCAAATAAAGGCACGAACGATATTGGACTCGGGAGCAAATACGGAAAAGAAAAATGATACCATTCATCTCTGATCTTATTTTCCCCTCTCAGAAATGGTTGCAGCGGTTGGAAAAAAAAAGAAAGTTTTATGGAAACTGTGCTAGTGAAACCAGTTTTGTGATCTGTATGATGCAATAATCCAAGTTAGGTTAAAAAGAAGGTTGCTGTGTTAAAAAGAAAGATTCCGTAGCAACGTATAACACACACAGAGACTGCAAATCGTGTAATAAATGAAGTCACTATAATTCATGTAGATTATTTTTTGGTCAGTGCGATTCTAGAAATGGAGATAAACAAAACAGAAAACGTCTCCAATGTTTCTGCAGGCAGGAAGGTTATTGTCTCCAAAATCGGTTTTTAATTTTTGTAACAGGCTGAAAGGAGGCAAAAAAGTCATTTTAGCTGTAAGATGATTAGATTTGCAAATGTTGCCTAGTTATACTTTTGGAGTTACAAGACATTTATGTTTTCTCAACTTTTATGTGACTGTTGTATATTTGGAAATGTTTGTTCTGGGCATGAAAAGTTTATTTTGCAGTAATTCTCCATACTCCAATAGGAGTGAAAGGATAATTAAAACTTGAAAACAAAGAATATCATCAGCACTTTCCACGAAAGACACAGACATACCCGCACACGTTTTTTTTAAATGGCTGGGCTTGAGACCCAGATCGCCAGAGGGCATTTCGTTTTTCAAGTGTTGCGCATTGAGATTCATTCAGCACCGTATGTTTTATCGTTTGTCACACGAGCCGATATAGTCCGTTCTACGATTATATGTCAGTAAAAGATATTTCTAAATCACTGTGGCCATAGTCATTATTGGATGTAATGGTAGGACAAAGATGACGATGGTGATGGAGAGGACGGCACACGTTCAGGCTCTCAACACACACACAGACACACACACACACACACATCTCTGTCCCCTTTTCCCCCATAACCCTCACACACACACACACACACACACACACACACACACACACACAGAGCACGTGACGTGAAGCCAGTAGATGTGAAGTGATTACGAATTGAAACGTTTCCATTTGCATCGTACGTCGTTTCTTCCGTATAGTAACCAGTGGGCATCATGTTTTTCTGCATTCTGGTTCTTCGTCTCCCATATCACCTCAGCTTTTTCATCCTTGTCTCTTTCTTCTTCTCCTTCCCTCTTTCCTCTCTTTCTCATCCTTTCTTCCTCTCCTAATTTCTACCTGTCTGTCTCTCTTCCCCCCCCCCTCCCCGTGTGTGTGTGTGCGCGCGCGTCCTTTTTCAGTTTTTGTCTGTCTTTCCAATGAAGTGCGTGTGCTTGTTGAACGTCCAACTTGTTGTCGGTGGAAAACAGCTGAACATAGTTTATGGAGGTGAAGAACACTGTTTCTGAAATAGCAGCTACATCAACGGCAGTTTCTCCACAAGCGTAAGCATCTGTAGTGTTGTTGTAGA
>NC_134883.1:5214199-5376699 GCF_041734735.1 Babylonia areolata
ACATGCATGCTGCATACACACACTGTTCACCTCCCAACACACCCACTTTTCTCTCTACGTGCGTGTGTGTCTCTGTATGTCTGTCTCTCCTCTTTCTTCTTCTTCTTCTTCTTCTCTCTCTCTCGCTCACGCACACGCGCGCGCGCACACACACACACACACACACACACACACAGAGTCTCATTTCATTTCATTGGCAGCATTAATAATAAGTGCGTGGGTAAGCAGGTGTGTGCGATTGTGGTTTTGTTTTTGTTTTTTCTTCTTCTTCTTCTTTTTTTTGGGAGGGGGGGGGGGTATTGTGTGCGTCCATGTATGTGTGCATGTGACACTGGATGGACGCATATGTATCTTGCCCTCGTGCACATATGTCTGGTGAGTAAAGAAGGAGAGAGAGAGAAAGACCATCTGTCGATTACGCTATCTTTAGGATCTTTGTTTTTTCCGATCATAAATGGCTATTTCATCAGAAGAAAATAGGGAAAAAACATTGGAAAGGTGTTTGAAATCCGTACATGTGATCACCACCTTGAAAAATATCCTACGTGCTGCAAGAAAGTTAAGTTGATAATTCAGGAAGAGATCTCGTTTTGAAACGCGAAATGTATTTGCAGTTTACTGTCCAGAGAATGGAGTCATTATTTCTGTAATAAAGCATCTTTGTTTGGTGGAAGAAAAGAAAAGCAAAACAAAACAAAACAACTAATTGAAAAATGTTGTTAGAATTTCTGCAACAAGAGAGATTTATGCAGCAAATGCAATGATATTGTCAGCATGTTCCAGAGAAGATTTGCAATCCCTTATTGTCTGAAGCGACAAAAGCCAGGAACATGTACAGATAGATTCACACAGACAAACAGACGCACACATGCACGCACATGCACGCAGCTCCCTCTTTCTTCATTCCATTAATCTCTTTCCCAATACACACATGTGCTTTGGTATGCTCTCATTTGTATTTTTCTTTCTGTCTCTTCCTGTTCTCTCTCTCTCACACACACACACACACACACACACACACACACACACACTCACACACACATGTTTATGTTTCATTGTGTCTTATAAACTTTAAGGTTTTATGACAATAAAAAGTATTCTATTCACACTCACACACACACACACACACACACACACACACACACACACACACACACACACACACACAGAGATACATGCACAGAGAGAGAGAGAGAGAGAGCGAACGAACGAAAATGTTTTATTGAACTTTGGCCATGGACCAAAATTCAAAACGAGGGAGAATTGATTTTGTCTAAGCCGATGGTTTCTCCTTTTTGATCGCATGGAAAATGAATGTCGATACTTGACAATTTCTCTGTTCGTTGTTTGATCGAAAAAATGTACTGAGAGAGAGAGACAGGCAGACACAGACACACAGACACAGACACAAAATACGCTGACGGGAAAAAGAGTCAGAGGATTGGGAGCAGGAACAAATACGAACTGGAAGATTGATTGATGTACTACAGAGTACGGTTGATAATCCGAGGCTGAGGCCATGCGCCATAATATAAGAAAGCAAACCATCTCTTCACGGCTGATAGATAGTGTGCAGAGCACTTACTGTCACCTCTCGCGAGTGTGGAGAGTTCACGAGGGTGGGAGAGGAGAAGAGGAGTGCCAGCAAGAAACGGACAAGCAGGCGATAAGCCACTCCTGGATTCATTTTATTCTCATCCCTCTCCACTCTATCCTTCCCGTAGCGAATACTCTCTTCTATCTGAAAGGAAGAATAATGCATTGTGCGCTAAAACTTAATGAAAGCTGTATTCTGGTGGCGGTGGCTTCAAGTTTGCAGTGGTAGCACGCACGCGCTCTGTGAGCGTCTGTTAGTGCTTATATGCAGATATGTTTGACATTGATCCAGTCAGAAATTGCAAGAAAGCAATGGGGAAATGGGACAGCTTTTCCTTTGTTTTCTTTCTGGAATAACTGTTGGGGCCCGAGGCAGATATCATCAATGGCCCTTTCCTCCCAGAAACTCTTTTATGAATATTGTTTGTATATTCTGTTTTGTGTCAGTTTTCATTGTGTTCTGTCTCTGTATCTCTCCCACTCTATCCCCCTCTCTCTCTTATGAATACAAGAACAACCAGGTTCTGTCAGTACAATTCAATCATGAACATGAAAAGTTCTTATTGTGACGAAGAGCTGGCAACCATAGTATTGCATCTCAAACAACAGATGGATGTGCCCTGTTGATGTGATAACATTAATTAAAAAAAAAAATATATATATATATATATATATGCTGTGGGTGTATGTCTGGGGGTGTTTGCTAACGCTTTTGTCGGCTGACAGTGAGCGGCAGTAGTGTTGAACTGGATGATGTTAACTAACAGTACAAGAACTGACAGAAGAAAATAGTAGATAATCAAATGAAATACATGAATGATTGAATAATAGATAAATAGATAATGCCCATTAAGAGATTACATCAGTAAATGAGCTGGATAGATAAGCACGCGGGCAGAGGCTAATGACGGACACAAGATCAGATAATGTTGGAGTGGACAAATAAATTCACATAGGCATACAAAAATATTATTGTATGTCTTTGATGAAAACCAGGATTTATTAAATGTAAGGAATAGATATAGAGTCAGTGAATATTTTAAGTGGATAAATGAAATCATTGCATAATTATAATTGCGTACAACTGCACAATTATGTACACCTGTTCTTACTCTTTGTTTTGAACAGTGAATTAAGCGTGCAAAGATTTCATCGGGTACGGAAAACAAAGAGCAGCACGAAGATGGAGAAGACGAGGTAATCTTCAATATAGCAGTACAGACACACACAGAAAACAAAACAAAACAAAACATTCTCACTCATGCATAAACATCATTTACTGTGGTGGTATGAATGTTTACAAAAAGCTGTGATCAGATCTTCGTGTGATTTATATCGCTCAGTTTATCGTTGCCGAAGCAAATCAGCAATCCTGTACAGCTCCATCCTCTCAGATGAACATGATCCATGCATGCAATCTTGCCACCATGGATTACGATCTCTCCTGGGCTTTATTTGCATTCGCATGAAGCAGGATCATAAATCTTGCATGGGATGCATGCCCGTTGCCAGAATACTTCCATCCCCAAAGGGATTCTCGGTGTGTATGCTTGGGGTTAATTTGCTGAATTATATCAGCTGCGTACATTCAGGAAAAACAACAACAGAAAAGCAGATGAAACAACGATAGTGAAAGGATCACTCAGACACACTCATGCACGTGCGCATACAGACGACCGTACGCACGTACGCGCGCGTGCGAGCGCATACACACACACATACACACACACACATACACACACACACACACACACGTACACCAGAGCTTCACACTGCATTTAATTCACCCTCACACACACACACACACACACACACACACACACACACACACACACACACACACACACACACACACACACACGCACGCACGCACGCACACACACTTCTTCCTGTCATTTTCTCTGCCGCTTGATGCTGGCGCTGTCAGACATGCAGAGTGCCGGAGGGAGAGACAGGGATGACACTAACAAAAGGGAAGTGTGCTGCTTTTAAAAACTCTTACGTCAAGAACCTGACGTGCCGGAAGATCTTTTTCGCTGAGTCCACAACCAATAATGCGAAAACCTACTTTTGTATTTGTATTTGTATTTCTTTTTATCACAACAGATTTCTCTGTGTGAAATTCAGGCTGCTCTCCCCAGGGAGAGCGCGTCGCTACACTACAGCGCCACCCATTTTTTTGTATTTTTTCCTGCGTGCAGTTTTATTTGTTTTTCCTATCGAAGTGGATTTTTCTACAGAATTTTGCCAGGAACAACCTTTTTTGTTGCCGTGGGTTCTTTTACGTGCGCTAAGTGCATGCTGCACACGGGACCTCGGTTTATCGTCTCATCCGAATGACTAGCGTCCAGACCACCACTCAAGGTCTAGTGGAGGGGGAGAAAATATCGGCGGCTGAGCCGTGATTCGAACCAGCGCGCTCAGATTCTCTCGCTTCCTAGGCGGACGCGATACCTCTAGGCCATCACTCCACTCCAGTTCTGCATCAACAATTTACCACGCTCACAAGCCGAAGCGGTAAACAAAACAGAAAAAAACCCCAACTAAAACGAATAGAAAAAACAACAACAACATAATATAACAGGAATACTGAAACGCTTGGTAAAGACGAAATAGTTGAAAGCCTTTGTTGGAATCGGGTAAGCCAGTCTCTGTTTTGCATTTTCCCTTTTGGGACAGAGAAGTGCAGTTTAATCTGTTAATACCTGTATCCATTGATGGTTGTTTTGGGGTGGTTGTTTTTTTATTATAACTTTTTTTGCATGTGTGTGTGTGTGAGTGTCTGTTTCTGTGCGTCCTACTGTGAGTGCATGTGTGCTTGCAAACGCATCAGCTTGTACCGGAAGATTATCCGGTTGTTTTGTTTTCTCATTAAGGAGAAGAAGGCATGAAATGGACATAGATTGTTTATTTTTTTTACGAGTGTGTGTGTGTGTGTGTGTGTGTGTGTGTGTGTGTTTATAACTCAGTAACACTTTTACGTGTAACTTTTAATTGTATTCAGATTTTGAAGAGCTGAGCGTCAAAAGCTGTATGAGTTGTTGTTTCTTTTTTCTTTTTTTTGTGGTTGTTTTTTAACACTGATCTGAGAAACAGACCATTTGTTTCCCAAACTTTGTGTTCAACTACCATATGACAAAAGAAAAAACAGGGTCTGATTTGCTGCTTTATATATTTCCAAGGCATCTCTCTCTGTCTCTGTCTGTCTCTCTGTCTCTCCTCTCTTTCGACCACGCATATTGGTGCTTTAGATTTTGTTTGTTAGATTAGGAATATGTCCACGTGTTTTTATGCCGGTCGGGGTTTAAGCGTTGTACAATATATGTTTGTCCTGAAAGCCGTGTAGGAGACCAGTGCAGTGGGCTGGATCTCAAGCAACATGATTTGATTTTCTTCGATTCAGTCCCACCAGTGCATCCCATCCTTTAAAGGGGAGAAAACTGATCGACGACATGGCGAGAGAGGGCGCTGTAAACCGGAAGTGAGTAATGATGCGGGGTAAAACTATGCCGCGGGAGAGAGAATCGTCAAGGCGGCCATTATTCTTGTTCATGGTGGGGAGCGGTCGGTCCACGCGGCGTGGTTAATGATGGCTGCTGTCGTTGGCAGTGGTCTGCAGGAAGGAGGGTGGTTGCTGTCATTATCGTGACATGGTTTTTAGGGAGGGGTGTGGGGTGGGGTGTTAAGAGAGAGAGAGAGTGTGTGTGTGTGTGCACGTGCGTGCGTGTGTGTCGGTGACTTTGACGTGTGGTTTGTGTCTTGTGGTGTGTACGGGCATGTTTGCAGTCTCTTGTTTTGTCTCTGTCGGTTGTTCTCTCCCTTTCTCTCTGTGTGCCTCTTTCTCAGTGTCTGTTGTCTGTCTGTCTGTCTGTCTGTCTCTGTGTGTGTGTGTGTGTGTGTGTGTTTACTTCGAGTTCCATATTGACCACCACCGGGCCTGTGAATTCTAAGAAACGCAATCAGACATCTCGATTGATTTGCTGTCCTGTGTCAGTCGCTTTCGTTAAACTTCGAAACTTTCAGATGACTTTTGGTAAAACGGGGGAAATGTACAGGTCCAAAATGGCAACAACAATTCCGTGCCGATAAGTCTTTTATGAAACTGCCAAAGTACTCGGTGTTGATAGAAAAAAAAAGTTCGGAAAGTTTTGTAACAAAAATAAAACGAGGAAAGGCGCAGTTTTAGCAAGAGTATTAAGGAGATTGTTCCTGTATACAGAATTTGTCTTCTCATTGAAAATTGTTTTTTTTGCGGTGTACTTTTCCACTGGGGAAGGTCATCCCCCACAAAGCGTACACCCCACACAAACCTTTGTTGTGACACCCAGGAATGAACATTCACTCTCTGGCGAAATCCATTCCTCCATCGACAGGCAGCCCGAAGCACTGGTCATCAGTGGCCTTGACATTACACAGATGGAAACGGAGGAGGAATCGAAAGTGATGTGACCACGACAGCTCACTCTGACGAACAGCACACTTTGACTGATTGGGTGTTAGGGAGCGGGGAGGGTGGTAATAATCGATGGGCGTGATATTGGCGATGGCTGTGGAGATCTCATCTTGTCTGAGACCACATGACAGCTACTCCATAGTTCACTTCATCGTACATCCTGACATTACCTTGTCCCGGGAGAAACAGAACATATTAGCAGTCCTGTCTGTCGTAGGCACGTGCGTGACATGAATGAGACACGACTTCATGATCAGTCTTCTTATATTGGATACAGCATGAGCTAGCTAAGGCTGAGCAATCACACGGTGATATCTTAGTTCTCATTCGTACGTTTCAGAACATTAAAAATATTGAAAGCAGATGTTCAAGTGCTGTGTGCTGTTCTGTCGTTGTTTTGAAAACTCTTTGAGATGGCGTGTATGGTCGACTGGAAAGTAACCAGTATGACGTGATTCAATTGAATGCAGCCACTGACCCATGCATCAGAAATATCGAGCTGGTTGACAACGTGCTTAGAAAGGGCACTGATGAACGGGAAGAGGTGAGTGGTGCGAGATGAAACGCGCATAGGAAGGGTGAATCGTTCAGGCATCGAGTGTTGCAGATTAAGAGGCACTTTCTCCAGACCTGTCTCTTCCTCCATGCCCCTCTGTCCCCCTCTCTGTCTCTGTCGCCAAGAGAATACTCCATCCCACCCCCAACCGCCTCTCTCTCTCTCTCTCTCTCTCTCTGTCTCTCTCTCTCTCTCTCTATATATATATATATATATAATATATATATATATATTATATATATATATATATATATATGTGTGTGTGTGTGTGTGTGTGTGTGTCTGTGTGTGAGAGATATCGTGTACACACACATACGCATTCTCACAAAGCACATCACATCACATACACATACAGACACCACGCACGCACTCAGGGGGCGCATGCGCACACACGTGAGTTTCTGTCCGTCCCACTCTACCACCCCCTTTCTCTCTCTGCCACATGAACGCGCTTGCGCAGATACACCAACACAGATGCACTCACACATATGTCCGCACGCATGTACGGGCGTGTGCGCGCGCGCACACACACACACGCGCGCGCGCGCGCATTCTCTCTCTCTCTCACTCCCAAGAAGGAATTATATTTTAGTGTATGGCCTTCCAAAGAAAGAAACACACACACACACACACACACACACACACACACACACACACACACACACACACACACATCTTTGCTCTTACCTGTGATCAGAGTGTGACCTTAAAATTAGATATTGGTTTTATTTACTTCTGTCGTCTGCCGTCATGAAACCTTAAAACTTTCATACAAGTTCTTGTGAAATCGTAGATAAAAACTCTAAAACTTTCAAATAACTTTTTAAACTACGGAGACATCATCAAACATAAATATGTGTCTGAAATGGCCCGGTATGTCTGTTCTGAAATTGCGAAAATTATACGAGTTAAGAGAAAATTGTTCTCATTTTCCAACAAAATAGCGGCCTCGAAGGAGCGAATTTCTGAAATTGCAGAGGTATCGGGAGGGAGATGATTTCTTCCTGCTCTGTTTGTGATTTTTCTCAGTGAGAATGATTTCCACCGTCACATAACAGTTATGTCAAATCATGATCATTACAGCAAATACAGGGACGAAGGCGTGTTCTCTTCAAACTGTTCAATTGGAATGTAGCCGAGATCGAAGTTTCTCAAGTCGAGCAGCGTGAAAGTCCTTTGGCACAGAACGAAAACTTTCCTGATGAATGCAGACTTCAGATTGTGTAATATTCCTTCTTTTAGCAGATATTTTCTTTTATACAGCTCTGTCCTTCGTATGTGCCGGGTATTATTATTTATCTTTTAAAGATGAAAAAAAAAAAGCCCGCATTTTCTGAGAAATTAGAGTGGTTGTCAGACTGGCCTGATGCCGGGGAAGGAGTAGCACCAGAATAACCAGGCTGTCTGGAAAGTGGGTGACTTGTGATTGTGTGGAGGAAACAGAGTGCAAACTAACTGTGTTTCCTGGTGGCGATGTGAAGCGACATGTACCGACACGATGTTTTCCTGCATCCCATTGCCATCCACTGTGTGCCCATGTCACCGTGTCCCCGCTTGACATAGTGCTGCGTCTCTTCACACACAGAAAGGACGTTTCAGGAAATGTAGACACTTCAGCCCGGGAATAGTCTTTAAGAAACGCGTATGTGGAAAGTTTTGGGAGTGTTCTAAAAATATTTCCATGAATTTCCAGACAGCTGGAAACTGTCACCCCCCCCCCCGCGATTAAGCTTATGTTGAGAAAGAGAGATCTTCAGATGTCGACTTGTACCTAACAGGCTGTAGTTATATTTGGTGAAGTTGAGTGGGCATCTGGATGTCGACAAAGCGAAAACGCGGAGTATGGCTTTTAATGGAGAAAGGGTTTGCAGAGTCAGATGATGTTCTGGAGAACTCTGGTTCAAATATGTTTACATGTGACTCAGGGGCCATGAGGAGATTGGCCCGCACACGCACACACACACACACAACTCGTACAGATACGCAGAGGTTGTTGGAAGCCGTCTCGCTGCGTGTCATCACTATCCCGATTTGATCAAAGATCAAAGCACAAGCTTTTCCACAGGGAATGCCATAATTATATTGCTGTGTAACTGTGTGTGATGTTGCATGATATGTGATCTCTTTTCCGGCCTATGGGACTTTGCCATGGATTCTGTTCACTGATCTGTTTTTGTTATGCATTTTTTTTTGTCTGTGTATTTATCTGTATGCCTATCTATCTATCTCTCTGTCTGCGTTTTATCTATGTATTTATTTTTTCATTTATTTATCTATGTATTGCTGTGTGATACCACCCTTCACCCCGCCCTCACGGAGGGGCTAATGTATCGATCCTACTGGCCAGATGATCTGTTTGTTTATTTTGGATGGCTTTGCGTAGGTTTGTTCAAACACATTTTTCTTTTGCCAATCACATTTGTTTAGAATGTAAATTGGCTCAGGTCTCACTGATCCTTCATAAATAACTGTGTCTGCCTCACACATACGCGTGCGCGCACGCACACACACACACACACACACACACACACACACACACACACACACACACACACACACACACACGAACTCACATTCACAACGCACGCACGCATGCTCGTAGACACACTCTCCGACAGAGACACAAGTGGTTTTGCAGTGTTGGAAAACGTATCTGTGTGTCATCTCAGTCGTAACATCAAAGCATCGACGTTTCCACAGGGGTATATGATAAATGCATTGCTCTCTGTAATTGTGTGCACTGTATGTGATGTTGCATATGTGATCTTTTCCCCCTGACTGTGGAAACCCTCCACCCATTATGCTCGCTTACGGGTGTGTTTTTGTTGTTGTTGTTGTTGTTTAGTATGTATCTATTTATTTATTTTGGCTGATATTATTTGTTTGTGTGCATGTTTTGTTTACCATAATAATTTATTTAACCAAATATTTTTGAAATATCTGATTTTTCTGTATTTGCTCAGGTCTTATTGGTTTTTCGTTAGGCCTCCTTCCCTTCCTCTCTCTCTCTCTCTCTGTCATTCCCTTACCAATCTCTCTCTCTCTCTCTCTCTCTCTCTCTCTCCATTTCTGTCACTGTCTCACAGTCTGTCACACACACACACACACACACACACACACACACACACACTCGCGGCATGCAATCTTTCCCGATAGAGCTCCCAAACGCAGCATTCAAGCCAGTATTGTTCCCACTGCTGCCCCAGGAAAACGGCCCCATACACCCACCCTTAAACTGCCTCCGCCTCCACCGCCGCATCAACCCCCTACCCACCACTCCCAACCCCCTTCCCCCCTCCACCCCCTCTCCTTCGATCCTCCCCACCCTGTACCATACTCCCCAGTTGTCGCCCTTGACATGTAATCTGGCTATCAAGTAATTGCTTCTCCCGAAAACATGCATGCACGCCCTGTGCGAGCACGTTTGATTTAGGGGGTCCTGACACAACGTGCATGTTTTGTCGGTTAAATAACGTCTTGGGAAGAGAGTATTTTTAGCCTATGTATGATACAACATGCATGTGCACTCTCTCTCTCTCTCTCTCTCTCTCTCTCTCTCTCTCTCTCTCTCTCTCTCTCTCTGTGTCAGTCACTATCTCTGCACAATATCATTCAACGAAAAATGATAAACCAATGCTATTTCTCGAAAGTTAAAAATCTGTCTCAGGAACTACCCCCACCCCCTGTGTGTGTGTGTGTGTGTGTGTGTCGCTCTCTGGATAGGAAGGATGAGGAATGGTTACACGCTTACACACACACACACACACACACACACACACACACACACACACACTCACACACACACATACACACACACACACACACACACACACACACACACACACATACACACAAACTAGCTCGTTCAGTATCATACCATACCGTTTGGAATTTGTTTACCTAGTCACTATCTTCCAAAGCGTCAGTGAAGAACACACACACACACACACACACACACACACAACACCATCCGCCTAAAAGCAATATAAACGGAAAAAAAGCAACACAACACGGCAGCACAACGGAACACCAAGCAAAGCAACCAGAGTGAAAGAGACGAAGCCAATCTGGCAGGACACTGTCACACCACGAGGGTCCTTTCCGCCCACCCAGAATCGCAATCAATACAGAATAAAAAAGCTTAATCAACTCAAATGTGGGTCAGGCCTCGATTCCAACGGCTACGTTCTCAAACTGGAAGGAACACGATGTGAACTAACTAATGAACAGAGCTGTATAACAATCCGACCAACAGACTAAAGTAACTAAGAACGATACCAGCTGCTCGGAGCATACCCCAAAAGTGTGGAGTGTGGTAGAAGAATAGGGGAGAGGGAAGGAGACAACAGCAAAGCAAAAAGTGATTGAGGGAGGGTGTGGGGATGGTGGAGGTGAAACCGTGGCTGTCTGGAATCAGATCAGTTTGGCTCTCGAGCGTTTTGCATTCCACAAGGGATCAAGCTGCCCGCGCGAACGGTGTGTGTGTGTGTGTGTGGTGTGTGTGTGTGTGTGTGTTTTCGCGTGTGTGCGGTTGCCTGCACGCGCGCGCGCGTTCGTGTGTGTGTATGTATGTGTGAGAGAGAGAGAGAGAGAGAGAGAGAGAGAGAGAGTTTTTCACTTGCACACACACTACTCTCTCTCTGTATGCTTGCGCTTGCGTGAACGTTCATGCGTGTGTGTGTGTGTGTGTGCGCGCGCGCGTGTGTGTGTATGCGTGCGTGCGTGCACTCGTGCGCGCCAGTCAATAAATGGCGCAGAATGAATTAATTTGCAGGCAGTTTAATGAAACAGATCAGAATGTTACCACGCACGTCACATCTACCCGTGACATTCTCCTCTGGAAGGAATTGTTAATCCTCCTGCAAGTGAAACCAAACTAATAGGAAGTCTTGAAGGGACAGCTTCACGAAGTTGCAATGGATTGAGAGATATTACCTGAACATTCGTGGCTTTAAGTAAACACCCCAAAGTCCCCTTTTTTTCTTCTTTTTTCCCCCCAAACACCAGCGCTGTATCTGTGTTGTCTTGCTTATTGTCCCAACATATGTTTTTATGTTAAGTTCGGCATGCGTACCCAGCACATCGGTGTTGCAATACAGCGCGACCCCCTTCTTTTCTTTTTCCTGAAGGCGTTTATCCTGGTTTCCCAATACACGTTCGTTCATTCTTTCGCAAATTCTGCTCATGTGTTTCTATCCATTTCATTGCTTTCTATGCGCCATGCGTGCGGCGTTTCCAACATACCATGTCCATAGCACCAACAACGTGGTCCATAGCACCAACAACGTGGTCCATAGCACCAACAACGTGGTGTCTCAGTTTTCGCTGCGTCATGGCGCTATCCCAAACCAAGGAGTGCAACTGAGCCACTGGCTGCTCGGGGGTTTCGTGTAAACGTTTCGCTGAAGTTAGCGAATGTCAGATGGACAACCGACTCAAAACTTCTGACAGGTTGATGTACTGGTTCAAAGCACAAATACCCTGGAACTGCAACAACCGCCTTAGAATAAAAAGCCATTTGAAAAAGAAGGGAGGGGTGAAGGAGGCTTGGCTGGCATAGACCCGTTCAATTTTCCACCTTGCTGCCCAGGCCTGGACTTCTGCCAGCAGCCATGGAACATCTCTGAAGACGGAAGGTGTCAGCTGAGAACAGCACGACAGCCAGATCACTGAAGATACATTTAACCGTGCATGACAATATCTAATTGCTAATCAAATGAAATCGGGCTCAGCTGACAACAGAGGTCACGGCTTTTAAAACAAACGCCATGGTGTAGACGGTGTTTGCGTAAGCGGTAACACAAATCACCCGTCAGTACGTCTTCATGCTTCTGATGTTGAATATTTGGAACTGAATGTTTTCTGTCCGTGTTCACTTGACAATAACCCATCCCTGCCCCATGTAGACTGTCCGAGTCATATGTTTGTCCGGAACAAACATAGCATGGCAACGACCACACGAGCTTCAGACAACATCTGTCGATCAGCAGGTACATGTCTGGAATCCTATAAAGTCTTTATTCTTCTTATTCAAACGTGTTTTTGATTGTCATTTTTTTTTTTAATGAAAAGTCAACATCCGTTTAAATGTACAAAATCAAGATTTCCTAATACACACACACACACACACACACACACACACACACACACACACACACACACATGAATATATATATACACACACACCAAATGAGAAATGACAGTGACCTGTCATACCTTACACTGAATGTGATTTTAATGTGATTTTACTTCAGCCGTTCAGTTTAATTTATGCAAAAAATGTTAATTTTACTGCCGTAATTTAATGTTTTCCTGTCTTATTTGCTATAATGTGTTGTGCTTGTGCAAGTGTATTTGCAAAACGTGTGCATGGATGCACATACATGCCGTTTGATTGTCTGTTTCATGTTTGTATTGTTATCATGGGCAACAAGACCACATATTTGGAGATAATTAAGTTGTCTTTACAAACACACACACACACACACACTCTCTCTCTCTCTCTCTCTCTCCCTCTCTCTCCCTCTCTCCCTCCCTCACCTCCCCCCCTCTCTCTCTCCCTCCCCCCTCTCTCTCCCTCCTTCTCTCCCCCCCTCTCTCTCCCTCCCTCTCTCTCCCCCCTCTCTCTCCCTCCCCCCTCTCTCTCTCCCTCCCTCCCTCTCCCCCCTCTCTCTCCCTCCTTCTCTCTCCCCCCACTCTCTCCGTCCCCCCCTCTCTCTCCCCCCCTCCCTCCCTCCCTCTCTCTTTCTCTCCCTCTCCCTCCCTCTCTCTCTCCGTTCCCCTTCTCTCTCTCCCTCCCTCTCTCTCTCTCCTTCCCTCTCTCCTCTCTCTCTCTCCCTCCCTCCCCCCTCTCTCCCTCCCTCTCTCTCCTCTCTCTCCCCCCTCTCTCTCTCTTCTCTCCCCTCCTCTCTTCTCTGTATCTCTGCTTGCTGTCTCTGTGTAACGATGATGTTGAAAACCAACATCACTCAGTGTAAGAGTTTCTGCTATATAATGACGCTAAAGTTAAAATTCTTGGAGAAATAGCGACAGTACCACGCTATGCCTTTCTCAGAGCACCACATATAAATCACATTAACAACTTATCCAGATACATATTTCATTGTGTCACCAGAGAGTATAATACTCTGGATGGTAAGCTATCTTCCACACGGTCAATAAAAAAAAGAAGAAAAAAAAAGAGAATATTCCAATATTTGTTCATAATATTTTTGTACCATAAGACTGGCTGCTACTGGTATGTCAGTAGTGTATTTTTCTTGTTGTATATGTATTATGTAGGCGATGCATATATACGATGACTGCCTATTCCAATATGAAAAGCTTTCAAACACGGACGGGTTCTCCAACACACTGTCACAACTCTTGTGTCCTTTTTAACCTACCGCTTCGTGCCCAAAGGCCGACGCACAAGTTAAACTTTGTGAGTTCTCTCTCTCTCTCTCTCTCTCTCTCTCTCTCTCTATATATATATATATATATATATATATATATATATATATATATATATCACACCACTCTCTCTCTCTCTCTCTCTCTATATATATATATATATATATATATATATCACACACACACACACACACACACACACACACCACACACCACACACACACACACACACACACACACACACACACACCACGACACATTTGCTATCCCATCCAACCACCAACTCTCTATATTGAGTTATATGATGTTCACATACACCACCACACCTCATAAGGAGCCAAGGCCTGAATATCAATAATCATCACTCCCAAACACCCTGTCTGTCTGTCTGTCTCTCTCCCCCCTCTCTCTGTCTCTCTCTGTTTCTCTCTCTCTGTTTCTCTCTGTCTCTCTCTCTCTCTGACTGTCTCTCTGTCTGTCTCTCTCTCTGACTGTCTCTGTCTGTCTCTCTGTGTGACTGTCTGTCTCTCTCTCTCTGACTGTCTGTCTCTCTCTCTCTGACTGTCTGTCTCTGTCTCTCTCTCATTTACCCACCGATTCTTCCCTCTATCGCACTCTCTCTCTCTCAGCGTGCAGGAGGCAATAACCGTGTGCACGACTTCCCGCCTGTGTGTGTAGGTCCACCATCCATCACACAAGGGGGAGATAACTGGCCCCGACATGACGAGACAAGGCCAATGGTTCACAGCAAACACAGGATGGCCAAGCTATACCAGTATCTTTCTTTCTTTTTCCCCCACCAGTTTATACATTTTTCTTCTTGTTCCTCTTGGAACTTAACGCACAAGCTTACTCCCCCTCCTTCTCTCTCTCTTTCTCTGTCTCTCTCTCTCAAATTCGTCCTTGTGAGTTGTTGCATGCGGGTGATTAATATGCATAGCGCGTCAGTTTGTTTTCTTACTATATAAAGAATGTGTATAGCGCTTTAATTTGTTTTCTTACAAAATTAACACTTTACAAATGCATTTCGGCAGTATTATCATCATCATTATCATCCTCGTCATCATCATCATTATTATTGTTGTTGTTACTATTATTGTTGTTGTTGTAGGTGGTGGTGGTGGTGGCAGTAGTAGTACTGATATACTGAACTAGACCAATAATGGTCACCTAAAATGTTATAAGTCAGTAATGTCTGTATAATAAGGCTCACCATACAGTCCTGAGATAGATTTCAAAGCTGGCCTGGCTGTAGACAATATTTATGAATGAAGGAAGAGTCTCACCCACATCCATCGATACTTTCCATAATTAAGTTCGGAAGTATACCCTACAGAAAAAAGGATAGTCCTCTGTGATCGTGACTACAGGTCATAGTCTAGTGAGTTTTTATTGGGTGACGGGCGACACCTTTCAGTTTATAAACAGCATCGTGGTCCTTTGGAAAATCTGCGCCAGGATTCCTCTTGTATTTGTATTTGTATTTCTTTTTATCACAGCAGATTTCTCTGTGTGAAATTCGGGCTGCTCTCCCCAGGGAGAGTGCGTCGCTATAATACAGCGCCACCCATTTTTTGTATTTTTTCCTGCGTGCAGTTTCCTTTGTTTTCCCTATCGAAGTGGATTTTTCTATAGAATTTTGCCAGGAACAACCCTCTTGTTGCCGTGGGTTCTTTTACGTGCGCTAAGTGCATGCTGCACATGGACCTTGGTTTATCGTCTCATCTGAATGACTAGCGTCCAGACCACCACTCAAGGTCTAGTGGAGGGGGAGAAAATGTCGGCGGCCGAGCCGTGATTCGAACCAGCGCGCTCATATTTTCTCGCTTCCTTGGCGGACGCGTTAACCTCTAGGCCATCACTCCACTTGCTCACTTGATGCTCTGTCTGCTGTTCCCTTCGTGTAGTCCTTTCTGCCTTCCCAGCGCACTCATACATATGTGCTATAGAAAGTCCTTTCTGTTTTTCGATTGTCCACTGATATTTCGGAAATGTGATCGTGAACCCTGCGGTGGGTGGGCACAAGCTGGGTCTGTGGTAGTGTTTGCCTGCTTGGTCTTTTAAACCGTATTTTATTCAGTCGTTTTGAGCAGATGTTGAAATAATGCGTTGTGTCTTCAAGCTGCATTTCAACATTTTCAACACATCGTCGTCCAAAGATGAATGCGCGAACATTTCCATTCCAAGGTTCCTTAGAGCTTGGTCTCCGACCGAGGACAGGCGCTATACAACTTTATAAGTATCCATATCAAATCAAAATCAAATCAAATTCAGTGTTTCACTTTGTAAGTTCACAGTTATATTGCTGCAAATCATTAGCATAAACATCGGAATGGGTGCTTCGTAATTACTGATTTCTGTAGCACCTTAATTAATGTCTAATTTGCAAATTTGCCTGAAACCAGGATGTGTTTGTTACAAAGGGTCAGTGTGCACATCTTCACTCTATCGGTGGAGAAAAAGTGATGTGGGCATGCATATTTACGATGACGAAGATAAGACGAATCATACACTGAGGGGTGCGAATGGAAATTCCACGTTCTTGATATGCTGGTTGGGGTTTTCTTTTCTCTTAATAACCTGATCACGTTCTGGCCTTTTTGCTCTTTCTTTCTTTCTTTTTTCTCTCTCTTTCTGTCTCCGAAAGTGAAAGGATGCTGATGGGTGGGCAAGATAACCGATATCAGGAACGGGAAATTCGTGATTATGGATCTGTCTCTCTCTCTCTCTGTCTGTCTCTCTCTGTGTCTCTGTCTCTCTATGTAACTATCTATCTATCCATCCATCTTTCCATTCCTCCCTCCCTCTCTCTCTCTCTCTTTTCCCTCCTGTTGAGTCCATGGACACACACTGATGGACTGAACTATTTGAATCGTTGGTATGATGTACACCTCCAGTTCATCCTGGTAAGAGCACTTGCTGATTTTGCTCTGCCAGCTGTCTTCTGTTTCACTTTCAGTGTCAGTAGCTCAAGGAGGCGTCACTGCGTTCGGACAAATCCATATACGCTACACCACATCTGCCAAGCAGATGCCTGACCAGCAGGCTTTCATTAAATGAATCTTTGAAACTGCTCGTGCAGTGTTTCTTGAAACCCCGTACAAAAGCCAGAGGGCTGAATACTTTTGAAACATTGAATGTGCATCGAAGGTCCAAAGGAAGTCGAACGTATTAACAGGTGGTGTTTTTTATGCCACTGAAAAGTGCAAAGCGTGTTCTGAATGACGGGAAACGTATTTCTTGAACTCTATCACATGAAGGGAATTTACGAGGAATAAATCGGGAAAGAAAGGAGTCCGGTTTCTAAACCTGGAAAGCAAAGTCATATTGCAAAAGACGAGGGAACAACATTGTGCACTGATTTCCATCCCGGAGCCAACACGAGTATTTGATTTCGATGTAGAACTTAAAAGATGAGACAGAGATTCTGTTGCCGCTCCCTCGTTCATCACTCTGACAAGAAAAAAAGAGGCATCTTATTCCCTGTGTGTGGCAAGATCGGCCTGTGGTCTTCATGAATACAGATGGGCCAAACGAGGCATGTGGAAAACAAAAAACAACTGTCCGCGGGAATGAGGATTGAGAACGCTTTGACCCGGTCGCTTTCGCGAACACTTCAAAAGGCAGCAGGGGAAGGGTGGTGGGAGATAACTTTTTGTGATCCTTGGGGCATGCTTATCACACCAATTGCGATGTATAATTTTCAGCTTGATAGATATCTGCTGTGGTATTCCACACGTGAATTGTTAATATTCGTGAATTGTTAATATTCTTGAGTATTATGACAGAAGGACATGTTCGGGGGAGAGAGAGAGAGAGGGGGTGGGGGGGAAGAGGGGGGGGGGAGTGTAGGCGATCTTCGCTGAACAATGTTGTCACCCGAGTCACAGCTGCTTGTACAAGGCATAATCAATAGCCAGCTCCCGTTGCTTCTTTTATAAACGTTCTGATAAAAATTGTTGTGTGAGAGGATCTGATGAGAAGATGTCTGTCTTCATTCTTCGCATGTTCATCAACTTGATCTGAACTTGCTTTGTCAAAAACTATTATCAGTTGATATGTATCACGGTGTGTGTGTGTGTGTGTGTGTGTGTGTGCTTCGGAGATTTTATCCTGATTAAGTTGCATGGTCAAAGCTAAATAGAATTCCTGAAACAGACTGTGTTTGTCTGTGCATGTTTGGGAAAGACAGAAATATCCGAGGGAGTGAGGGAGATGGAGTTGTTGTGAGGGATGGCTCTGGACTGGTATCTTTTCATACAAAACGTGTTGTTACAGGTTTCTCTGTTTGTGTCGTGGTGGCACTGTCTGTGTAGAGATTGTTTTAAAGGGGTGTCTGCGCCACTGAATCGATTTGACGCTTTTCAGATTCTCTGTGTGTGTGTGTGTGTGTGTGTGTGTGTGCCCCCTCCCCCGACTCCCCTGTCTCTCTTCCCCCCTCTCCCTGCCCCTTCCCACCTCACACACACTTTCGAAGCAGTGTTTAAAAAAAAAAAAAAAAAAAAAAAAAGTAATCGGTGTCGTGTTCGCCTCCCGTTGTTTGCTTAGACCTCAGACCAATTTCTTCTGCCCATAGTCATCAGCTTTCGTTAAATCTTTGAAACTTTTCCTCAAACGGGAAATGCAGAGTTCTCACGAAATAACCAAGAACGGGAGAGCCGAAGGAAACAGCACTCCTGAAATATTTAACGTGTGTCTCGATTGGAGGGAAACACGAACACATTAAGACAGGTGATATGTTTTTCCGCATCTGGGGAAAAAAACAACAACGTTAGGTGCGTCTAGGATGACAGGGAGCGTTTTTCTTTATATTTGAATGAAACCATGTAAAAGAACATTTTTGATTTATGAAATTGAAAACTGGGACTGAAAAGGAAAAAGTATATCAGTGTACAATGAAAAGCCTTGAAAGTGGCTTTTTACCATAAAACCCATCAGAGGATTTCGATGGGGCAAATATTTCACTCCCAATTCACGAGTATGACGGGAACGGGAGGAGAAAAAAAAAGAAAAAAAAAGACCGATCAACACCCCCCACCCCCCCATGACATCATGCCTGGTCGGTTGTCCTCGTGAATGCAGACGGCCCAGTGAGGCATGTGGTGAATAACGAGAGGTTCCAGGGAATGAGGAATGAGAACACGTTGACCCGGGCACTATCGGGAACACGTCACCTACCAGCTGGAGAAGGGTGACAGAAATGGAGAGAGAGAAAGAGAGAGAGAGGATTCTTTGACCTTCCTGACACGTTTGTCGTACTGGTTAGAATACATTATTCCGTAATGGAAGCATAAATGATGGGCCTCTTTGGCGATATCCCACCAATGAATTATTGATCACATGAATAATATGTATGGGAGAAAAGAACTCGTATGGGAAAAAGAGAGGAAGTGGGTATGTGGCAGGGAAGTGTTTGGGTGCCATTACCAGTGTTGGGTATCATTACCAGTGTTGGGTGCCATTACCAGTGTTGGCTGCCATTACCAGAGTTGGCACCACGAACACAGAAGAGAAAGGAGAGGTGTGAAGGCTCGGGAGGAAGTGTCAGGCAGCTTTTTACTTTGTTGTCACGACGTTCACAATTTCAGGAGACTACGTTAAATCGAGAAACCAGGGAACACACCCACTCATGATTTTCTACACATAACGTTGATGTGTGTGAGGGGTGAATGTGAATGAAAAGGATGTGGGAAGGGCGGTGTTGGCAAATTCTTCTCACATTTTTCACCTCAATCCAAAATGCGTTTTCAAAGATTGATTCGGAGAATCATTGGGAAGATATATCATCCTTGATTTAATGTCTATGAGTATATATCATGTGCACGTTTTACAGAGAATTCCCCTCGCGACTTTCTCTCGACAATTATTCTTATCCTATATTTTGCTGTGCATGTCTGGGAAAGACAGAAACATGAAAGAGATGGGTAAGCGCATGCATTTGTGTGTTCTGAGCCTTTGTTGCGAACAGCTACTGACGCAAAGCAAAAACAAAACTTAAATCGATCGTGCTGATCTCGGTTGTGGGTTTCCTTCTTTTGTCTTTGCGATATTGTCTGCAGCGTTGTTTTCAAAGTTTTTTCTTTCAAGCTACGATATTGATTTTGCCTTTTCTTTTTCGGGAAATACTAAAACGACTCTCTCTCTCTCTCTCTCTCTCTCTCTCTCTCTCTCACTGAGTGTTTATATAGATCGAGTGCTCCTGAAATGAATAATGTATCTGGAATTTTGAGACAATCGAACATTTGGAGAGGTGGTAGCTCGTCTGTAACTGATAAAAACGTGCTGAATATCTGTAGTGTAGGGAAATATGCTTTGTTTTTTATTTGAACGGTATCATGTTAAAGATAATTATTGACACAGGGAAAAGGGAGGGCAATTTCTGAAATTACAAACTCACATCGCAAGAAAAACGAAAATCCAAGAACGCGAGTGAGGAAAAAAAAAAAGAAGAAAAAAAAAGAGAAGGTGGGTACGTAGAAAGGCTGTCGTAACTGTGTTGTCACCACGGTCGTAATTACCTGGAAACAAGCCAGCTCGGGAAATAAGGGAACACATCCCCTCCTTATGTATATATATACTTTTTTTTCTTTTCTTCTTCTTTTTCTTGTTGTTGATTGTGGTGGTGGTGGTGTGTGTGAGGGACGAATGTGAACGACAGAAATGTGGAAATACGGTGTTGTCGACATTCTCACCGCGATGCAAATAATATTACGTTGTCAAAGATTAATTCACAGAACCACAGGAAAGATACATGGTCAGTGGATTATTATCTATCTGTACATACGCATGAGGAGAGGCGAAAGTGTGTGTGTGCGCGCGTGTGTGCGTGTGTGTGTGTGTGTTCGAGCGAGATATTTTCGGCGACATATTCCTTGCAAATGAAATTGCACAGTCAAAGCATAATACAATTCCTGAGAAAAAAAAATGCAATCAATTTACAGTTATTTTATTTCCCATGTGCATTTATCAGAAAGACAGAGATATGAATGAAAGAGGCAGATATAAAAAGTTGGGAGGGTGAGGGAGGTGGTCAATATTCAGGTAAGGTTATTGCAGACTGATGGGCCAGAAGATTGAAGAGATTTTTTTTTTATCTCAAGGCCTGACTAAGCGCGTTGGGTTATGCTGCTGGTCAGGCATCTGCTTGGCAGATGTGGTGTAGCGTATATGGATTTGACCGACTCCTTGAGCTACTGATACTGATACTGAAGAGAATCTTGTTCATGGAACATGTCTTTCCTTCGTCAGACTCACTGTCGCTGTGATCGATGCTTTCAGGCAGGGAGTGCACCGCATCTAACTCTCGTGTACTCGGTGGCTGGTTAACCTCAGTGTCAGATCCGACACGGACAGAGATAGATAGAAAGAAAAAGCAAGAGAGAGAGAGAGAGAGAAGGAGAGGGCGGGGGCGACAATAAGAATTACATTGCGTTCTTTACAACATGCTTCAAGATGAGCGTGTTGTGTTGTGTGTGTGTGTGTTTTGTTTTGTTTTGCTTTGTTCTTCAATCACGTCAAGGATTTGATTTTCACAATTATCTTTTATGCCAGTAAATTTTAGTACGAGTTTTACGAATTGCAATTTCTTTTTCGTTATCTCAGAGTTTATGTATCGCAGATTATTTACTTTGCTTATCTACTTTTAAAAAAAATAAAAGAAGTATTAGTAATGAAGAGTTGTTTTCATTCAAATTATTTCAGATTTACTTCTTTTTACAATAGTTAAAGTTATGATATTGTGCGCATTTGAGAGCTTGAAAAGCACAACGTGTATCTTTTCCTTGTTCAGTTTCAGTTTTCAGTTTTCAGTTAACAATTACAACTTAATGACTATTCTATTTCAGAATGGATGCTTGACACACGATTTTACCCTACTCAAGATTCGGCTATGGTTCTGTTACTCAAGGTGGCGTCACAGCGTTCGGACAAATCCATATACGCTACACCACATCAGCTGAGCAGATGTCTGACCAGCAGCGTAACCCAAAGCGCTTAGTCAGGCCGGTTGAGTTTTTTTTCTTTGTTCTTTGATTTTCATTATGTAGAGACAATTTTTTTTTTGTATGTGTGAATTTCAACTTTCTTCACCACCTGTTCATACTTCATTGCATGCACTAGGTCTTCAGTTCCTCAAATAGTGTTAGAATGTGATGTGGAACATGTTGGTGCACCTTTCTGATGGGTGCAAAAATGCTAAAAAATACACAAAATATGGATACCGCGATCAATATCAAGATGGTGAGTAAATACTTTGATTTTTTGCACACATATGGAACAACATTCCTTGCATACATATACTAAATATCAATTGTCTGGGTGTTTATTTGTTTGTTTTTTTTACAATTTTTTCCCCATCCTATACAAACCCTGGGTTTTCAGGGATTGGCAAGGGCAAAAACTCTTGGCATGGAGTGAGTTAAGAAGGAATGTTTGACAACGATAAACACACGTTGACGTGTTTCTCTGTTGCAGGCCGAGTGTTCTGCTATCGCCGACTGAAGAAACGCGGGAAATGCGGGGGGCACCTGAAGAAGATGAATTACGCCACCCCAGAAGCCTGCTGCCGCGGCAGAGGTGTGGGCTTTGCCACCAAGAAGGTACCCGTATTTCTTCCACAATTTATTCATCTCTCTCTCTCTCTCTCTCTCTCTCTCTCTCTCTCTCTCTCTCTCTCTCTCTGCTCCCCCCCTCTCTCGTGGGTATGCGTTACACACACACACGCGCACACATACACGATTACACACACACACACACACACACACACACACACACACACACACACACACACACACACTCACTCAGAGAGAGAGAGGAGGGGTGAGGGGAGAGAGAGCATGATTGTCTTTAAGGACGAAATGCAGTTTAAAAAAACAACAACAACCCCCCCCCCCCCCCCCCCCCAACAAACTCAATTATGTATATAACCATGACCAGAGCTTTTGTCTTTCTCTTGGGGCACTCCGCCCCCACCTTCAACCCCAACCCCCCTCCACTCTCCACACACATGACAATCTTTTCTTTTTTTCTTATTTTTATTTATTTTTTTTCATTTTTTTTAGAATTTTTTTTTTTTTTTTTTTTTTAATCAAAGAGCGTGGAAAACGACGAACTGCGGTGACGAACTAAATTACGAAATCGAGACATGAGCATTCTCTGTCTCTGTCTGTCTGTCTGTCTCTCACTCTCTGTCTGTCTGTCTGTCTGTCTCTCTCTCTCTCTCTCTCTCTCTCTCTCTCTCCTCCCCTCTTTTTGTGCTCAAAATTGCCAGCGAGACACAAATTTAAAAAGGTGTAACATCTCCATGACAGCCCTCAAGAGGGCTTGTCACACAAAAAGTTCATCTTTGAATTTGGCCCTTCAGAACATTCGTGCAAATTCAACGGTAAGAACGATCGTTTGGGGGCAACGCAGGAGACTCGTTATGTCCCCACTCGTTGTCAAGCGGACCCCTCCCTCCTCCACCCCTCCTCTCTCTCTCTCTCTCTCTCTCTCTCTGGTCTTTTTTTTCTTGCCCCAGAAAATCCACTTTGACAAGTAAACGAGTTGTAACGCGGACAAAAAAGAAGAAGAAACCCATTTTGCGAGGTGTTTTCCCCAATGAGAGCAGCCCAAATGTCACACCGTGAAACCTGGTACAACGAGTAGACTTTTCAAATGCAATTCTGTGTTCTTTATATCCCATGCTCAATCATAGCATGGCTTAAAAATACATATGCACTTCCATCACACGCACACATAACACGCGTACACACACACACACACACACACACACACACACACACACACACATATATACACACATATATATATATATATATATATATATATATATATATATATATATACGACATAATTTCTGTCGATCCTGAAGAAAACATGTAAAAAAGTATATTGGACAAGTTTCAGTCGTATTAAGCGTATAGACCGAAGACGTGTTTGTGGCATATTTGTCATTCCATCTAATCTATCACCAGCAAAAGCACCCAATTATCGAGACGAGAGAAAGACTACAAATCCAATTTTCTGGGAAATGAAATGGTAAATTTGCCATGAAGGCAGAAAATGGGTGAAGAAGAGACGACAGAAAGGTGGGGGAGGAGGGGGGTGGGTAGCATTCCCATGGAAAAATTAAATGCAATACGAGAATGAATATACGAGATTACACACATCATTCTCTGTTGCGGACGCAAAAAAAAAAAAAAAAAAAAAAAAAAAAAAAAAAAAAAAAAAAACCAAAAAACCAACAGACAACCCTAAACAACAACAAAACAAAACAAAACAAAAACAACACACACACACACACACACACACACACACAGAGAGAACACTGAACACTTTAATGTCAATAGCTTTACAGCCCTAATGACATGGGGGTTCATAATACAAATAACAACATGCATCAATAGTAATAATATTGATGAAAACCAAAGCCAAAACGAGAGAGAGAGAGAGAACCACCAAAAAACATCATGACGGGTTAAGTTGCTCGTAGCTATAAACATGTGGAGAAATATTTACACGTGATTAATATTCATAAGTCTTTTTACGCATGTTTCCTTTCACTTGGCAATGTATATTGCACCCATGAATTTGCATATGAATTTTACTATTATTGTCCTTGAATATATTCATCTTTCTCCCGCCAACTTAATTTTGCATGTATTCCGTTAATTGTAATTAGATAATTTACCATTAGATATAATCATGAATTTTTTTGCTTTTTAATCAGTGCTAAACAACATTATTTTGACATTAAACGAAAATAATTTCGTAGGGAGGCGTTCTAAAACCGTTTATAAAACCCTATCCAAAAACAATAGATGTAGCAGGAACATGTTGAAGCAATAGCAGTAGTACCCGCAAAGTTCAAGTTGTTCCAATAGCAGTGCGGAGAAGACGGGGGGTGGGAAGAGAAGGGATCGGCAGGAGACGCAAGACATTATAAGCAGAACCAAGTGTTTCGTTTCGTCACTTCTGAACACGCTTTAGCTTTTCGCTCTCGTTGGAGTAATACTCTCCCCTTTCTTGACACCCAAGCAATCCTCCGACCTCTTTTTCTCTTCAGCTTCTGCAGCCCCCTTCCCCACCATTACCTCTTTCTCTCTCTGTCCACTCGTCCCTCCTCGTACAGCGTTGGTATTTTCAGTTTCTCTTTCAACGTATGTTGCACGTGCACGAATCAGCAGCGGCAGACAGCACTGGCCAGTACTCCCTGATCGCGTTGCTTTTCGTGGTTCTCGTACAGTTGACAGAACAGTGTGAAAAGTGTTCAGTGACCGCGGTGAGAGATCGGCCTGCAGTGTAAGGGCAGTTGCTGTGTGGCATTGCAACGTGTCACAGGCACAGCTAAGCGGCGAACGTTTCGTGTGACGGAAACACTGTCACTTTTGCCGTTCTCTGATAGAGGTTTCCTTTGTTCTTCGGGGGAAAAAGACACGCTCTCCACCCATCCACGTTCATGAGATGGAAATATCTCATTGCCTTTTAAAGTTTTGTGAACGCAAAAAGAGATCCAATGGGAATTGTTTGCTATCTATGCAATGTCTTCATTTCTTCGTTTCTGCTGTGTGACGGTTCCGATTGGAAATCTTATGTGTGCTGCTGCTTTACTTACAACATCCCAGAGCCCCGAAGGGATATAGCTGCAAACTGAACCAACTATGGAGTGACAAAGGCGTGTTCATCTCCAAACTCTGCGTTCTCTCATTTTTTTCATCGTTCTCTTTCTCGCACAGTTAGCTTCCTTCCTTTCAAGCTGTCAGTATGGGATTGGCATAGAGCATAGCAGACCATTTAGGAGCGTGTGAGGTTTGCTTATTTTCTGGACAACGAACAGTCAATGCCAACAGCTACATCAGATATCAAACTCCTTATTTAAGCTTGTGTTTCTGTGAAAAGCTTTGTTTGACCACCTTGTTCTTGTTGACAGGAAGCCATAACCTGCTGTGCTTGGTGGTGGTGAGGGTTTTGCGTATTCGAATTTTTTTGTTTTTTCCCCCCACCATTATGGTTAATTATTAGTCATGCGACTTTTCACATCTTTGACAAATGTGTGTGTTCTGAGCGAGAATAGAGACCCGTGTTATCAGCACAGACACCCATTCTGTTAAAACAAAGGCAGGAGGGGCTTGAGCCAAAGTGCTAGCAAAGCTGAGCCTGTTCCACAGCCAGCATTTTTCTTTTTGTTTTGGGTTTTTGTGTTTTTTGTCGTTTTAGTTTGTGAGGAAAGACACTGGAACACTTCATTATGCAACCCCTCCCAATACAAGTTTCAATCCTTCAATATTCAGTATGTTCCTACTTGAGACCACACCAGCGTACAAAAACTGAAAAAAAGTCAATTCACACCTTTCAGTCTGCCTGCCGATTACGTCTCACTAGTACCAAAGAGGAGAAAGAGGACCCCCCGTCAACCCCTTCAGACATTCCAGTGTTCTCATGTGTGTTGATCACGTACTTGAACCATACATGAACCCATAAGACTTGAATATATGTGCACAACTCAGTCTACTGCAACAGGCCAACACTCCTACGTCCTACCCCACCCAGCTGTCGACAGTTAGACGCAGACCACCACTATCTATTTTTAATGTCCTATCCCACGAAGCTGTCGACAGAAATACTTTCATAATATTTCATATACCCCCTTTCTCCACCCCTTCCTTCCCATCCTTCTTTCCCCTTGCTCTGGATGCTAGAGACTAAAGAAATCCGGGCAGTCCCACATCAACCTCAACATCCAGTTGAAAGAGGGGTAAATGGTACAGAACCCAGCAAGTGAACGTTGAAGAACAGATCAACACCATCGGCCAAGTGATCTCTTGGGTTCCTCAGGGATCTGTCCTTGGCCCGACTCCGTCATCTACATCAGTGACATCAACAAAAACATCAAATCCCCGGTCTGTGCTATACCGGCAGATCCGTTCCCAAGCAGATACCAACGCTCTCCAAGATCTGTGAACGAACTTGAGCGTTGGGAGAAGACCTGGCAAATGTCATTCAGTGCCAGCAAATGTCATGCACTCTGAGTGACAAGGAAGAAAAAGCCCTTCCCCTACCACCTGTCTGTATAATGAGGAACTCCAGAAGGTGGAGAAAGCCAAATACCTGGGCGTAGAGTTGTCTAAAGACCTTCACTGGGGAGCACACATCCAAGCCACAACAGCAAAGGCAGACAAGACCAGTGCCTTCATGTATAGGAACCTGAGAGGATGCCCCTACACCACCCAGCCAACATGCTACAAGGGACTTGTGAAGCCAATCCTAGATTATGCTGCGCCAGTCTGGGACCCCCCGCAACATATCTCACAACCAACCTGGAGATGGTACAACGCAGATTAGCTCAAACTGCGCCGCATTGTAACTAAGGCCACCATGATGTACAAGATCATGGGTGGTTTGGTTGAGGTGGCACCAGGGAAGGTACTTCAGTGCAGACAATTAGAACTGTCCCAGGCCACCCAGAGAAACTACAGGTACCCTTCTCCCGCACTGACTCTCACAAGTACTCCTCCTTCCCTTCAGCTGTCCGCCTGTGAACCAGATTCCAGACCACATAATCTGTCATTTCCCCTCAGTCATTCAAGACCATGACTGAGGCCTGTCTGTGAGCCTCAGGCTCAGTATAGCTTCAGGACAGGGGGGTTTTTTGTTTGCTTTTGTTTTTGACTGATGCTGTGTGGGGCCCGGGTTCCCCTGGCTGAACTAGGGGGCTTAACGGTCGCACACAGACATCAGTCATCTAGAGCGCACTCCCCTATTGTGGATTGTTGCCCTGTATAGGGATTACCACAGGATTATAGACAAGACAAGTAGAGTGGGAACTAAACTAGGAACATCCAGTTTTTCCCCTCGGGATGGGATGAGTAATATTCACAAGGCGTGAACGTTCACTCCACCAGTCACACAGAGGAGCGAAGGGGAAGAAATGTGGAAAAAGCCACGAAATAAAGGTGCCCAAAAATCATTTGTGTGGTTTTTGTTTGATTTGACGAAAGTAACAGGATTTGTGTGTTCTGTTGGCATTTCATGGTATTCTCGGCCTCTGTATATATAACCAAGCTGACATTTATCTTTGATTGAAAGGCGGTCGTGAGGGAAGGGGATCTTCAGAGGACGCATTTCCACGCGATCATCACGATAATAAGGCACGATTCGCAAAGTTACAAACACGGGCAGCAATGTGTACGGGAAAGAAAATTGCATTGCACACGAATGTCATTTGTTTTAATCAGTTCAGCGTGTTTGGCTACAGTGGGTTTTTCCCCTAATTGCTGTGTGTGTGTGTGTGCGCGCGCGCGCGCAATTGTAATGGATGTGGATTATCAAGACAGATAGGAAGAATAGGCCATGCCGAAATCCTAATCCTTGAATAAAAATTTAAAAAAAAAAAAAAGTTTTAAGATCTGAGTTCTTTCTCCCTCTTTCCTCCCTCTCATCTTTATCCCCTCAGCCCCTGTCACCTTTGCCCGTTTCAGTATCAGTAGCTCAAGGAGGCTTCACTGCGTTCGGACAAATCCATATACGCTACATCTGCTAAGCTGATGCCTGACCAGCCGCGTAACCCAACGCACTTAGGTCTTGAAAAAGAAAAAAAAGATAAAGATGAAATGAAATAAAATAAAAATAGATGAATAAATTGATAACTATTTTTTAAGAAGAAAAATATAATAAAAAATAAAATGAAAGAAAATAAAAAGACAGTAATGATAATAATAAACAAATAAGCAAATAAGTGTAAAACATACAGACCGTTTGAACTCTGTTCTTCCCTGCACTGTGTATTCCAGCAAAAAGTGGGTCGGAACCGCTTCATCTGCACGCCGTGCCCGGGTCAAGACTCGAACACTCTGCCCCTGCCGAAAAAGAAAGACAGGAAGAAGAACAGCAAGAGACGCCGAAAGACCACGGCGGCTCTGAAGACGACGACGACGACAACAACGACGACGACGACAACATTACCGGTCAAAGACGATAGCTACAAGCAGATGGCTGCCACCAAGAGACCGGTTGAGTGGCCAAAGCCACAGACAGGTGAGTTGGGGGGGGGGGGGGAGTTCGTTGGAGAATATATGGGAAGTGGAAGAGAAGTATTTGGGTTTTCGAGAGTACCGCCCATCCCCCCCAAAAAAAACGACAGTGGCAACATTTATTTCCCTGTACTCTTTCGTTTACAAGAATTAACCTCCCCAAAATCAAAGATCTTGGTTAAATTATATTAATATGCATTCACGCAAAATATTAATAAAAAAAAAAAAAAAAGATTTATACATTATTTTGAATGGAATGTCTGCTTGCAGTCATAAGAACCCTACAGGTAACCTTAAACTAACAATGAACCCGTATTAATTTCATTCCATCTGTGTAAATGCACAACAATGTATACTCTTCTGTGTTGTCGTATAATTTATATCTGCAGAGTCCAACAAATTTGAATGAGCCATGAATCCAAACGTCAATGTATAGATAATATACTCATTGAAATTCTGTCGTTGTTCCAGGTTTAACTGAAAGCATACCGTGTTTCACATGATAGTTCAGTGTTTGTTTTTTAATGTTTGCAGACAGCCCCAACAAACATGGCTACTACGCAGCCTTTCCACGCCAGGGTGACGAAGAGGAAAAAATTCAGTGGTCAGAGTGGTCTCCCTGTAGTGCTTCCTGTGGCGCAGGCTGGAGGTTTGAAATATTGATGATCCACAAATGTCGAGAGTATGAATTTGATGTCGCACACCATAAACACGTATACGCGCAGGAACTCTCACACGCATATACGATCGCTTGCATTCGGAACCTTTCCTGTTGATAACTGTGCAGCCTTTATAATATGGACCAGAAAAAAACAACAGTTACTGGTGGTGGTTTTCTTGAGGGGGGGTGGGGGGGTTGTTGTTTTTATCATATTAAGCCATATTTTTATTCAAGTGATGCTTGTGAGTATAAGTTTTTATTCCGATTAATTCGTTTAGATATAACAAAACACAAAAAGTAGTGTCAGGAATTGGCATTATACAATATACAAATAGCAAAACGATTCAAAGTCAATGAAATGACACATTAAGTGGGATCTTTATCACAAACTATATTACATGCACTTGTCCGTAAGAAACTGTTCCTGTCTGATCTTCGTTGAATAGGCTTACAATGGTTCCATTCCATATTGGATTGGAGCACACAGTCATGTTTGCATTGTGCAAGAGGATTTTTGAGTTTTGGATAACTGACAGATTTGGTAAATGTATTAGATTCCTATCTTGCATTTGTAGATATTATATTCTAATAAGTGTTAAGTATATCATCACTTGTTATTCGTTCAAGTCAAGAAAGTGCATCATTGCACGAGATTCGGACATTAATTACATTGTCGCATTTGTCATTTAACAGATTCACAGAGCAAACTAAAAGTTTGTGTATGTTTACAGTAACATATAAATGTTCAGCTGAATCTCTTCATTCTCAGTAGCACCCATGTAGCATTCAAAACTAAATTGGTAGCAATGATTCTCTGCATAAATCTTATCAGCGCCCACCAGCGTTTCAGTTTGACAACTCTAGCGCACTTTTTTGGTTTAGAAATGCATGCTATTTTTTTCTCATTGTAGTAACTGTGCCATGCAGCGTGCTGACCACATTTCTGTGAAATGATGACACAGGTCCCGGTTCAAGATATGTGACGGGTGTGACAAGAACGATTATGAGAACGTGATGTCCAGGCCATGTATGATCAAGTTCTACTGCCCAGGTAAGTCCACAGTTGGCAGTAGTGATGGTGTTATTTGTTCGCTTCAGGTCTTGGCTTTTGGTTTTCTTTCTCACTACTGAACTACCGTAGTAATTGTCATCCACAGACGGCAGTATTAGCAGCAACCAGATGCTGTCTACTCAGAACGAAAGACCGACAGAATAGACAGATAGCACACATCTTCGTGTAATCTTACGTACATTGCTGGAGTATCACCTGTCAAGTCACATTGTATCACATCACATCCTGTTACCTTACTTCATGTTAAGTGACATTACCTTATTATTACAGAACAATGGATTCATAGCTATTAGCATAACACATACACGCCATTTACAATTGTGTAGCTGACGTTTTTGTTACCCCATCTACACCATACTTTTGCACTGCTGTTGATTTCGTTTTGAATGATCAACAAGTTTTGTTTCTGGCTCTTGTAGTCGTGGATTCGCCGTTACAGGCGGACTGAGCATTTTTCCTTCTTGTCTGTCCAGTGGACGGTAATTGGGGACCCTGGTTTCCATGGCAGCCGTGCTCGCAGTCGTGCAACGGCGGGACGCGGAAACGTCAGCGAAAGTGCAACTACCCCCCTCCGGCCTACGGGGGTCAGACGTGTCCTGGCATGGCCGTGAACTCCCAGGACTGCAATGAACAACCGTGTCCTGGTCAGTATCGCCTTCACACTGACGCAGAACGTTGCACGTGCTGCCTGTGTTGTGAGCCTGTTACCCGGCATGGAAACTGGTCCTCTCTCTCTCTCTCTCTCTCTCTCTCTCACACGCACACACACACACACACGCACACACAACACACACACACACACACACACACACACACACATCAACACACACACATACACACATCAACACACACACATGCATAAGCACACATACATAACCGCATGCACACTGCCATGCACATCTCCCCCGCACGCACGCGCACACGTGCATAACCATATGTTTTGAACGCGCACACAATACGTGATATGAGCAGACATGCGCACTGCACGTGAATACACAAGTTGCACGCACACGCAAGGACACGTTTGTACACGTCCGTGTTTTTAATTCCAGTGGACGGCGGCTGGGGAGACTGGTCCGAGTTCACGCCGTGCAGCACCACGTGCGGGTCAGGGGTCAGGCGTCGCGTGCGCTCGTGCGACAGCCCCGCCCCAGCGTACGGGGGTCGGGATTGCCCAGGGTCTGCCATCCTGACCCGAAAGTGTGAACTGGTCAAGTGCCCACGTGAGTTTCTGTCCGTCCCACTCTATCACCCCCTTTCTCTCTCTGCCGCATGAGCGCGCTTGCGCAGATACACCAACACAGATGCACTCACACATATGCCCGCACGCATGTACGCGCGCGCGCGCACACACACACACACACACACACACACACACACACACACACACACACACACACACACACACACACACACACACACACACACACATTCTCTCTCTCACTCTCAAGAAGGAATAACATTTTAGTGTATGGCCTTCCAAAGAAACACACACACACACACACACACACACACACACACACACACAGTTGCGCGTTCGATCATCCATTCATGCACTCATGCACACCCGCGCGCACACACAACATAACACTCACTCATTCACACACGCGCGCGCGCATATTCAATACACACATGCGCACACACACACACACAGATTAAAAAGATGGAGGAGCGAGCTCGACGTTAGAGAACAAATGCAATCTGCACCATACATAAACAAGACTGCATGCATGCATTCCTCTGTGTGTGTGTGTGTGTGTGTGTGTGTGTGTGTGGAGGGGCAGAGGGACTGTCATGACCACCACGGGATCAGCTTTTCCCCTTTCGTATTCATGGTTAGATGAAATAATGTCACTGGTCAAGGGTCTCAGTAATTTCTCTCTCTGCGTGTGCGTGAGGGGGTGAGGGGGGCGGGGAGAGAGGGGGAGATATGGGACAAATGCACTGTCATGACCTCAAGGGGATCAGCGTTTGCTTTCCCTCTCCGTACTATGGGTCAGATGAAATAACGTCACTGGTCATGGGTCTCCGTAATTTCTCTGTGTGTGTGTGTGTGTGTGCGTGAGAGAGAGTGAAGGGGGACTGGGGGAGGATTGTCATGACCACCACGGGATCAGACTTGCTTTTGGCTTTATTTTCTCTCCGAATTCATGGCCAGATGAAATTTGTCTGTGCGCGCGCGTGTGTGTGTGTTTGTGTGTGTGTCCCGGAGGGGGGGGGGGTCTCCTCTCTCGTTTCTGTTCTGTTCTCTCCTCCCATCTATCTGCTTCCCCATCTCCTCTTTCTCCCCCAGGTTTGTGTGTATCTTATCCATCGATAGGTGAACATCTTGACCAACACTGGTTGTTGGACCAGTTGAATGATTGACAGACTTAGTGACCAATCAATTGAACGATTGACAGATTTAGTGAATATGAAAGTTTACTATGGGGCGCTACCTCAGTGTCACGGTTTATAGTGCGTGCAAGCTGTGATGGTCAGGCAATACGAGTCTAACTTGTCTGGGGATCGGTCGCTTACTTCAATCCGATCGCTCACTTCAACTAACAGTTTCAGTTTCAATTTCTCAATGAGGTGTGTTCGGACAAATCCATATACGATACATCACATCTATTTGACAGATGCCTGACCAGCAGCGTTATCCAACGCGCTGATTTTGCCCGAGGACAACGCTCGTTGTCATGGGTTCTTTTTCAGTGCGCCAAGTGCGTGCTGCACACGCGACCTCGATTTGTCGTCTCATCCGAATGACTAGACGCTCAGTTTGATTTTCCAGTCAAACTTGGGAGAAAGGGTTAGAGCGGGATTCGAACCCAGACCCTCCTGGACTCTCTGTATTGGCAGAAGAGTGTCCTTACCATTCTGCTACCTTCCTCCTCCTCAGGAGGAAGGAGGAGGAATTTAGTTGAATGTCCCGTCACACATATCGGTGATTGAAGACATTTCGTTAAGTATTTATGAATACATTTGAGTATTATCGGTTAGTGTCATTTAATCTTTCAATCATTACAGAGAGAAATAACCTCAACTCACCCCCCAGTTGTGTTGTTTTTCAGAGGACGGGGGCTGGTCACTCTGGTCCAGCTGGTCGCAGTGTACCGCCACGTGTGGCCAGGGCGTGCGCACGCGCACACGCGCGTGCAACAGTCCGCGACCCATGCACGGGGGAAAGGAGTGTGAGGGCAAGTCCGTGCAGACCACTCACTGCTCCAGTGCCAGGCCCTGCCCCAGTGAGTCACTGAACGAACGAATGAAAAAAAATTATTTGAGGGGGAAATTAGGAATAAGCACGTCAGGCTTGTTCCCCTCCTGCCCTCATAACTTGTGAAAGTAAAGCGAACGTGCAATACGAAAATCATAACATCGCAAAGGGAAGTTTCCAGTTATGTTTCAGAGGGTTAGTACAAGAGAGCCATTTGGAAGGGGTGTCGTTGAATAAGTGGTGGTCATCACATCAGTTGTGATTTCGGTCGTGTACACTAAATGGCTGGGGGAGGGGTTGATATATACCTATATGATGGGTGGTGATGGTAGAAAAATATATTTGTCACGCTTACGATCGTTTTTAATCTAAATATCATTGCTTTAATAGGTGTACCACTGGATCTAAAGCCGAATGGCAACGTTAATTGATTGTATATATGTACGTATGTATCTCTCTGGCTGGCTTAGCCATAGTCACAGGTCCGTTAGAGCCTGGACCAACTGAAATCATTAGCTGGAATCCGGATGTTTGTTTTCTTTTCTTGTTTAGGTGTGGCTTGGTTTCGTGGTGGTGGTGGTGTTGATGGTGTGCGTGTGTGTGTGGAATCGTGTGTATTCGAATGGAGGTACCATGATAATTGGGTCAGCTCTTACTCTATAAAGTAAGGAAACGCGTGTGTGTTTGAAGGGGGTACCATGATAATTGGGTCAGCACTTATTTTATGAACTGTGGAAGTTATATCTTTAATGGAACGCATGAGTGGTTAATTACCGGTGAATGCAGATTGATTTACTGAATTTGTTGACTAAATGGGTTGTGTGGCCTTTCAGTCAATGGAGGCTGGAGTGAGTGGAACGAATATGGGTTTTGCCGAGCACCTCGTTGTGATTGGGGTTTCCGCATCCGAACGCGCCTGTGCAGCAATCCTCGACCCCAGCATGGCGGCTCCCATTGCCAGGGCAACCAGTATGAGCGTGTGGAATGCTTCAATGATCAGGACTGTCCGCGTGAGTACACTTTGTCGAAACAATTTGCAGGACTGACGTGTGGTACAGAAGCTGATAGAATCAATTAATGTTTCATTTCATGTGTTGACATGTGCCAGTGTGCACACAGATATGCCACGTCGATCCCTCGCGCGTGCGGGCGTATACACTCAACGCACACCGTGTTAAGTCTAAAGATATGTTTTTCTTTTAACGATCCAGTTATCTGAAATCATTAAATGGAAAAACTTGGAATAAAAACACAACAACAACAACAACAACAACACCACACACACACACACACATACATACATACACATACATACATACACACACGCGCGCGCGCGCGCGAAACGCACTAGGCACACATCTTCCTCACACCCACACAGCCGCCCCCCAAGTCTCTTTCACTGGCTGTCGGCTTTTTCCCGTCTGTCTTATCTCTTAACACTCCTGAACATCTGAGCTCAAGGAGAGCAAAAAAAAAAAAAAAAAGGGAAAAAACAACCAGATATTTAATTTTCCTGAAGCAGAGACTGCTGGAGGGAGGGAGAGAGGGTGTGTGTGTGTGTGCGGGAGAGATCGGATGAGGAGAGAGAAAGAACAGTTCAAAAAGAAAAGCAAGTAAACTACAACACACACCAACATGCTAACAACGGATCGAGAATTTTTTTAAATTTCGTTTAGACTAATTTTCTGGTCTTCGTGAAGTTGCGTTAACGGGTTCCAAATTATTGTAATGGTCATATCGTTATTGAGAGAGAGAGAGAGGAAGAGAGTGCGCGTTTGTATAATTATATATCTATCTATATATATATATATATGTGTGTGTGTGTGTGTGTGTGTGTGTGAAACCACAAGGCAAAGCGCGAAATTGGAAACTCCACTGGGATATAAATTGGGAAAAAAAGAAGAAAAAAAGAAAACCACACCAAAAAAGGCATGACTTGAATTGTGTATTTCCCCCGAGTACAAAATCCAGTTTGCATTTGTTTTTTATGTGTGAAGTTTTTAAAGTTCACATTTTCTACATGAATATTCTGCCTTCTTCTCCGAGTGCATTTTTTTCTGTCGCTGCATGGTTGAGAAGCAAGTTGAAGTCCACAAAAGGCGGAAATAGCTATTGTTTGCTATGGCTTATTTACCCTACAATATTTACCCTACAAATATCCTCTCGTTCAAGATGGGTCTAAGAAATTCAATTAAATGTTCCTATTGTGCAGAAAATGATTATCTTGAACACTTTTTTTTCGGTACTGTCAAAAAATTAAAAAGGTCTGTAACCAGTGTACAGGCTATATTTTCAAGACAACAAATCAATAAATCTCTCTTAAAGAAACAGACGTTCTCTTTGGTGACAGTCCGGAGGACGGAAAGAGTATCTTTTGTCCAGTATGTGAATCATGTACTTCTATTTACAAAAATGGTCATTAGTAAATTTAGATACGGACATGATGTGACTGTCCTGTTTAAAAAAAAAAAAAAAGGGTTAAAGAAAACGTTTCTTCAATTCTAAAAATGAGAGAGAAAAAGAAAACCAACAATAAAAAGTATCCTTTTAAGGGAAAGAAGAGGAGGCACAGGCACACACACGTGAGCGCGCTCGCGCGTCCGCACACACAGACACACACATGCGCACATGCGCACGCACACTTCCACGCGTGCACACGCACACACACTGACACACACACATAAACGGGCACACACGCGCACACACACACACACACACACACACACACACACACACACACACACACAGGATAGAATTCGAACTCAAACTCAAATGTTGCACCCAGAGTGCCTTTCTTTTCACCCCTCTTTTCACGTGTTACGATACACAGAACGCTGTGTATTCCGTGTGCCATCCACCTTGTTTTCACTTGCTTCTTTGATTGTGCCACACATTATCAGTTGTTGCTGCGTATGTTTAAGTATAGGTCAACAAGTTCACCCCCCCCCCCCCCTTTTTTATTTTTTTTAAACAAAGTGAACAATGATTAATGAGTGCAGCATAGTCTGTGTAGACATAGCGCATTATAATCTTCTCTTTTTTTTCTTTTTTTAAAAAGACTGTCTTGTCATTTGCAGTGTTAATAAAGGATGAATATTATTGTAACAAGCCCAAAATCAGTAAATGAAAAGTTGTATTTATTCCATAAATGCTATTGATCACTTTGACATAGTATTGTTTTGATTATTTCCATGGTGTTTAGTTGATTGTGTAATTTATTGACTCACTTGTGTAAACAAAGTGAGTCTATGTTTTAACCCGGTGTTCGGTTGTCTGTGTGTGTGTGTCTGTGTGTCCGTGGTAAACTTTAACATTGACATTTTCTCTGCAACTACTTTGTCAGTTGACACCAAATTTGGCATAAAAATAGGAAAAATCCAGTTCTTTCCAGTCATCTTGTTTAAAACAATATTGCGCTTCTGGGATTGGTACAAAAAAATAAAGAATGAAGCCTAATTATATGCAAACTGCATTTACTGTTATATTTATATTTTTTGTATTCTCTAAACTTGGCACTTTGATCCGATATTCTGACCCAACAGCTAGAGCAGTCATTATTATCATTTTTTGTTCAAACAGGAACTTCTTTTGCTAAGCATGGAATTTTTATTTATTTTGCAAACGTTTTGGTTCAGATAGTAAAAAGGGGAAATTACTCTGTAATGCTAGTGGAGTTAATTTGCTTTAAACTGATCTTTCTCATCTTAAACATTACATTTTGAAACAAGAGAGGCAAGGCCTTCAAGACTCACTTCTGATGCACTTTTTTTTTTAAATCCAAGCTTTTTATGTATTGAGTATAATTTCAAAATGTAATGTTTAAGATGAGAAAGATCAGTTTAAAGCAAACTAAGTTCCCCAGCAGAGTAATTTCCCTTGTTCTGCTATCTACACCAAAACGTTTGCAATAAATAAAACTTCCATGCTTAGCAAAAGAAGTTCCTGTTTGAACAAAAAATGATAATAATGACAGATCCTTTGTTGGGTCGAATATCAGATCAAAGTGCCAAGTTTAGAGAATACAAAAAATATAAATATAACAGTAAATGCATTATACTCAATACATAAAAACTTGGATTTTTTTAAAAGTGTGTCACAAGGAAGTCTTGAAGGCCTTGCCTTTCTTGTATACAAAATAAAACAGTGGTGGACCCAAGAAAGTCCGGGTAAAAAAACAAAACAAAAAAAACCACCCCAAAACAACAGCAACAACAAAACCATCTCCACCCTACGTCTTTTGCTTTTGACTGCCTTGACACGAAAAAAAAATATATTGTTTGCTGTGGCACTTTGATGTAAATCTTCTTTTTCTTCGTTCGTTGGCTGCAACTCCAACGTTCTCTCTTGATGTTGTACACGAGTGGGCTTTTACGTGTATGACCGTTTTTACCCCGCCAGGTAGGCAGCCATGCTCCGTTTTCAGGGGCAGATGTAAATGATGTAACTCTTTTGTGGAGTTCTTTTGTACCTTCTTAGTGAAGTACATACTATTCAGATAAACTAGCACTTCGGGGTTGGTTTTAAGAGCCAGTGCTGACTGATTTCTTCTCCCCCATCTCTCTAATAAGCATATGCATATTTTGACTTGAAACTATATATTTTGTTTTAGTCATTTTATTCTCTGTGTGTTTGTGTGTGTATGTGTGTCTGTCTGTCTGTCTCTTTCTGTATTATTTTATGTTATAATCCGGTTTACAGTTCCATTCTGGCTGGCTTGCCTCCATTGTCCGTCTGTCCCTGTTGAATCTGATCCTCTGCGGTACTCTGAACGCACTCTCCAGGAGGCCAGAGGAGATCAAATCTCTTATGCTTGCATGAACAGAGAACACGCGCTGACGTCCAGTGACTTGGGACCCAGTCGCAAGCTGGCCATGAAGGCCTCAGGAATGCGTTCCTCAGTCTCCAGCGTGTGTTCTGTGACAACATTAACTGAGAACTGGCGACAAACTTAATAATCACTGGTGGACATATCCCTACATAGCCGACCAAGTTCAGAATATGTTAGATGGCAGCGTAGGAGTTCGGTTGCTTATCGGATCAAGTCTTGAATAGGTTGAACTGATTTTCCGTAAAAGTGCGTTTTCGAATAATGTTGTTTGAAGAGATAACCGGTAAGGAACCCGCTGTCTATACATAAAAAGGAGATCCCGCTGAAATTCTGTTGTCACCACAATCCCCCTTTGTTCTTGAATGAGGTGAAGGTTTTGGCATCCCTCACGAGAAATCTGAAAGATGCACACAGGAATTCCATCCATTTGTCTGTGTTGATTATTTAGGACTTGACGTTCTGATTAAGGTTAAGACTTCAAGAGTGCCATTCTTTTCTTTTGCCTGTTGATTTAACACGTTGCTAGCACCTTTAAACGTAGTATCTTTAATTTTCTTGGACTCAGTTCTGCCCCGTTTCAGCATGGTATCCTTGGGATTGGTGCTTTGCTCAGATTTTTTATCATCACGCCACCTAGATGTGAAATGGGTAACCGACTTTTGTTGGGGAAGGTTAAAACGGTGAAAAAGGAGAATTTGGCCCCGCCTCACAGTGCGGAGCCTTAGACACAGTTGATATGAATTCACTGCTCCGAAGGCCGTAAAGGCTATAAGGGACCTTTAACCTGAAATGATTGTAACGACAAGGAGCAGTGGCGGGAACAAATACACTCGACAGATAAACAAACCAAAAAAATCGTCTCAAAACATAAACATATAAATGAAGGGGAATGGCATGTCATAAAAAAACATATTTTAAAAATTCTGTTGACATTATTGAAGTAGCGATATCTTTATCTTCATTATGCAGATTTTCATTAGACCTAACAGTTGATGAATTCTGTTGCACTTAAAATATTTCATCAGGCTACTAAATGAGCAGATGGGTAGGAAGAAACTGTGAGAGAACTTTGTATACAAAAGCACGTGGTATGTCACATAAATTATGAGCGAATATTATACATTATAGTTTTAGTCTCATTGTTCATTTTTTGCGTGTGTGTATGTGTGTGTTTGTGTGCATGTGTGGGTCTGTATTTTTGAGTTCGTTTGTGCATGCGCGAGAGTGTAAGTGTACACAAGTGTCAGTAGAGTTCTGTGCACGTGCGTGTGTGTGTGTGTGTGTGTGTGAGGGGGAGGTGGGGGTGCGGAGGGAGGTGGGGTAGAGGATGAGGTATGTGAGTGTATGCATGCCTACACTGTGGGAGCAACAGGATATTGGAACGTATATATATATATATATATATATCTTTGTACATATGTGTGTGGAGATATGGGCATATGTGTGTGCGCTTGTACAAGTAAGTGTTCATCTGTGTGTGTGTGTGTGTGTGTGTGTGTGTGTGCCGTGGAAGCTGTGATACGTAGACTAGAAATGAGTGTGTGGAGGAGGGGGGGTAGAGGAGGTGCAGGGTAACGTGTGTGATGTGTGTGTGTGTGTGTGTGTTGGAGCTCATGTACGTTTATATGTATTTGACTGTGCTTTCATATCTGTGAAACTGCATGTTCGGTGCATATCTGTTATGCATGTGTGGGTGTATATGTGAATGTGTGTCTTCATGTTTTACCCCCTTTTTTTTTCTTTTTTTTTTTTTACATTATAGTTATTATTTATTATTTATTTATTTGTGTAGGCTTATCTATCATTTATTCACCTTTTTTTTTCTCAAGGCCTGACTAAGCGCGTTGGGTTACGCTGCTGGTCAGGCATCTGCTTGGCAGATGTGGTGTAGCGTATATGGATTTGTCCGAACGCAGTGACGCCTCCTTGAGCTACTGAAACTGAAACTGTGAACAATCACGTGCCTTATTTTGTCTGTTAACATAGGGTACTGTTTGCATATATAATAGGTAGACGAACAGTTTTATGCTTGCTTTTTATAGAAATACATCTCGCCCACCTGCAAAATACACTCACTAAACTACTGCCTGACGTGAATGATGGTCCATTTTGTCAAACAGTAAAACAAACACTGACAACCACCTGCTGCTTGCACACCGACAAGAGAAGCCATTTGGATGCCACTACAGCATCGAAAAGCTCAGTTCTGACAGACAGATTGTTAAATCAGATGTCATATGGCATTTTGTTGAGTGAAAGCATACACAAGCAAACTCATCATACATGTGAGTGCCACTGTCCATGAACCGGAATCGAAAGTGACGGTATAGCCATTTTCCCGGAATCCTAACCTCCTGCCGTTTTAATCTTCTCCAACCGAAGTTCGGTAGGCCTACCCATTCACACCAAGGTGAAGAGTGGAATATAGTCACAGTTCCTATCCCCAAAACACATCATCATGCACTGGTGAAAACGTGGTTAGAAATCCAATACCTGTTTTTGCCAAAGCTCTTCCGGTGTGGGTAATATATCGATCACACCTTGTGATGACTTCATAGAAAATAATATGCAGGTATGTGAGACTTATCGTAAGTGATCGTGCGATAGCGTGTATTGTTCTGCCAAAGTACAGTGTAATTTATCAATGTGGCTGGCAGGTAACGGAACATGGTGTCCTTGGAGCGAGTGGTCGGCTTGCTCTTCGTCATGCGCGGACGAAACGGCGCTCCAAGTGCGTCAGCGAACCTGCACGTGCCCAGAACCTCGCAATGGTGGAAACGACTGTGAAGGTGAAAATGAAATGTTTTCTGAGCAAAAATGGGAACAAAGTTTCACATTTCAAAGAGGTTTTTTTTTGTTCATTACCTGGTTGTTGTTTTTTTTTTTTTTTTTTTCTCATCTGAATACCATCACCCCAACCCCTCACCCCTTCTCTCTCTCTCTCTCTCTCTCTCTCTCTCTCTCTCTCTCTCTCACCACAGTTGATACAGTATATATTATTGTTTTCATGTTGATCCACAGTCCTTACCACCATCCCTATCCTTTATTTACTTTATTCATTCATTTATTAATTGTATATAGTCCACTGGCCCAAGTACGAATGAATCGCCAGTCTATGTGCCCGTTTTGTTTCTGTTTTTGTTCATGTTTTATCGACTACTAGTAAAGTGAGTCATTTGAGTATGTCCCTTGCTGAATACTTTTAAGTATTGGGAGAAAAGTTGAAGCAACATAAAAGATTTTTAAATGTAATGAAACCAAACTTTAAGGTGGTGGTAATGATTACATACTAAGATCAACAATCGTTTTTTCATTGTGTCAACATAATGGGCGTGCAGGTGACAGTTTGGATGTGAGAGACTGCACTGGCCTTCCCTTCTGCAACAGTGAAGTCGAAGCCGAAGAAGGTAAGGGATCTCACTCAGCGTATCCAGTAGTAGTAGTAGTAGGCCTCCTTCGGTCATGGCTGACCTTGGATAGAGTATATCCGACCTAATGTCTAATTGGGCTGTCTGCTTTGACCAAGCAACGTCGCCTGTGACTCTAGAGACCGATGCGAGAGAGACGGTCTCTGTCGCAGTGATCACATGTGTAAGCTGATGCTGGTCTGTCGGCTCCCTTTTCTGCGAGCTCTCTTTTCTGCTGCAGCAGCTGACAGTTTGTCCTCACCAATCCGTAGCTGATTCTTGAGAGTGCTTCTCCATCTGTTGCGGTCATCTGCAAGGTCCTCCCAGGACTCAGTGTTGATTTCAAGTATCCAGTACACATCAAGGAGTATGTCTCATTTTACGAGTTCATGAATTTGATATTTTCATTTCATCTGAACCACATCAGGATTTTGGAATGTGTTGACATTAAAAAGATGCACTTTGTTTTACAGGAATAAGTGACGATTTTAATGCCTTAACTTTGTTGAAACCTTCCTTATCCATGCTGATGACATTGAGCATGAAATAAAAGTACTTGAGAAAAGGGATGCGAGCTTGTATTTTCTTTTTATCAATGAAAATGGATTTTTGGTGACTTTTCAGTCAGGGCATGGTCTGGACCTCGGACCGTTCTGGACAATTCGTTTCCATGCAGTACTTGTTGGCAACGGCACAGGGCATCGCGTTAAAAAAATGATAAACTCAGTATTTTAAAAACAGAAATACAACACAAAGAAAGCAAGTAGGCCTGACTAAGTGCGTTAGGTTACGCTGCTGGTCAGGCATCTGCTTGGCAGATGTGGTGTAGTGTATATGGATTTGTCCGAACGCAGTGACGCCTCCTTGTGCTACTGAAACTCAGATTTTTGCACTGGCGTACGATGGTTAAAACGTCTGCCAGAAAAGGTGACTCAGCCCTGCAGTGGCGACCACCCTGGAGGCGCGGGTTCCAACTTGCTGAGGACCAGGGAAAAAAAGAAAAAAAAGAAAAGAAAAGGCAGCAATACAAGGGCATCCAGGAGTCATGACCTGGGTGCGGCCTGGCCCCCGTAGAGTGTATTTGTATTTGTATTTCTTTTTATCACAACAGATTTCTCTGTGTGAAATTCGGGCTGCCCTCCCCAGGGAGAGCGTGTCGCTATACTACAGCGCCACCCATTTTTTTTTTTTTTTTTTTTTGTATTTTTCCTACGTGCAGTGTTTTATTTGTTTTTCCTATCGAGGAGTTAAGGGTTGAAACAATTGACTGAGGGGGGCTTCTTCTCTGAAGACCTTGTACAGTCCAGCTCTCCCCAGAGTTTCTTATCACTGGGCGAAAGTTATCCATACTTTGATTTTTAAAAAAAAAAGGTTTAGTTTTTGATAGTTTATTCTTCAATGTGTTTTTTTGTTCAAAGCTATCAAGGAAGAAACAAACCCCGAGTCCTTGTCATCTGTGGACAGATATGGACAGTTCCTTTCATCCTCTGAAAAGGATCGTCGATCGTCTTGACCCTGTAGCAGTTCTGATAGTCCTAGGACATCTGGTGGTTTTGTCCACTCATTGGTAGAATGAGTGGGTCAGCCACGTGAGTTCTGAGGATATGTTATGCCCCCCCTTCCTCCCCCTTCTGCACAACTACACTGACAGAAGAACCAGGTGATGAAAACACATGCAAAGGTTTGACCGGGGATACTTCGTCACATGCTTGCCTGAAGTCCTTTAAAGAGGAGCCTTTCCCATGTCCCTGAGGACTTTTTAATCGTTTTTTTTTTTCTGGAGTACAACAATAAAAGGAGACACGCGATAGATCTCATTTGGACATGTTCATCAGTGTTATTCGATCTTTCTTCACGAAGACTACCAGGGAGATCCAGAAAGCCACCCTACCATCACTGGGACTTGCGTTCTTTCACATCTTTCAGTTGTCAGGCAATCTCTCCTCGGGTTTTGGAGAATGCAGCCTTCTGGAATGCAGAGAACCATATCTGGTCAGATGCCAGCTCTGGAACTGAAGATCTGTGACATTTAATGCAGGATGTTTGTCAAATTGTGTGGTATTCAGGGCGTCTGCTCTGCCCAGACGGAAGTTGAAGGTACTGTCAACTTCAGAACACAAAAAACAGTCGGCAAACCTTCATCGAGCAGACCTCCTTGTTGCAGAAGTGGCAGACACTGAGGGGAAAATGAGAAGTCATGTACGAAGAAGGTTTTTCGATCCAGCGGTTGGCGGGGCTCTAAGCACCATGATTTGATTTTAGATCCAACGGACATCCTCATTGGATATTTGATGTCCCCGTTTCCTTGCTTTTAGAAGGAGGCCACAACAGAACGAAATCCGGATGGACATTCCGTACATATGTGGAACATCGGAGAGCTGTCCCGTGCCTTCAGACAACTCAGGGCAAGGCACTTCTACACACCTACCAAACCCTTACGGTCTAAACTGACACATAAAGGACGTCAAGAACTTTAGAAGACAGAGAAGTGTGGGGTCATCTACTATATTCAGTGCACTGACTGTGACTATTGGTGAAACTGAGAGACCACTGGACAAACATTACAAGGAACATCCAGCAGAAAATGACTGCTTTCCACGAGCATTTTGCATTACAGAATCACAGTATAATGACATGGAGAGGACTTGTGTTCTGTGCACAGAAACCAGTTTCTGGAAGAGGAAGAGAAAAGAAACCTGGCAAGTCAAGATGAGAAAGCTTATCCTCAACCAGGACACTGGACTGAAACTCCTTCCTATTTATGACAGTCTGTTGCAAAACCATGGTTGGGTGCATGTGGACAGGCAACCGTAATGCAGCTGTGAACTTAGTTCACTCTTTCTATTCCTTCGTCTCATAGACCGTGGGGGCACTACCCAATTGGCAACCAGCCTCCTCCATCCCTCGTGGTTGTCTGTCCTTGTCTCACTCAGGGTCAGACCTGTCCTCTCAGAGAGATTGTCCTCCCATCTCTTCTTCTGCCTGCCTCTTCTCCTTGCTCCCTGCACTGTTCCCTGCAGAATGGTCTTGGCCAGTCCCGTGGTCGCGAGTCATAACTATACCACTTCAATTTTCTTTTGATTACAGTGCTCAGTAGATCATTAGTGGCCCAATAGCTAGTTCAGTCACAGCTTGCCAAACTCAAGACTTTCCAGAATCAGTTTTGCTGAGGAAGGTAGTGAGAGACATAGAAACAGTTTTGTACAAACTTTCACTAGTGAGTAAAAGAATCTTGTTGATAAATGTTTTTAAACTGTCATTGTTGCAGAAAAAATGCATAAACAAAGACTGGTGTCAAGGCAGGTGGTACTTGATAATTGTTTGTGTGTCATACTCACTCTCATGTTTACTGCACAGGTGCAGGGGAAGAAAGCAAGTCGCGGAAATGTGGAGATGGTGGCCTGGAGGGGTCTGGAACTGGAGAGGACTGCGATCAGGTGTGTATCAGGGTATGCTGGTCTACACAAATAATCATTCATGTTCAGTCCCACGTACAGGCACAGATGTCACTGCAGAAAGTTGTTGAATTGGTTTTCGGTCTTCAAGACAACAAAGAGTAAATGGATTGCTTGATTGCCAGCATGGAACCAGATAACTGGCAGCCTCTTGGTAAGCTGTCATGAAATCTGACTACATGTTTCATGCACCACCTGTCCCTGACAAGTTGAAGGAAATGGAACAAGTCAATGCAGTTCAGAGCATGAATAAGGTGGGAGGCACCTTATTGTGTGACATGATGGCCAGTGTCCTGACCTGTGATCAGCTTCAAAGACTGGCTAACCCTTTATTTTGCGTTTAGTATCTCTTTACCCCACACCCCAAAAGTGCATATACAAAATTATATATTTTCATTTATTCTCTTGCAATGAAATCTCAGCTTTTATGTATTGATGTCAAATTGTTGTAGAACCACCATCTAAAACCAGTTCATTTGGTATTCATAAAATCAGATCATACCAATTGGGCTTTATTTATTCATTTATCTGACATCACACAGTTGATCTGTTATAATTTGAAAATCAGTCAATATATAAGTTAAAAAGATAACAGTGACGTATCTTTTGTGTTATTGCAGGAAGAAGAGGAAAATGACAGACGTGGAAGGCAAAAAGAATCTAGAGCCCAAAAACCCAGTGAACAATAACAACTGACTGGAAGCCTCCATATCTGTCAGTCGGCAACCTTGTTTGCAGCAGCCTACAACTTGACAGCAGGTTTGACGGTGACTTGGACATCATCCATTCAACTCCATGAATACCATAAATTTTCATTTTGTTAAAGCATCTTTTTTGTGTGTGTGCTTACAAACATAACTTAAGCTTCTTTGTCAACATGTTACAAAAACAAACTCACTTGAAGAACTAAAATTGAATAACAGAAGCTTCTTTATCAACATGTGACAAAAACAAACTCACTCGAAGAAAAAAAAAAGGGATTAAAGTTGTCTTGACAAATTTTTTTTTTAATTAACAAATTGGGTTTCAAGTCTTCTCCCACTGTTAAGAATAAATGTATGTGTACTTCACACAGTGGCTTAAAAGAACAAAATGGATTTTAGGACTTCTCTGTCTGCAAGCAGAATGTCTTTTTCTTGGTATCATGGATGGGAAAAGTGGTGTGGCTTGAACTGGCCACAGTAATCGTCACTGTACAGTGGACTCTGGTATTGATGGAACTCGTGGAGAATGCATGTGCATGCAGCTGGTCTTTTAGCTGCAAAAGAACAGATTTATGGAAGGAATATCGTGTCAAGATTTTTTTTTTTTTTAATTGTATATACGATGGTCAAGTTACAGTTGGTAATGTTTTGTTTGAGGCACCAAATTTTGATAAGCTCATAAATATGTGCTTATATATTTTATCTTCAGCTTCATAATTATTAACCATTAACATTTCAGCCCATTTTTACATCCAGTCATAAACTTTGAAATGGAAAAGTTTGACTGGATAAAAATCTCGAAATTTTAACATTCCTTTTGATGTCATGTGTTTCACACCCGTCCACAAACACTTATGTGCTAACTGTTCTGTGTAAAATTGTGTTCTTGATCCTGTAAGAGCATTTCCTTACCAGCATGGCTTCATCATTTGAAACATGTTATGTGATCAGACAAAAGTACAAATTGATATTATTTCCATTTCACATCCTCCTCTGGCTCATTTTTTTTTTCCTTGCAGAGTATCATTGTAATCAGTCTTGAAGTACTGAGAAACCAGTTCACTTCTTGAAGATCGTTTTTCAAGGATAGTAGCAATTAAAAGCGCACTTTTGTGTGAATGTAAGGTATAAAAAATGAAATAAACACAGTAACCATGATGGTTAACAATTCATTAAGCCAACAAAGAACCAGTAACTCAGGTGTACCACCCACACACCCATGTTTTTAGTTCAGGGTATTAAGAGGGTCATACTCACAGTGCACAGAATCTTGATGGATAAAATTCTTCAGTGCTGAGTACTGTGGTAAATAACCAATACTTAGTTGAGTATCTGATATATCTTCGTGAGTAAGCAATTTTGGGTGTGAGTGATCACTTTAATTGTAAATATTTGCGATTGATTACATTTCTATTTCCTTTTTGCCTTCATTTTGTGAAGGGGGAAGAACAAGAAAATGGTAAAACACATGGATGTGCACAACCAGTGTTGAACAATTTTGAACATGTTCTTTTCTTGGTATATAAAAAGAACTTAATTATGCTGAATCAGGGTGGGTTTTTTGTTTTGTTTTGCTTTTTGTTTTGTAAAGGCCAGTTTCTAGTCTCAGGCATTGTTCAGGTGAAGTGTGCTGTTCTCTACACTTGGAAGCAAATCATGTGACAGTTTCTCTTGCATGATCTTCACATAGATTTTCCTGGCTGGTTTCAGTAGTGAAATTTTGCCCTTTATCATCAAGCCTTTTTGTCATCAGCAGGGAAGGGGTATCTTGAATATCCATTTTTTGGGTGCAGTACTGCTTAGAAGTGTTAATGTTTCGGTCCCCAGGTAGTCATTTGTACAGATGGTGGATAATCTCGAAGAATAAATGTTCACAGTTGAATGCCCGTGCTGTGGTCAAATTCAAAATTCAAAAAGTGGTGTCATGTAATGGTTTGTGATTTGGCAGGGTTTTTTTTATGGAGGAAATGTTCCAGTGTGTCAAAAGGTATCTCAACTGAGAGTTTGATATGTGTGATATTACATAGACCAGTACCTGAATTTTAATCAATCCACCATGTTATGTGCACATACTTAAATTCTGTACCATCTGGACAACACTGATGACCAGTTGATAACAGAAAAAGAAAAAAAAAAGCATGCATGTTGCAGCACTCTGCTCATTGTTAGTTATATTATGTATATTTTGAATACGAGTATTCCTCCCCAGGTACTGATAATGACCGGAACCCACTGAAGAAGACAGAAAATCAGATTATAACTTCTAACATATTTGAAAAACTGGGAAAAAAAGAAGTAAACATTCAGAAATTAAAGGCTGAGACATCTTCCAGATCCTAACGTATTTCAAAGATACACCCCAGGTATCTGCTTTAATAACTCTTAATGTAGACACACCCCAGATATCTGCTTTTTAAATTACCATATTTTGATGTGATTGACAATGACAAAGCAATAATTGGTATTCTTGAGCAAACACAGTAATTCTATAGCAATTGGAGCTGAATTCAAAGAATATCTAAGCACAGGGTCTTGATGGTGGCTCTGGTGGAAATACTAGACAAAATCTGGGAAAGATGATAGGAAAGCCTTGGAGATTTAAAGTGTAAAGTATTGCTTCTTGGTGTCAAGAACATGCACTTTGTAAAGGTCTTGAAAGCAAAGCTTTCTGCACCATTTTTGTTGTTGTTGTTTTGTTAGTAAACTCCATGCTGAATATTTACAGTGATGACTTCAGTTCATAACAGCACAGCTGTAAATAGTTTTGCTAATTTTGTAAAGCATGCTCATCTCTCTATACTCAGCATCTCTCCTCAATCAATATTGATGTCTCAATCACTTTATTCCCTGAAACTTTGCACGTATATTTTAGTCATCTTATTCTTGAGATGCAGGAAAATGTCTGAAGAACGGTAAGGAAATAATGAAAACCTGCAAATCTCGTTGGGAAGATAATGCTGTAATGAAAATAAAATAGATTAAAAAAAAATTTAAAAAAAGGAAAACCTTTCAGATGTTCAGTCATTTCACTTGTCTTTAAAGGGAAATGGGGTGGTTTACTGGTCACACCTGTTGATGTAGACAACTCATGTCATATGATGGACATTTTGGTTAAGTTGCTTTGCTTTAAGAATGGATCCTTTTGTATGCTGAAGCTTCTAGGTTTTTTCGTGGAGGTGTAATTCAACATCTTTGCAGTGTCCCCTACAGCTGTTCGGATGAACAAGATGTATGTCAGCATTCAGAATTTATCAATCTTTTCGTGGGTTTCTTTCTTTGTTTTCTGGTTGGTTTGATTTCTGTCCCACTCAAAAAAGCTCCTTCCCAAAAATGGAGGTGTTTGTGGTTCTAATAAATGTCTGTAGCCTTTTGTGGTATGGCGAGGTTTGTTGGGATGCCATGCGCTTTTTCAGTGTTAATTTTATCCAAACCCTCTGGAAATTGTCACAAATTACCCTTTTCCATCAGGTTCTTTGTTCTGTCATTTTCCGCCCTCGAGGTCCTAGATATATTTATTCTATTTTAAGAACACCTTTCTTTTGCCTCTGAATTCAATGGCCACTTTTGATGGCCAGAAAATGTTTCTCTTTTTTTTTGTGAACGTTATTTTTGTTGCACTGCATAACAATGAGTGTAGTTTTTTCTCATGTCTTCAAAGCCTCTAAGACAGGATGGCCTACAGCAAAATGGTAATATGATCAATAGTGCTCAACTTTTCCCTTTAGGACCTGCCCCCTCAACCCCTCTCAAGTTGTAAAGTTTTTCTGTTCAACCTGTTTTACTTCATGGTTTGTTTGACATGTCTACAGCCCTGATATGGACTTTCGAAGGTTTTTGGCATTACTGGCCCTAATAAGGGACCTGGTTTTACTTTGGTGTGTCATGTTACCAGCCCTTATAAGGGACCTGGTTTTAATTGATGGTTTTTGATGCTATCAGCCCTTACAGTTACAGGATCCTGTGCAGTCAGCTAGGTTTAGGTCCAGAGGAACTGTGGCAGTGTTTTAGTCTAAATGGTGAAAGAGGGGGCTGACCATTAACTGAGGGAAAATAAAGTTCAGATACTGCTGGTTCAGTTACACACGTTTTGCAGTGCCATGAAGGTGCTTGCTGATGTGGAGACGAGTACTGGTGGTAAGTTTGGAAATTCAAGTTGTCCTTCATAGTACATAAGCCCAATGAAATTACATTTAGGATGTAAGGAATTATAGGTGGCTTGAACTTTTATCCTAGGCCAAAAGCCCACTTTATATCACAGATTGACATAAGCTTACAGTTGGTCCAACAGCAAAGTAAGAGCTGTATAATAAATGGTTTCTCCATTGCAAAGTGGTAATTTACAGTTTAGTCTTATGAGAAGGACTATGACACTAAAACTGGGAGGCAAGATTGCACTGGCTCTTAGTGCTGTAGCCTTGGGGGCTTGCTGGCCTTTTGGGAACCATCCCAGTGCTGACTGTACTAAAACCCTCTTGGCCAAGAGAGTGGGGATGTAATTTGGGCAACACACTCCACTGTAATCAAATTCTAGCCCAGATAGGACAACAGTTGCGTCCTCTGCTGTTCTGATGATCATAGACTGACATGACTATCATCCCATGTGCCCAGGATACTAACGAAAGTAGGTTACGATCTGGTGAAACAGAGAATCAATTCCTGATCCTTGTTTTTGACTTGCTATCAAGTACGCTGTTATTTGGACAAGCCCCCCCTGTGGGATGCCTTTGATCTTTCAATTTTGAAAGCATCCCAGCCTTCTGGAAATTCTGTGCTAGGAATCTCCTCTTTTCTTTTTGTTTTACTGCTTGTCTGCTTTTTCTGCCTTCCTAGGCCCCGACAAGACATATCTTTTCCACAATCTGTGGTTTACTATTTGTGCCAATGTGCTCTGGCGATTTGGTAGTGATATTGCCAACATACGGATGGGCACTAGCTGTCCATTCTTCAGTGTTATTTGCGTAAATGGCCTTTTTGTGACTGAATTTTTTTTTTTTTACAATTTTGGGGGGTAATCTGGGATAATTAAGTGGAAAGGCTGACATTCTCAGCACAACCCAGTTTTAAATATTTGTCTCCAGAATAGAATAGTTAAAATGTCATGTATATAGGGTTCCATCCCCTTCCCTGCAAGATCACCGTTTTGTGTTTAATGTGGTTGACTTTTCAGTTGGGCAGTCTTTACATGGCCTTAGGAAATTTTCAAACAAACAGCATTTGTCAGTACTGTTAAGTATAGCTATGCATAAGTTATTTGGCAGTATTGAAAGTTAATAGTTACTTAGCTGTGCGTAGGGTGAAGACAGTTATAAATGAGGCTTCAGAGTTTTACATCACCCATTCATCAGGGGCCTCTTCTCCATGTGGTGGTTCTGAAGCCCCATTTTCTCTGTACCAAAGAAGTCTGCTGTATGTTGTCAGCTTAACGATTTTGTCTTAACCCCTTCCCCAACCATCTGGGTTGGAGTGGGGGCAAGGTGGAGCCAAAATCAAGCATAGCTGATGACACCGCAAACTGCTTCTGCCTCAGTTGTTTAGAGAAAATGGGGCTTCAGGACCACAACATAGGAGGAGCGAAGGGGGCATGGGGGAAAGGAGGTGGGGGCTTCAGAGACCCCAAAAGAGCAGTGATCCAAATCCTGAGAAGCCTCAGGCTGCTAGTTTTCTGCTGTCCTTCAGCTGGGACTGACCATTTCCTCCACTTCACTGGCCACTCCCTCCTTCCCTGCCTCCCCTACTTATGTTGGCCACTTCCTCCCTCCCCTCCTTTTACAGGCTTGCATGTCCTACACATGAAGGGGGCTTAGACACTAGCAGGTCTGCATGTATGTTGACCTGGGAGAATTTTTTTCCTGAACACCTTCACCCTACAGGCACTACCTGGATTTGAACCCAGGCTGCCCAGGACCCTTAGAGAGCCCGAGCACATTAACCAATAGGCTGTAGCACAGATCAATATGTTTGGTTAGAAAATATATCGTTATGTCTAGGAGTTGTAGATTTAAAAAAAAAAATGTTAGCTGCCTCTCCTCCTGCCACATCTGACATGGTGATGAACAGCATTTCACCAATATGGGATGCAAAAACAGCAAACTTCTTTTTTTTAATAAGATTTATATGACTGACTTGAAACCTGTTTGAACCCTGCTATGCCATTTGCTGTATCTAATTCTGAGTGAATGCTAACATTTAAGTTTATCACAGACACTCTCATTCTGTTTGCAGTCGAGTCAAATTGTTTACACATAGTTGAAAATTAACATGTCACCACCACCTTTAAAGAATAAAAGTGGTTCCATCAAAAAGAAAGGAAGTTTCTTCTGCACTGAGAATATTTTCAAAAGGAATTACTATACACTTTGGACAAGCAGGAATAGTTATTTTTTTTCTAAAGACCTGAAACCATTACTTATGCACTAATGCCCATCTTCAGCTACCATGAAAAGTCACAGGTATTTTTAAAGATTAGTGTCATGCAGAATCAGTTCCAGCCATCAACCCACTTCCAGAGCCAGTTTAAATCAAGAAGTGGAAATATGTAAGAAAATTAAGAGATAAGAATGACCAGCTTGTCTCAAGGTACAGTGTTTTGGTTGAATTTGAACATGCAACTGCGCAAACACTGTACAAACTATATTGAGGACCTGGAGAAAAGCTAGAGCACCATTTGGAGCCACACCTAGCCAATCGACTCGCTCCTGGCTGCAGGAACTATGGGATGGAGCTCACTGATGGTCAGAACTGCAGGAAGAAGACAGGCTAGGCTCTTGATTGTTGTAAGATTCATTTCCAAAAATGCCTGTTTAATGTGACTGTTCATCTTACACTTGTGAATGAATATAAAATTTTGTTTCTTTGTTGTACCTTGTATTTACTTGCTTTGATTAAATGTTTCAAGCATATAATAAATTATGAAAGTGTACTGAGTAGACATTGTCAATGATTCTGGGTGTTGTCATCTTCTCCAAAGCACTGACAGTCTGAAGACAGGGTTTTATTTGCAACCAAACTGACTCCATGATTATGTAATGGTCAAAAACATACCATAAAGCACAAAAGCTCACAACATATATACAGTGTGCAATATACAAATTGTCATTCACAAGAATTGCGCATGACTGACTTCACAAAAAAGCATGAAACACAAATGATATGCAGCAAAATTATGCAAAAATAAAACCGAAGTACCATGAAAGAGGTTTTTTCCTCCACAAGACGCCAGTCTGAATTTAACTTAACATTCACGTCTGAGTGAGGAAAGATATTTCAGAAACAGTCTGTGAACACTTTCCATCTTTGGACATGCATTGCAGTTTTGTGTAGAAAAATGGGCAACAAACAGTAAATTAAAATAACATTCCATGAATTTCAAACAAAAAGTATATCTTCTGTTGTCCATAACCCCACCCCTTGCTTCATCATCCACTTACAGAGGTTTAAAATGTTTTAATTATTCACATTGGTGTTAAATACATTCATGAAGAGCTCACCATACTGTTAGGAATAGAGCATACATAACATTTCACTTCCATTAACCAGGAAATCTTTAACCAGTGTACTACTAAATGAATTTGTATATGGAAGGGGAACGATCAGGGGCAAAATGCATACACAGTCTGTCTTAACAAATTCAAATTTTGATATTAAAACTGTACAGCAAATGCATTTTACAAAATTCAACTTGACCTTAGGCTGGAAATTATAAGGAAAAAACAGCAGCACTGAAATGAATAATCCATAAACTAAGGCAGCAACACTTCTGCTAAATATGAGGAAAATGAAACAAAAGCAAATAAAATGGGAAATATCAAAATAAATATACAAATTTTAGTTTCTGGAAGTGGGGGGAGGGCAACTTCACATTGCCAAACAGTCACAGCAAAATCATCAGGCATTCAAATCTCCACTGAAACTAAGAAAAAATGTAAAACTATTCTTAAAATTTGCCATAGCCCATATCATAGGTATGGCATTACAAATGAATTCTGCTGGTCTACCCAAACCTGGGAAATATTTACCTGAAAATGATAAAGTGTTTTCACTCACATAAATCTCCAAGTTTTAAACATAGCAAAACCAAATCAACTGAACTAGCCTACAGTGAACTCCACTATCTTTGCAATCAAACTCTGGCCAAATAAAAGGATATATATATATATATATATATATATATATATATATATATAACAAGGAATTCATTTCTTTTCATTTGGTTGGTAAGGATTTGTCCATGAATGTCAACAACAACAAAAATCCTTGATAATTGAAGCAAAACATTTTCCTGTGGTGTTCTCGGACTGAACCAGAACACAATGTATATTGTGTCACTTTTGTTTTGAACTCACTGGAACAGCATTTTTAATGTTAAAAACATTAACAAGGACTTGTACTATTTTGAAAGGACATTTATTTCCTGAAGAAAAAGAATTGGACCCCCCTCATTTGTTCCTAGACAATTTCCATAAATTACAAGACAGTTCACATATTTTTGACTAAAACTACTCTTACAGCAATGAAAAGGAATAATCCTTAGATTTAAAAAAAAAGGAAAAAAAAGGGGTCTTCTGACATCAAAACATAAATACACGCATAATTGCACTTGACATTCACACTACAGAGAATCAATGTGCAGACACATTTCCTGACAAAGTGATTGATAATCAATACTTACGCAAAGGACAGTTTGATTTTATAGTTCTTACACAGAAACCAATTTTCCAATCAACACACATACCATGAAAGACCACCTCTTACTGAAATAGAAAAATCTGCTAGCACACACACACACACACACAAAGATCACAAAATAATCTCCTTCACATCACACACAAGATCACAAAACAATCTCTTGTTGAAATAGGAGACAGAAGCTGAACAACTTGGTGCCTTCTGAATATACATGCAATAAAACAATGTGTGATCATATCGGAAAACATGTGGAATTTATCACAAACGTTTCACTTGTGGATCACAGTTCTGAGAGGAGAATTGATAAGACAAACACTACATCCTTCACAAAGACAGTAGAAGAGTTGAGGGATACTTTGCACTGAATTGTTACCCATTTGCTCATCATCAGTTATTCAAACCATGGGATGAGAATATGACAGAGCAGGGGAGGGAGGGGAAGGGCATTATCCAGTTTACTGTGGCAATATGGGTACATACAAAACAACTGCAGTATGGTTTTCTCATAAGAAAACATGCTGTTTTTTTTCTTTTCAACCTCTCTCTCTCTCTGTGAACAAGCAAAAACATTCACACTAAAGATTAAGCTTTCCCTTCCCCAACAGACAACTCTAGCACATAACCAAATCATATCATCATCATTAATGCTACATATAACAGAATACTTATTCTGAACGCACAAAGATTATTCTGAACGCACAAAGATTTTTGTTGTTGCTGGCAATGCAGACAATGGTGCAGACAATGGGAACGGATGAAAATGATTCCTTGCCCATTTCAGTCTCACATCTCTAATGAAATCAACTTTCACAACAAAGCACTACCACAAAAATTAGGACATCAGTAGTAATAACATGAGGCAAGGTGATAATTGCAGCTGAAAAGTAGGGAGGTTTGAAATGACATAATTCAAATTATGACTTGCTTTCCTCTCAGCTGGTGTCCATTTTGTAATATCTTTTTTTGAAACACTGACATAGAAACCTATTCAACTCTCTCTCCCTAAAACACACTATATCAGTTTATGTCAATGTCAACCTTCCAGCAATGTATAAAGGATGAAAGACTGCCAAAACTGCTTTTTTAAAGAGATGTGCATGCATGAGTGTGCATGCATGAACGCCTGTGGTTGTATTATCCACATAGTGAAAACACAATTTCAATGTGCCTTGTATGGAAACAAATCCTTCCTCTCTCTGACCATGACAGGCAATGGGTGGATTCCAAGTACATATTCCTTGTAAGATGTCATAAAATCTCATTTGCAGTGCCTCCCTCTATAGGTCTTGTTCAGATGTGAAAAGAGATATAATTCAAAATCAATCTTCCTTAACTCTTTCCGGACGAAGGAATGCTCACGCATTCCTACACAAAACGTATTCGGTTTCGGACGAAGGAATGGAATAGCATTCTCCGAAAGTAAAATTCCATCATGCGCTGTACACGTGATTTTGTGATTAGCCACGCAGAGTGCGCTATTCTGGGTCACTCCACAATCGAACAGTATGATTGGTTAGTCTGGGATGTGTGGCCTGTCTCACACACACACTGACAAAGTCACTGACCGGTCGTCTGCTCGCGTACCAGCCTGTTAGCAAAGCGGCCTCTTCTCAGAATGTTGCGAAGCGAACAAGGCAGTGACGGCAATGTTTTAGGGTTGCCGAAGTACTTGAAATGCTACAAACTGAAGGGTCGGACATTGAAGAGGTGGATGATGACGAAGAAGAAAGCGAATTTAATGCAGAAAGCGAGCATGGGTATGGTGATTCGGGGTGAAAAATTGGCAGTATTTTCTACATATGGCAAAACTGTAAAAATAAGATGAGAAATTTGATTTTTTTTATATGTAATAGCTCAACACGTAATAAACCAGTTCTGAAAGTTTCATTTTCTTACACAGTATTTTGTATTTTTTGTATTTTTTTTCCAAACCCTTACAAATGGGCCGTCTGTGGGGAAAAGCAAGGCAGAAAACTTGTCGTCCCGAGTGCGTTAAAATAATGTTTTTTTTCAAAATGAATAAAAGATACACAGAACAGACCAAAAGAGAACCAGGAGAAGATAGAATGGCCAACGTGGATTCCAATTTGACGAGAAAAGGTAAACAGCAAAAATATTGTGTAATTTTGTTTGTCACATTTTTTTTTATCCACCTGAACCTTTTTACTTGCTAAAAAGTAACAAATGAAACACACCTATCCACCTGACCAGAGCAATATGAATACTTTCACATCAACAATGAATCATACACATGCTCACCTGACTAGCGTGAGTTGACCAATAAAAGCATCTGTTTTAAGTTATAAAAAATAATAAATAAATGAAGTTTCTGTAGTATATCACACATACTTCATTACATTTTTAATATTTGTTACCTAAGCAGTATTCTGCACGGACAGATTAAGAAAAAAGAGATCAATGTATATAGACAAAGCAGCATCTTCAATATATTTAATGGTGGTGGAATCCCTGAAGATCCAATAAAGTAAACTGCTGACGAGAGTGCTGTCTCACAATGAGCAATATTCACCTATCATCTGCGCATCAACATCAACATGATCAATGATATGACCTATTCCTCTACTTACTGATCATATCCGCATAACACTTTGTTCCCTTTTGTATATTCCCATATCATACCTCTTGAAACAGAGTAGACCAAGCTTTCACACATTCAGCAAATTTTGCTACTGAAAATAGACTGATACTGTTGACCTTCATACTCCCTTCTTTTTACTCAATTATTGTTTAATGCCCAGCAACCACAAAGGTAGCATCGAGGCTGTCAACATCAACACAAGGAAATAAACAGCACAAAGTTAAAAAATAACATTTAAATTTTAATGTTAAGAACATGTCAATAATGAATAAATCTATACACATCTTCATGTCACAACAGAAACGAAACAAACTGTTAAATTCAACCTTCAAGATATTTAGCTACACAACTAACCTGTTGAGGCATAACCCAGGTTGTTCTGGAAGAGCCAGTCATTCTGCTTACTTTATCCTTCCACAATACAGAACAAATAAAGAAAAAAGCACTTCTTGTCCCCAAACCAGTCCATGGAAATAAAAGGGCATGATGGCAAACAACACTGCAGACCAGGAATGTGCCTATGCCAGTCTTTTATGATATACTCCCAACTCCAGTCCATCTGAGAACTGTCAATGGAACATGCACAAGGAATTTCTGAGAAATGGGTCAAAAAGGCAGAAAAAACAAAACAATAAAAAGTGGAAGTTTCTTTTTCTGAATTTTTCAAGAGTGGTCGTATTACTGAAGAATACCCCTGGTGTGTTAAAAATGATAAATGATGACACATATAAGACTAATCAATCAAGATTCAAAATGTTGCATGTAAAAATAGGCAACAGCTTCACAATATATTTAAAGTACAAATATACATATGTAAGGACAAGCTTGCATGCATTCATACACTCACATACTGCTGATGATTAAAAAATGCACAAATACACTTAACATCTGCAATAATTATCATCATATTATACCTGGGGCAATGCATTAATTAATGTTCAGAATAAACGACTGCTATGCAAATCTAAACTACAAAATATCCAGCTGCTGACATTACATCAAATTATTAATCACAGTAATCACATCAAGTATGTATTTTTCAATGTACCATTTTGCAATTACATTGTTTCAAAATAAAAGCCAGCACAGATAACTACTGAAAAACGTATCATGTTGGGAAAAGAGAAACATACCATAACCACCATCATATCACACCTACAGAAAGTTTGTTCAAGTGTTCATAACCATCACATCTCCTTTAGTAGCCATTTAACATACATTACAAACTGCATTCAACAATTCTTGCACCATCATTCAGAGCAGCAGCACCTACAATTTTACCATCACACACTCACAGGTGAACTGCTCATGAACCCAATTCAGTTTCTTCATCATATTAAGCAGAAGGAAAAACTGACAATGACTTACTCTGAGCTTGTACTTGTTAACAAATGTCTTTCCACAAAATTATTCAAACTGAAGGCATTACATTTGTAAAACTCAAGTGGTCGTCCATCAAGGAAAGAGCCACATCATTATACAGTACGCTGTCTCATTGTCCATTATGACATCAAATTGTCTATGTACACAGTATCTAATTCAAACACAGACTTTCCAGATTTCTACTTCTGAGTGATTTGATCAACACTACCCAAAGTGACAATGAGAAGAAATGCTATAGGAGCTGTATATCCCTTGGGTAGCTGACAAAAGAGGAGGATGAGTTAGTGATTGTTCAGGCTGCTGGTACACTGACAAATGCACACATTCTGGACAACAACAAAATACAACACTGTGCAAAACATCGTTGTTCACTTCTTTTTGTACATCACTTCTTCATTCACTTCCAAAACCCCTGATCTCTCTTTCATATCATTATCTACACTGAACCGTCTGCCTCTTTTATTTCCTTTACAAAGTCATAAAAACAGACCAAGTTGTGGCAGCCATAAGCCCATCCATTTTTGCATTCTACAGCTGTTCTTGTCGGGAGAAAAGTGAGCGCAAACATCTATCACTATTGTACTTGTAAAGAATAGGCAATCAGCTTTTCTGCTCTTCAGAAAACCTCATGTGAATGGTGTGACCAGCTCCATTGAATGCAATCAAATAAATTGGTAAATACTGATCACATCAGAAAGAAAGAAAGAAAAAACTATCTGAAATTTGATATCATACAGTTCAGCCTTTAACACCAATCAAATAACGACTAACAAATGTCTTGCAAATAGGACAAACAAACGTTTTGGATACCACTGATCTACTAAAAACCAACATGGAATAAAACATTTTTTAATTCAGCAATCAAGCACTGTTTAACTTTTAAGCACTCTCCACTTCAATTGAACAATGGATAATCACAAACATCACACACACACACACACTTTCTTTTTTTCTCAGTCTCTCCTCCTCTCTAGAATGCATACAGCTTTGTACACAACCATGTGTGCACAGCCTCAAAAATAAAATGGAACTTTGAAAAGATGCGTAGATATCCATTCTAATCAAAGATGATACACTTACAAATTGTTAATTTTGAACATATCATTTGATATCACTTTTTTTTTTCCTTTTTTAAATTCTCATTAACCGCAATATAAATGCACCAAATGGTATTCACAGGAGCTGTGTTTTCAGAATAAAAGCCTTTCAGCCAATGGACACAGCTCTTCTCAATCCACTTAGATGAAATCCAAACATTTCTCATCCAAACATAAAACACTTATTGCTGATTCAATTTTTCTTACGGCTAGTCAATTTTCCATATGTACCACTCCAATCTTTCTAGATGGCTAACTTTCAAAGAAACAATCAGTTGGAAACAGCTGAAATGGTTGTATAACATAAGAAAAAAAAAAGTTGTGCCTTTTTCTTTTCCTGATTCTTTCATTTTTAATGTAACTTTAAAATACTCCACTTTCCCTTGTTGCTCACTGATACATATATGACAATCATGTGGCATTTCAATTTTGCGGGTGAAAAAAATAAACTGGATTCTCAGAACTCACATTTGACTGACTTAAACTTTGATAAGCACCTATCTGATTGATTGGGTACATATTGCCTGTTGGTGTGTAGCTCCAACAGAACTGCTGGGAAGGCACAGGCACAGCGTTGTACAATCCACAGGAGTGCCCATCAGCACTCATCTGTTGCTGTTGACTGGAATTAAGTGTGCCACTGATTCCACCCAAATGTCTGGTATTCTCTGTGACTTGGAGCCTCTGGCTTTCTGCATGCCATACTCTTGATTTGGTTGGATCAAAATAGCTGTTTTGACTGAAACTGAGCGGGTGATTATTCACAGTCATTCTTGGGCTTGCACCATTTTGACAAGTCCTTGAAGCTGCTTCAATACAGTGATATGGGGGATAAGTGATGTGTATCTGAGGAGGTACTGGGTGCACTGGTCCTGCAGTTTGATAGGGAACCCCGCCATCAACACCACAATGTGGAGAACTCCTGCTGGATACTATGCTGGGGATGTTGTAGGGTGAACCAATAGACTCGCCTCGGTTGACAACAGGGTTCACATCGGTTGACACCATGGAGCCTTCAACACTGACAGTACCTGGCATCCCTGTGGAGGTTCCAGTTTGGGGAAAATGTTCAATACCATCTGCTTTGCCGTGGCTCACATCACTCTCCATCACACGCAGGGGTGGACAATCTAAATTCTGAGATACAGCATCCTGAGTAGTTTTCTGTGGCTGTAATGAATTATTTGATGAATTCAGAACTGTAACCCTTTGAGAAGGCCAGGATGCTGAAATTCCAAACTGTCTGCAAGATGATGGCTGTGAGCTGTGCTGAGAAACACTTCCTTTTGAAGTCAATACATCTGTGCCATATGTATTTGAAACAGGAGCATACTCTACTGATTTCATAAGTTTACCTGAAACAGAACTGTGTAAGCTCTGTTGTAAAGCCTCTTTTGTAGCCTGGTTATTCAGATCACAATCATCTTCAAATGGGTTTGTTGTTTGTAATGAACTGTTGGATATGTGTTCAGTACTACCAGACTGTTCTAAGTCAGCTTTTGTAACAAGCTCTAATGACGAAAAAATCAGAGCAGACAGAGGTAATGTTTTAATATCATCAGCAAACACAAGACTGTCCGGTAGTGACAGTATCTGATGGTGATGATAATCACCTGAGATGCTCTGCTTCTGAGATCCTTTTAGAAGGTGATCTTCTGTATTCTCTGCAGATGTAACTGCATTTATCTGAAGAGATTCACTGGGAATGGGGTGCTCAACTTTTGTACTCTCTGGAAGAGTCTGGTTTCTTGCACCTTTTCCTTCGGGAGACTCTAAATTATCAGCAAACATAGCAAGTTTATGTGTATTTGCTTCCAGCAAGAATGAAGATAATTCAGCCTTGTTGGCTGACAATTCCTCCACTGATACAGATCTGGAAACTCTGCCTGTCAGTGGTGTATGGTTTCCAGTGACCATCACTTCACCTTCTTCCTGACCCTCCACCAGTTTCTGTTTACAGGGATCAATCTTTGAAGAAAGAGAGTCTTTTTTAGCAACAGATGGGGAAGGTGGCTTTTTTTCAAGATGTGTCCTGAATAGAACCTTAGGGGGTGAGTCTCTTATTTCACCTTCCTCAAGATCCGAGTAATCTGATGAGGACAAAATCTCCACAACTTCCACTGTATTACTGGAACTGATTGGTGCCACAGCTGCTTGTGTTGCCATTGTTTTTATCGGATAAAAACTACATTCTCCTGATTCTTCACTTTCTGTTTTCAATATACTGGCTTTACTGGATGGTTTCTTGACAGAGAGACAGTTTGAGTTTTCTGTGCTTTGACTGAAGAAGTTTTCATCCAAATACATGACATCATCAATCAGCTCCTGGTTTAAAGACTCACAATGATGGTAGCTTTGTTGTTCAACTCCACTCTCTTTGCGGTTGTTTGAGACACATGCTTCACTGGAAACAGATGTGCAAGCTTTTTTCTCTGGTAATGCACTGCTGAAAGAAGCTGGACGTTTCCTTTGAAGCAAATTAACAAGGTCGTCTGAAACTTCTGGTGATGATATTGACTGCCCTCTCCTGCTGTCATCATCAATAATGCTCTTTTCATCTAATGAAAACTTTGAGATTCCTTCTTCAAGGACAATCAGTCCATGAGAGTTTAAGCTTGTCCCTTGAAAGGGCTGTTCTGGCGATTTCGTTCTGCTGGACATGCATGTGATTTCAGTATCAAATTTAGTACCCAGTCTGAAAGTACTGGACAGCCCACATTCTGTTGTGACTTTGGTGGTTTGGTGATCTGCACTAATGTTTGCATGGTTATCAGTGTCATTAACCAACTTTACAACTGACAGCTTAGCAGTAACATCCACTGTCATTTCTTGCTGCTTTGAGTTGTTAACCTCAACTGAGCAATTTCCTTTTTGATCAGGTTTGTTTTCTGACAATTCTTTCAAACTCTCTTGATGTTTGGAGTCATTTTCTTCCTGAACCATGTCGTTTTCTCGCTGCTCTGTGCAGTTTTCCTTATGTTCAGAATTTTCTTCTTGCTTCAAGTGGTTAACTTCTTTCTCTGTGAAGTTTTCTTGCTGCTCTGCCAAGCTTTCTTGCACATCAAATTTGTTCACTTGTCCATCAGAGTAGTTTCCCTGCAAATCTCTCAGGCTTTCTTGTTGCTCTGAATTTTTTACCCCAGAGCCATTTTCCTCTTGCACTGAACTGCTTTCTTCCTGCTGCCAGTTGCATTCACTTTGCTCCATGTCTATATTACTGTCACACTGTTTTGTACTATTTTCTTGCTGTTCTGTAAGACACTCTTGCAGCTTGATATCTCCAGGCTGTTCTATCATGCTTCTATTTTGTTCTGGCTGGTCTACATGTGGTGGTATGTTATTTATTTGTCCTGTCAAGCTCTCTAGCTCTGCATCTTTTTGCTGGGTTGACATGCTTTTTTGCTGCTCCAATTCGTTTTCCAGCTGTTCCAAGTGAAGTTGTGATCCACTTTCTTTGTTGACTGGCACACTGCTCTGCTCCTCTGGTATGTTCTTTAGCAGTTCTGAAAAACTGTGATGTTGCTCCAGTTGACTAGCTTCTGAACATTTCTTACCACTATTTTCTTCATCCTCACACACTTCTTCCATGCAGAACTCAATCATCCCTGTTAAAAAACTACCTTCATTCTGGTCTGCATCAATTCTGAAGTCAGTTCTAGGGTCACCCATTTCTCCGCTCAAAACTGGACCAAACCCTGATGATGCTGGTCTCATATCCTCTGCTTCTTCTCTTTCATCACTATCTGTGCCTGCTGAAGAATTATCTTCCGTATCATTCTCCTTTTCAGTGTGATCCAGGTCATCCAAGTTGGACCTGAAGGGATGTCTTGGATCTCTGGGAAGACTCCTACCCGGCTGGAGGGCAGGTTCCAATGGGATAGCTTTCACCACTTTGATGTTGCTAGGGATGTGCCTTTTCCTGGCCCTCACGCTGGCTTGCTTGGATTTCCCACCTGGTATAAAGACTGGTCGGTTTGGGTCCAGCCTAGGATCTGATCCCTGGATTGTCACCTCAACCATTTTGCCTTGCTCTGCCAGTGACAGATGTTGGTGATAATCTGAAAAGGAAAACAATGTTTATTTTTCCATTTGTCTTCTTTTCTTAATCTTTTCAACTGATTGCAGGTATTTCACACATGTATGTGCATGCATTATATGACATGCAACTTTTACCCATATACATGTAAGACTTTGATTTTTTTCCCCATGACATATGCATGTGCATGCATGATGTGACATGCAACTTCACACACACACACACACACACACACACACACACACACACACACACATATATATATATATATATATATATATATATATACATGTAAGACTTTGATTTTATTATGTTTTCTTTTTCCATAACAGTGTCAGGCTTGTTTGTCTTCAATGTGTTGGTGCACAACCTTTCCTGGAGTATGCAAAAAATGAAAGAGAACAAGTTTTACTTCATTTGCAAATTTACAAAGTTCAAACCTCAAAAGTGGCTTAAGTGATCTTTTAATGTCTACAAATGTAAAATGAATTATCTACACAACTGTATTGTGAAATGCAATGTATGTCTGAGGCTGACTTGAATGGAACATGGATATGTATTGCCTATTGGCAAGGCAAGAAAATTCCAGTGCTCCACCCTCCCCATCTAGCCAATGTCCATGGAAGACACCATCAAAATGTGATTGTAGGAAGCCAACTGCCCAATAAATCATTACTGTGCTTGTAATACAATGACTTTAAATCCCAGTGGCCACACAGCGACGACAGTAATGATGATATGTGATGCCGCACGCGAAAATCATGGATAAGTCGCTGGAGTAAATTTCACCTAACACGCTGTGAAAGTGACAAGGGGTGAAAATATCAAATTTGAGTTTTTTGGTTATTCAGATTCTATGATTCTTTTTCTATTAAATTTCCAAGTATTATAAAGAAATATAAAGTATTAGTGCTTTATTTTGATGTTTTCTCATTGGGAATTGGTGATCAAGAGTGGGAAACAGCGAACTCGTTTGCCCCAATTTTCTCAGAAGTACGTTTGTGATCATCACGAGACTCAAATGCATGTATCTCAGAAACTAATAAAGATACCTGAATTCTGTTTTCTGTGTGTTATTCAGAATTCTCTCTACTTTCAGATAAAAGAATAATATCATTTTGTGAATTTTGACCATTATCCATGATTTTCACATGCACCATAACATACACATTTTGGCTATGAATCTTACAAGTTTCTACTTTTAGTTATAAAAATGTATGTATTAAAAAAAAAAAAAAAGAAGAAGAAGAAGAAAAAAAGCTATGTCACAAAACATTTTCACTCATTCTCCTCTTTGCAAATGTATGTTATACACACACAATGCACAAAATCACACACTTCCATACATTGCCATGAGAAAAAGAGAAAAGACAAGAAACTGGATAAATCAAAAGGCATTTCAACCCCCATCCCTCCCTTTTTCAAACCAGTTACCAGTCATCTTCTTTGCCTCAGACATAAATATGAATGGAATTTGTTCTCTCTCCCCAAATCAATACCTGGACTTCGTTCCTCAAAGGTGATAGCAGCTGGTAAGCCAGGCCACAGTCTGGGTTTCCAAGGTACACGAACAGCATAACTTCTGCATCGCCTCCTCACTGCAAATATTCCATGCACCCTGCTGTAACTAACATCTATGCTATCAACTTAAACATCAAAATGAACTGTCTCTATTTCTGTCAAAATATAATACAGACACCACTAAACTTGAACTGTAAGAATTGACAAGGCACTGGACGGGCGCAATAGCCGAGTGGTTAAAGCGTTGGACTGTCAATCTGAGGGTCCCGGGTTCGAATCACGGTGACGGCGCCTGGTGGGTAAAGGGTGGAGATTTTTACGATGTCCCAGGTCAACATATGTGCAGACCTGCTAGTGTCTGAACCCCCTTCATGTGTATATGCAAGCAGAAGATCAAATACGCACGTTAAAGATCCTGTAATCCATGTCAGCGTTCGGTGGGTTATAGAAACAAGAACATACCCAGCATGCACACCCCCGAAAACAGACTATGGCTGCCTACATGGCGGGGTAAAAACGGTCATACACGTAAAAGCCCACTCCTGTGCATACGAGAGAACGCAGAAGAAGACAAGGCACTGGAAACATGTTAAGGCTACTGTATGCTGTGCCCACACATACAGACACCACTAAACATGAACAGAAAGAACTGACAGGATATATAAGATGAGTTTAAATGTGCCACTTTGTCCACCATTAATGTACTGGTACATTTTTACAATATCAATTCTATGTTTGCATCCTCTTTCTCACACATTTCAAACTGTAAGATTTTGAATATTCTCACAGACTTTTATATGTGACATGCAAAAGTATTCCAGATTTTCATTGTTTCATTATCATTTTCATAATATTCTAGGAAATATTTTTCTATAATTTTCACATCAACAACAAATTTAATGTTTCCCTATTTTGTGCTTCAGAAAACAAGCAGAACCTATATTCTTTTCTTGGTCCTCCAACCCCCCATCCTTTCCAATGACAGTCCCCAACTGAAGACTTTTAACTCTTTCTATACTAAGGTGCGCTATAGCGTACCTCATGCGCACAATGCTTTGCTACAAGATTAAGAATTCGTAGTTCACAGATTAACGGTCGATTAAACGGCACAGCTCTGTTCTACAGTCACCCAAAAGTGCACCTGTACTTTTTATTGTGGCTGAGAATATTTTTGTTTGAGTACAAGACATGCGAGCGTACAGTCACCCAACTCTGCATTCTAGCTCGCTCACTCAACATGGCGTCTCCGTCAACTTCGTCTCAAAGTCGAATGTAAACTCAGCACATTTCCCTTCGGAAAGTGATAGATGCTGTCACGACTGCTGGCTCTGGTGTTGATAAAGATGATGATGAATCTTTAGACACTGATGAGTGATCCCATGACAATATCAGCGAGGATAAAGTGGCAAAAGTGTTGGTAGTGAGACAAGATTTTAGATACAGTGACTCAGCAGCAGATGAACATACAGCTGTTGCTGATGTCGCTGAAGGTCAAGATTTGAATAAGGATCAGTTTCAGGAGTTTCTCGTGCAAGACTGGCAACAATACTCTATTATTTCCCAATATTTTTTAGTACTCTAGGCTAACAGTCGTTACAGCATGTGCATGTGTGTGAGAATGTGTGTGTGTATCAGTTTGTATGTGTCCAGGTGACATTGATACTGATTCTATTGTGGATATCCACTGTGCATACACATTTGCCCATTCCATTGCTACAACTAGGAAATGTCTACAGTTACAAAAGACCACATTTGTGAAATTTCTGTTATATGAGATAAATGCACCCCCTTTATGTCAGTTGCTAAGAACATGGATTTTTTTTCAAAATATGATAAATCAGTCAATAAAAAAATGAATAATAAAGTGAGTGCTTTGAAACTTAGCCAAATGTTAGTCCATTCTATTCTTTTTATTAACACAAAATTTCACAACTGTATGTACTTCCATTCTTTTTTTTTTTAGATTTTTTCTTCTAACATAAACATACGGCCAGTACAAAGAATATAATGAAGGAAGCCATCAAGCAGTATAGAATGAGTGAACAAGAACTCACTTCAGCTGATAAAGCATGGAAGTGACGTCACCATGGAATCAGGGCATGAAAAACAAAATCTATGACTTTGTTTTTCCCAAAGAAATATGACAAAATGTGGATAATGATACTGATGAGATCCCTTCTAATTTATGACTATATGATAAGGCTGTGCACAAAGCTTATTTTCATAATGTATCCTGATGTAAATCTCACCAGTTACCTGTAGTGTTCAGGAATTCAAGCAGCACTCCTAAAGATGTTGATGATCCTGGACTTCATGTCCCAGTCTTCTTAACTGAGCACATAGTAAACTGAGAAAGTGCCTGCCCCCCAACACACACATACCTGTATATAATTATATAATCCACTCAAAAAAGTGGAGAGAAAACACTTACCAAGAAGTGGACTAGGTGGGGGTGTCAGTTCAACAGAATCCTCGTCCTCCTCCCCATCATTTCTGGCTTGTTCAATACTGGCTATATAAGCATGAAGTTGTTGCACCAGCTTGTCCATGTTCTGTCTGGCTTCTTTCACTGCTTCTCCACGTGCTGGAGGTGTTTCAAATGCTGCATTATGCTGCTCTGATGCCACAGGGGCCTGCTGGCCTTGTACTGATGCTGATGTGATTAAAGGTTGCTGATCTGCATGAATCTGACCAGTAGTAGTTGTGGATAAAAATGATACATCTGACTTGGAGCAGAAAGAAAAACTGGAAAATAAACCACTCTCTGTAGTGATACATGTAGGACTGCTGCCTGCAACACTGTGGAAGGGAAGGGGACCTGTCAAAGTCTGGCAGTAGGGGGCCTGGTTAACTGCAGTGTTCAGCTTGGCAGTGTTAATGATCTTCATAACAGTGGAAGAGTCCGGCTTCTCGCAGACTGGAGGCTGTGCTGAATCACAATCTTTCTTCAGTTTGAGTCTCTGCTGGTTCAAAGTGGAGTTTGTATCGAGGAAAGTGGAAGTGGAGACTGATACAGATTTTTCATCGATCCAAGCATCCATTAAAGGTAGGTGTTCTGACCTGTCATCAAAAAAGACATGCTGATCTGTTGCAGTCCTGGTTCTAGTCATTCTGGGATCAAGGGTCTGTCCTGGCTGACACCAGGTTTCATGCTGGAATCCATCAGACACAGAATGCAGACTGACTGCATGACCCTCTGAGACCGGTTCTGGTGGGTTAAGAGCTGCTGATAATCCGCAGAAAGATCTTGCCATTGACTTCGGAGTTGGTTCAGCAAACCCCTCCCACTCACTCAAGCTTTTATCATTTGGAAATACTGACCCACTTTGGGCTAACCCAAAAGCATCAAGGGAAGAGTGTCCAGGTGAATCATCTGGGCATGGTCCAGGCGGGGTTCGGGGTCCCCTGTGGACTGGTTCTGATTCGGGCTGGAAAGTACCATAGCCACTAGTCTGTGAACTGCCTGATGCAACATCACGAAAAGGAGAACAAATTCCAGCCGTGATCCAGGAATGTGTCAGAGGAGCATTTTTTTCATTACTTGAGATTTCATACATACTTCTACGCTCCAGTGTATTTGTAGCTTGAGGTGGTCTTGTATTACCTTGTGAATCCCTGCCAGGCTCAACCAAAATATCTTGCTTCCTGTCAGTGTGATCATTAACACTGCGACACTGGGGCTGATACTCCTTAAGTGACTGCTTCTGTCGCTTCACTTTAAATGGCATGAATCGTCGTCTGTAGGTATTAAAAAACTCATCTGTAGATTCTTGATAATTCACCTGAGTATTTTCACATTGCACATCTGCAAAGTTTACTTGAATAAACGACTCCAGGACAGCTGGTTTCACCTGGGAATTTTCAGAGGAAAGTTCTGAATGTTTTGAGCTGTGGTGATCATAGCTGTCAGGGACACTGGAAATGATTCCTCTCTGTCGTGAAATGTGATCTTCCTGTTGCGAAAGTGTTGTTGAATTGGAGTCTTCTGATATCTCCATATCATCATCTTGTGTGCATCCTTCCCTGCTGACACTGGTGGCTGCAGAGGTGCTACTGGAACTCTGTGCTGGCAGAGACTGATTATCGTCACCTTCTGTCTTCTCAGCAAGAGAGGATCTTTGACTTTCTTCAGACACAACAGCATGGGCAGACACTGAGACAGACGGTTTGGGTTTTGCAGAAGTGTTCCATTCTGTTCCAAAACTCTGAAAAGAGAAATGATTTTGGCTAATTTTCTTTCTCAGTATTAGTCTTTATCACCATACAAAAAAAGGAGAAAACAAAGTAAAACAAAACTAAACTAAAAATAAACAAGAGAGGTAAGGCCTTCAAGACTCACTTGTGATACACTTTAAAAAAAAAAAAAAAAATCTAATCGTTAAAATGAATGTGTTCTGTATTAAAATTTTGTTATTATAAAGCTTCAGGTTAAAAAAAAAAAAAAAAAAAAAAAAAAAAAAAGGAAAAAAAAGTCCTAACCAGATCTGAACCCCACGCGTTCAGGTGAGAAGAAACTGTCTTACCCATTACGCTATCGTGGCTCCTTAACTGACGTTCTAAAATTTAATATTTAAACATACTTTTTTTTTAAAGGGAGATAAATCGATTGCGGTATTATCAGTGAGAACGCTGTTTAAATCATATTATTCTGGTGTATCTTGGGCATTCAAAAAATCTTTAAGGGCAATAAAAAAATTATTTTTTAAGTCCGCGGTAAAGGAGACTTGGCTATCACAGCAATCACACTGCAACATTTAGCCGTTTTCTCTAGATCTAGATTGATGTACAAGTTTAGTTACACCCGCCAGGAATGTAGTATGACACGGTCGATCGATTTAATTTCTCTTTTATGTTCATTCTAGTTTTATATAGTTTTAAATTTATATGAAAGTTTAGTATTTTGTTAAACTAATAACATGTAGAGCCAAGTACAAGTACTTATAAACGTCGTAAGAAGTGAAAAGGACTTCATTTTGAGAAAAGTCAAGACTGGAAATTTTTTCATTTCATCAGTTCAAGGGTATTAACTCGCATGGTTTACAATTTTTAACTGTGAATTCCGACTGATTCTGTGGATATCTTTATGGCAGTTTGGGGCATAATCCAGTAAGTGATGAGGCGTTCACAAATCTTTCTCTGAATAAATATTTAACGGTCTCCTTCTCCCACTTTCCATCACAAGTTATCATGTATTGTCGATTGAATATAGGATTGAACGGGCAGGTCAACAACTTGAAACAAAATGGCATCGTTCACGTTCACGAAGAATATGAGCACGCGCTTTGAACGTGTATAAATATGTGTACGCAACTGATTTTTGCCTATGACCTTCAGGGCTCAGCCAATAGATCTATAAAGTCCACTCGTCGTACTGATTTTAGTATTTTCCGAAAAAGACCACTTGGGCGAATGAACATAATGAAAGCCCCCGTACACTGAGAGTAAAACACACAAGCTTTTTATGCATTGAGATTAATTTCAAAATGTAATGTTTTAGATGAGAAAGATCAGTTTAAAGCAAATTAAGTCCCCTAGCATTAATTACAGATTAATTTCCCTTTTTTACTATCTGCACCAAAACGTTTGCAAAATAAATATAACTTCCATGCTTAGCCAAAAAAGTTCCTGTTTGAACAAAAAATGATAATAATGACTGCTCTTGTTGTTGTGTCAGAATATCAGATCAAAGTGCCAAGTTTAGAGAATACAAAAAATATAAATATAACCGTAAATGCAGTTTGCATATAATTTGGCTTCTTTTTTTAATTTTTTTGTGCCCATCCCAGAGGTGCAATATTGCTTTAAACAAGATGACTGGAAAGAAGTGAATTTTTCCTATTTTTATGCCAAATTTGGTGTCAACTGACAAAGTATATGCAGAGAAAATGTCAATGTTAAAGTTTACCACGGACACACAGACACACACAGACAACCGAACACCAGGTTAAAACATAGACTCACTTTGTTTACACAAGTGAGTCAAAAAGAGACAAAGGCATCATTAATCACATGATTTGTATTATACTCCCAGTTTGGTTAAAAATACTTACCATGTCAAACCAGACCTATCTGTTTGCTCTTCTCGGCCAAAATTTATTGCAGCAACTCAGTGATACGACATCTCACCATTAGACCGCCGTCTGCTCGCCAATGAAATGCCGTTTCCAGCAGTAGGTAAACAATCATTCTCAATGGCTGCCATTTTTCAGATGAGTGACATTATTTGCTCTGTCTTTGCCAACCTTTTATGCATTAGAAATGTTATTTTCATGCATGTTTGTTGTTTGTTGCGGCTTTCCGGGACGTTTTCGTCTTGGGATTCATGTATCTCACATTGTTTGCGTCTGTTTGTGACGTTTTATTCAATGTTTTGTTTTGTGAACTTCTCGTTCTCTGCTCTCCTTTGGTCGTTGCAGACCGTTCCGGACTTTCTTCTACTTATGGACTCATCACAATACTTAGGAATAACTTGTCCCCTGTCTGATATTAATTTTTCAAAATACATATAAAACATGGACAGTAGAGGTGTTACTAATACTTACATACCAATCCAAATAATATGTCCTGTTCATTATCAGAACGGAGTGTTTGTCGAACCTTTAATTGTGTACTGGATGGAGAACAATTCCACCTGAAGCAGCCCACAATGATCGGCGTTTCTTTGTCTAATGATACAATCTACCATAGTTTCCAGCTTGGACAAACTGTAACAACAACAAAAAAAGCAAAAAAAAAAAGCACCTATGCAACATTTCATACACAAACCAATTTTCTTTCAACCTAACAACTGCTGTCTGGTGATATACCAACTGTATAAGTTGATCCATATTAAATTTCTTGAAATATACTGGAATGAGTATGCACAAGCGGACAGTAGTACTAGTAGTCACTGGATCACCATTTCACTAACATCCAATCATGTAGTGTAGACATATTTGTTGATCTTTTAACCTATTCTCATCTTTTCCCCAATTTCAATCAAATGCTACCTTGAAACTATCAGAGCTATCTATCACCTACTGAGCATTTCCAATAAAAACTTTCAGACCAGGTGGCAGATGAAGAGACTGCCCCTGATCCATTGATGTTCATTCTAGCAAATTAGTACTCATTTTATAAAATTGAAATGCAGCTAAACATCTTTATCATACTGGCATACAATAAACATGGTGAAGGTGGAGTTTGTGTTGTCCATCCAGAAATTTGTTGGGTTTTTTTTCTTTTTCTTTTTTTTAATTCTTTACTACTACAAGAAATATAATTCCATACATCTTAAAACCAGAACTTTATATGTAAGACAGTTACATTTTTCAGTACTCTGGCAATGAATAAAAAATGACCCAAAGAAAATCTTCCAAATTCAGAGGTGAATTAGATAAAATTTCCACAAAATTTCCACAATGACAATCCAGAAAAGAAATATTTTGAATCAAATGTCCTTTTTTTATCTTTTCAAATTTGATGTTGACAGACAAAATATTTCCAAGTGAATACTCATGCACACACACAGTAAACACTAAGCAATAAATCAATTAATGACACAATGCAAACACAAATTAACCTGGTGAGCGCGATGAGCCAAGATCATGGCTTTCCCTGTGAAGTGCGATGGGCCACAATCGTGGCTCTGTTTACATAAGGTCCGAAATCGTTAGGCTATACTCGGTAGCCGTTGTAAAACTGCCTCGTTCTGGTGAGTTTACAAGTCCAGATCTCTGTATTTTTGTAAACAATGAGTGACACTGAAGTTGACAAAGATCAGGACATAAGTGACCTTGTCACCAGTGATGATTCGTTTGCTGACAGGGATTCTGGTGAAAACGGCTTTGTTATTTTGACACCTGGGCATGCTGGCTTGCTTGTTGTTCATTCAGTTTTGTGTCTCCAGCCACCAAAACTGGAGGGTGGGTGATGGGGGTGGGGAGGGGTGGTAAAGTGGGTTAGGCATGGATTTCTTTTGATTTAAAGCATTCTTGCTGCTTTTGAAAGCAACATGAGCTAAAAGAAAACATTTATTTCTGTTTTTGCCTGTGATTGCATAATGTATTGTAGATGTGCGCGCGCGTGGCGTCGGTGGGTGTGTCTCAAAGAAAGAACACAATGCTTATAATTTCATTGTTTCAGTTATATTCATATCATGATTCTACAGCCAAAACATTTTTTTTACAGTTTAATGCCAATTTTGAGATTTTGACTGTAAAAGATGTGAAAATACCTATAAACATTGTGGTTGACGTTTTTGGAAAATGAGTGTGCAAAATTTGTTGATTATATCCTGTGAAATATCTCCAACTACATACAAGGTACAGCCTTTTTCTTACTTTTATCTGATTCTTCATTCACTCTACTTTCCAAAAATGTATAGGTTTACCTATCTATTCTTACTAATAAGCATACAAATGCCCCAAATCAGAGCACAGGTAAAGCAAACAATCTCTTTGTTTTAAGCATTTCTGTATGTATGTTTTATCATATCCAGCACTTTGAGGGTTAACAATTCAATCAATGACATAACACATATAAACCATTGAAAATAGTGACTGCAAAAAAAAAAAAAAAAAAAAAAGAAAGAAAGAAAAAAGAAATTTTTTTTTTTAAATCCATATTCTTTCTGTGTTTAGATAAAATAATTCCCATGCGTTATAATAAAAGTGTTAAAAACATCTTTGTTTCATAGTTATAAGTTTATTGCTAATTCATTTGAAAAGTCCAACAACAAACTATCACTTACAGTTACACATTAAAGGCATATGTCATCTTGTTGACTGTTCTATCAATAACATTTACAGTCATTCTTTCTATCTTTAACCACACACTATTCCCAGCTTCTACATTTTTTTCTCACATACATGCACACATCAACACCATCATCGTCAAAGGATAAACACATAATTACAAACAAATCCGCACACACACCCACACTACTTTTCTTCCTTCTTTCTAATATCACTTATGTGAAAAGATGTTTGATCAATGGCACACACACACACACACACACACACTCATACACTGTAACACCTGCACGAACAATTAACTTCTGGTGAATAATGATTAGATAAATTTATCAAATGTAGATAAAGAAATTAAAATTTGTCAACAAAACCTATAGAGTCTCAAAAGCATAAAACATAGATACAACAGCTGGTAGTTAGTGAATCATGATGAATTTTTGATGTTTAGAAGACTGACCTTTTGCGATTCTTCTAGCTCTCCCAGTATCTCATCCAAATATTCTGCCCTTCGAGCACGCTTCTCATCATAATCTTGATCTTTTTCCTTATTGTTATTGTCGATACTGGCCACAAGCTTAACCGCTTCTGCTTTCTCTTCAATGGAGGACAGAGCTTGAAACCTGCGGATTTTGAACCTTTAAAAACTCTTGTTAATATGAGCACATTCAATCAGTGATTCACAACATGGCATGGTTATTCACCTTCACATATGCACCCACACATAGTGCACCTCCACACACTGACTTTGCAACCACAAAAATGCGGTTTGTAAATATATCTGATCAAAAACAGAAATTTTGTATCCTGCACAAATTATGAAACTGATACTTCTTTAAAAAGAGAAAAAAAATGAAATACTCACTGACAGCCAAATTTAACCAACTCGTGCTTTTGCAGTTATCTATGATGTGTATTAAGACTATAAAAAGTAATACCAATCATATGTCTTATGCTGAATGGCAGGTTCATTGGATTTTATCCCATGAACTGTTCAGTTAAAACCTAGCATTTTCACCTACTACCAACTCTCTCCATACCTGAGCATTCTTTTTTTTAATTATATTTCTGACAACAGCCAACATATAATGCTGACCTTTGTGTCATCTGATATTATTGCATTACAAATACTTAATCCCACTACTACAGTATGATAAATACTTACTCTGAATAGCTTGGTACTTTTGACCGTCTGAAATGATAGCCACGGAATCTCCTCCCTTTATAGCAGTTGCCACTGAACAATGAAGTGGGTTTCACATTCTTCTCTGCCAGTCGTGCATGAAATGTCTTGGATGTTTGATCTGACAGCAGCTCTCCCAGTTCACTGCAACAGTTTGCATCAATCAGTTCACAGTTTGCATCAATCAGTTCACTCAAACCAACATAATATACACGTAATTATCATTTAACCGGGTGCATGACTCTCCTGTGATGGAAGATCTAAAAACAAAAAAAAACAACAACAAAACACTAATATACTGCCCATGTCATCACTGGAAATAATTCATGTATTTTACATTCTACGGATGCCAATGGATAAAATAAATAAACAAAAGAAAGAAAAATGTGACGATCCAAATCATTCAGCAGGATGAAAATTAACCAGACAGAATACGAAATGCACATGACCTGGATCTGTGATCTGGTGTCAGTAGTTCTGTTTTTCTTTAAAAAAAATAAAAAATAAAAAATTATCAATAAGAAATACTTGAATCAAGCAAATCAGAGATCTTTTATGACCTGGGTATTTTCAGTTAAATCCTGTTTGTCAGCTAGCACTGTTGGAACAGGAAAATTGTATTTTCAAATGGGAGGCTACAATCAGTGGGGGGGGGAAGGGGAGGGAGGGAGAGAGAGAGAGAGGGAGCGAGAGAAGGGAGGGGAGAGCGAGAGAGGGGAGGGGAGAGAGAGAGAGCAAGAAAGAGAGGAGGGGAGAGAGAGAGAGAGAGCAAAGAAACAAAAATATAGCAAAAGACCAATGAAACCCTTTACTTTCAATATTTCAATCAGACCACACATTTTCAGTGCAAGTCCTTTTGCTGACCACTGAAAAGATGGATGAATTGAATTGCTGTTATCTGTCATAAACTTTCAAGCCTTTTCTGGGAGACATTTACTTAAATCACTAATCCATTTACTGAAAATAAGCCTGAACATTGTTTGCAGCCAATACCAATCTCCAAAAAATACTTTGAATGGAAAAAAATTTTAATACACACACACACACACACATACATATATATATATATATACACACACACACACACATGTATGTATACAGCTACAAAGGAAAATAAAAACACACTAAATTTCACAATGAAAACAGGTTTGTCTATCTATATAACATACTTTTAAAAAATTTTTTTTATAAAGAATCATTTGTTCTCCTCCACTTCACTGTTGTTCAAAATTAATGTGCAAGTATACCCTCAAAGATGAAGAAATATATACAAGGCAAAAAGATGGCTGAGGGAAGAACCCAGCATTCAAAACTGAAAGGTGGGATATGGACCTTATATTTAACACGAAACACAAGACAGGTCGTCCAGCTTTAATTAAACTCACCTGTATGCCAAATTGAAGTCAGCAACTGGTTTATCTTCTTCCCCATATCTCCTCTGATACCTGTTCCAATCATCTCTTCTGCAGTTGTCTCTCCTGGATCGGGCATCATAGGGATGATACTGACGGTGACGTCTGTCTTCAATGATCTGCTCTTTGTCTCGACATCGGGTGGGACCAGGCTGCTACATCAACATTTTTGTTTGTTGTTTTAATCTAAAGAACACTTCATAATACCAGGCACCTGAAGACAAATTAGCTACCTACAAGTTGTACAATTCAATGTCAAACACCTCTGTCTGGTTCAGTTTGAAGTTCCATTTTTCACCCACACCAGCAAAAACATTACAGACAGGCAATTGTTCACAAAAATAAATATCTACCCCTCCCCCCCCTTCCCAAAAAACAACAACAACAACAACACATATACATTACACAAAAATATCCCAGCAAGTCAAGAGAGGTGGTGACTTGGGTGCAGTATGATGAATGACTTGACAAAAGCAGATGCCTACTGATTTGTGTAAATTGTAATGCTTACAGGCGAAAAAAAAATTGGGGGTGTGGGGGACGCAAACAATGTAGTGATTATAAGGGAAATGCTACTTATCAAGAGCCTAAAACAACACATGGAAAAAACGGTAAAGTAACTTCATTCTATACTGCTTTCCACTTTCTACCAGTCAAACATCCAAGCTCCAAACCTACTGAATCAATCAAAACAGTCTTTAAATTACTCACCCGCTTTTCCTCTCTTTCAGTTTCTTTTCTCCTTGAAGGACTTCCAGCTTGACTCCCGCTGTGTGATCTTGATCTTCCTCTCTTCCAATTACTTGGTGACCTCGATCTTTCTTTTGATTTCGTTTCAGCTCTTTTATCAGCTGCAGGAACTTGTGTCTTTCGCCTTTTCGGCGATCTTGACTGAGGTTCTATGTCAGGAGACTGTGTTGTTGATCTTTTCTTCTGACTGGACAACACTGACTTCAGAGATGATCCCGAAGCACTTATTTGTACCGCTGAAGAACTTGGAGAATTGGATTGGCATGATGAAGCACTCTTTGTGGGTCTTTTCTTCTGTTGCACATCAAGTTTCTTCTGTTGCAAATCAAGTTTCTTATTTTCATCACAATTTCTCAATACTGTGCTTGCAAACTTTAGCAGAACTCCTGGTGCAAGTTGAGATCTTTTACATTTGATCTCATTTTGAGAAATGGTTTCATCTTGATTTTCTTCCTCTTTCAATGATTTTTGTGATGATTTCTGCTGTTCTTGCAGGTCAGCTTCAAAATCACCGTCAGAAATTAAGTGTTTGATAACTGTATCACAAAGCGACAGTGAAATGTCTGGATCACCACACTGATCAATCACAGTGAACTCATCAGGGAACAAGACCTCTTCACCTCTTCTGTGATCAGACCTACATTTTGTTTGTGCTTTGTCACCTGGAGATGGCGACTTTTCTTGCAGACAGTCACCTGACTCTTTGGATCTAGATACACATGTTTCAGCAGCAGGCAAATATGTGTGAACATTAGATGGAGAGGAAACTAAATGTGTTGAAACATTATGAGGTGCAACAGCTGTTGATGCCTTGAAATGACACGCCAAACCTGCTGATACACATGCTGTGTTGGCAGCATAGCTTGTTTTGGCATCATACTTGGTATCTACCTGTTGTTCACATGAAGATGGTGAGCATGACACGGAGATACAAGGTTTGGGTTTCTCTGCAAATGTAGTCCTAGTATCTGTAATGTTTTCAGCAAATGTTTCTAGACAATGTGCTTCAATTTCACCAGGTGACAGTTCCACATCTTTAATAGCATTTATTGGGAAGTCAATTTCAGCAGCTTTTTCAGAGAACTGCATTTCAGTCTGCTCTTCAATGGTCTCAATGTTTTCTTTAACAAAATATTCCAACACATTTTCTGCTGTGACCACATTTTTATCTGTTGCAACAACATCAGGCCCAGTATCTGAGATGGTGCTTTTGTTAAATTCTTGACATGCTATTTTCAAAATTTCACAGACATGCTTTTCCTTGCTGACTTCATCATCCAATGGTTCACTACAACACTCAGTAGTTTTTGTGACAAGAACAGTTTCTGTGTTTTGCTGGTCCAAACTATCATCCAGGCCATTTTGCACATATTCTGCACTGTCCTCAGTGGTATCTGTGACAGCTAAATCCTGAAGCTGTACATGAATGCCTGCAGTGTCTTGCTCAATTTTCAGTTTGCTTACATTTTGATGGTGCTGGGTTGCAGAACTGGACAACTGACCAGCAATTGTTGTGCAATTTAAGTCCTCAGAAATGTCAAAATCCACATGATTCTCTATGTCTGAACTCTCAAGTACATTTTGCATTGTCTTGAGCTCCACCTTTTCATGCAAATCCCTCTTGTTCTCCTCACTCTTTTCTACAGTTTCATTAGAAGGAACATTGGAGTCGATGGGCACTGACTGAAACACATTATTCACTTCTCTACTTATGAATGGTGGTGAATTCTGCACGATTTCACATACTGATGAATCATTTTGATCTGATGCTGGTATGGTGCCATTATCAGCATGCATGGCATCATCTCCATCACTTTCAGTCTCTGGTGGTATGCTTGGAGAAGTGGTGTCTAGCAAACCATGTCTGGGCTCAAAAAGCCCACTTTTGGCATCAGGCACTGGTACAGTCTGGGTCGGACTTGGTATGGCTCCCATGTCCATCAGTTTGTTGTCTGAAGTGGGTGAATGCACAACAATTTTATTTTGCAAAGACAGAATTTCACCGTTTGTTGCTTCTATGGATTCATTTTCTCTCAGTGCACCAGTTTTCATGTCTTCTGTGATATTCTTACAGGAGTCTGGATTCGATGCTGTAAACTCTTCATGGGTAACCTTTGACACATTATCAGACGAAGATCTATATTTTGGAGAAGGAACCTGTCTGACCTCTGCTGAATTGTGGCAAGATGCACAAACTGGAACTGGAAATTTAGCTTCTGAACTGGAGGAGTTATTTTCTGAACTGTTTAGATCTCTTTCCAAAGATGTCTCCCGTGGAGGAAATGGCTGGAAGTTCATTACTCTCGATGTGTTCATGGTAAGATCACTGTTACTGGCCGTGTTTCCTTGAAACAAATCCAAAGAAATAGTGGGTATTGGCTTCATTCCAGCATAACCTCTGTTCATTAAAGCTCTTTTCCTGGGATCCCGTAACAACTGTGCATTTGCAGACCCTGTTTGATGAATGACCTTTGACCCGCCCAAGTAGTTCAACTCTGTGGTACCTGCATAATGTGGTATTGCTGGTCTGAATCCACCAGCACTATCAACCACAGTTCTGTCAATCTTTTCCTCAGAAGATTTCCTCTGTGATATAAAACTGACTGCTGGTTGGGAGGTCTCCAAATTCAGCTGTGGCACTGTGCTGGTTTTGCGAAAATCCACACAACATTCAGCGTTATGAGTCCTGCTGATTTCAGGCGACGTCTGCTTGAAGTGCCCTGTCCAGTTGGAACTTGGCATGCCTGGTGCAGAAATCTGCAAATCTGTCTGAGAGAAGGCTGAGAAATTTGTTCTCACAGGCACAGAACTGACTCGATTTTGTGACAAGGTGATACTCTTGTTTGTTTCATCACCTATGACAGACTGACACTTGTAATTAAAAAACTGTGTTGTTCTTGCTGGACCAAAACTGGCATGAGTCTCTCTCACTTCATGTTGATTCTCCTTTGGTGGTTGCACCACTGGCAACCAATGTTCAGTTGTTCCTTTTTCCCCCACAGGTTTTGTCTTCCAAGATTCCTGTGACCTGAGAGATGATTTACTGTATTGTACATCTTTTTGGTGACTATTTTCCAGTCCACTTCTGTGAGGGGATGGTAAGGCTGAGGCAATGCTAACAGGAAAAGATTTCTCTGGCTGTTTGATCTTCTTTGGTATACGTGGCAGACTGCACCTTGAAGATTCAGATGGTGTTTTGTTTGCACATGAGCTTGCGCTCAATGTGTTCATCTCCTGAAGAACATCGTGCCAGCTATGGTTCTGAGAAGCACTTCCTTGTTTGTTTGTATTCAAGTACTTTGACGACAGCACTTGGTTTCTCTTTCTTTTACAGGACATGCTGGTTTGCTTTCTGTCTAAGCCTGTACAAACTTTTGATGGATACAAAACGCTGTCCTTTCCTGCCTGTCCACATGGAGTCACCTCTGTTGCCTTGCGAGTGCAAGCAGCCTGTAATCTTTTATTTGAGGAAACGGTTTTGCATTTATCAGCTTTTATAGTTCTTTTCAGACATTCTGATTTCTCTGTGCTCTTTGCCTGGTGGACATGCTCAGAACTGCTTTTCTTTGCATCTTCTGATTCCAGCTTGCTGGCAAACAAATCACCATTACAGCTCAGTGGTTGACTGCCTTCAAGTTGAATACAAACAGCAACATCATCTTGCAATTCTGTGGACTCATTAGATGTCGGGACTTGGGGTATATCACACCGAAGTGTTTTATTTTTCCACACAGTGTGAAAGCTGGCATGGTTTTTATGACAGTCCTCATTGGCATTCTGATTCTCAGAAATATCTGGATGAATGATATTCTTGGCAAGTGGTTTTATTTTGCCATGAATGATACTGTACTGGTCATGTGTATTCAGCTGTAATCCAGAGCTGTTCAAGTCTGTGAGTACAACTGTACATGGTTTGATAAGATGATGGATATCAGATACTCGAACAGAATTTGTTTCATGGGAAATATCAGACTCTGTGGGTAGACTTTGATTACTGCTATGCTGCCTGTCTTTACAACCCTTTTTGCTGGACACTGATACACCTCTAGTCTTCATCCCCCAATTCTTGTATTGTGTTCGTCTTTTCTTCTTATTTTCCTTGTCATTTTTAACATTCTTTTTTAATTCAGCAAGCCCCTTGGGACAAGCAGCAACAGCAGCACTAAAAGTGTCAGTCTGCCTGGTATTTTGAACAGTCCCACAACTTGAGACACACATGTGAGACAAAGAAAGATTTTGCTGAGTTTCTTGATCAGACTTTTCCTGGAGAACTGAATGCAATGGCATGATATGCGATGGACTGTTGCTTTCTGACAGTATCTTGTTGATCTGCTCAACAATATCATCACTGTCACATTCTTCTGTTTGCAGAACACCTGATTCAATCATAGCAGTGATGCTGTCAGAAATGTTACCTGGGTCTAGACTACTTGCAGTGCCTTTATCTGTTTGATCTTTGCTGATTTCATGACTGTATCTGTGTACCGTGAACACTTGAACATCAACAGGATGCTGCACCCTAAGTGTTTTTTCTGTATTCAGGTTCCAGCTACAAGAGTTAGAAATGTCCACTTCAGAAGTCTTTCCAAACCATGTTTTATCCACACAGCAGTCTGAAAAAGGATGAACTTTCACTATCTGAAACTTGCCTTTCTCTGAACCAGCTTGCCTTCTCAGTAACAAAGGTGGCACATGTTTATCACAACAACCGTCACTAAGAATCCTGTCTGCCTGCCCACACTGTGTTTCTGCTGTCTGCTGACTGCATAAATTTTCAAGAGACACGAACTCATTTCCATTACTTTTCTCAATCTGAAAATGGAATGGTTTTGCAGGACAAGTGCTTTTCACCTGCTGTGGTTTGCAACTTTCACTCCGTGGTTTGACAAAGGATTCACAATATATGCCACAGGACTTCAAGCCAAGATTGACGTCTGCTTCATTACTAGCCAAGTAACCTGCATGGCAATTTTGTGATGAAACCTCACTGAATGGAAGTGAAAAAGAAGTGTCTGTCTTGTCCACAGAGCAACTACAGTGCTCATTCTTGTGTGATAAACACTGTCTGTCTTCAAATGTCTTTCCCTCTATCTGTCTGTCTGCTGGGGACTTCTCACATGAAGCACCCAAGTTCATGAGTTTGGCAACTGCTTCTTCAATCATCCTCTCTTTGGCCAAAACCTTCAAACGGTTGACCAGTTCCAAGACATCCAGTGGTACAGAAGCTTCACCATCCTCAAGGACATCATGCTTAGCAGACCGAAGCTGCTCATCATGTTCAGAATGAAGCTGTGAGTTTTGCTTTGCTTCCTCCAAATAGTCACTGCCATAGCTTCTTTGAGCAGCACTACCTGCACTGTCATAGATGCAAGGATCTGATCTTTGCCTATCCTGCAGAAGTGGTTGGCTGGTGGTCTCATGGGAGTACATGGGTTGGCCACAGTATCTATCGTGTGAAGAATCCTCGATAGGACATGGATCAGAAACATGACGGGCTTTGTGTGTGGCACCGTCAGCACCACAGGACAAATGGCCTTTAGCTACAGGCTGCAGCGAGCCTGAAAATACTTGCTGCTGCTGCTTCACAATCACACTGTCTTCAAATGATACTGTACCATCCTTATGATCCCCATTCTGTCTCTCACCCACCGTTCCACCATGTGTAGTTTGTGTAAAACAGCACTGCAAATCTTTGTCCACATTCTCACTGTTCTTTCTTGCAGTAACTGATGTGCATGAAGATGATATGCTTGGGGTTTGGGATAGTGCTGATGGATTAATCTGAACAATGACAGATGCTTTTGAAACCTTTCTGTTTTGCACAGTGCACTTTTGTGCTTTTCCCAGTCTTTTCACTGGCCGTTTTATACGGCGGTGTGGAACTGGAAGGCGACGAAGACGTGAAAATGGAATGCAGGTGATGATGGATGGCACATGACAAGTTCCGTCAGCTCCAGTAGGATTTGCTGTTGCAAGTCCGATACATTCTTTATTCTGTTTTGTAGCTGGAGGAGAGAAAAAAATAAAGCATTCGTTTAGAATTGATTTCATAAACGAGAATCCACTAATCAAGAGAGTAAGAGAAGGTGAAGTAATAACCAAGTAAGAAAAAGAGAAATGAAAAATAAATTGTCATAATCTTTTTAAAAAGAAAAGTCAACATATTTTATCATTATGCCATCTTTCCATCCATTTGTTAGCAAAAATCCCACTGAATAATACTCTCACCATTTCTCCCAACCATTTTTTTTTTTTTTTTAAATAAAAAAGAAGACATCAATACAATATAATAATAATAGTAATAATAATAATAATAACAAATTAAGAAAGAAGTTCCTGAATTTTCGACTTTTATTTATGTCAGAACTAATGGTATCTGTAATTCATATTTAAATATATACATGACCATGTCATGTAAATGAATCAAGTTTACAGTCATGATCTGTGTATACTTTTTTATACTTCAAAATAAAATACTGAACAAATACTGTAAGTGTAACATTTGCATTTTTCAGTATAAAAAGAAAAATAAAACTATTAAAAGCATATAACTAATGATATATTTAAGTTGTTGCCACTTTTCCCATGAACTTGTATACAGGTAAATATACGGGTAAATAAGAGGTGCAGAGAAAGTCAGAAACTACCCCCCAGAAACTTTCCCTCAACAGTGTTTTCTTCATGCTGTGTGCCTTTCTTTAGAGACCTTGAAAGAACAAAAGTCATTCAGCTTGTCTGCTGGTTAATGTTTACATCTCTTTACCTCAATGAAATTGTCATGGACAAACAAAATAAATGACAATAAATACATATCATCATCACTTTGTATGGTGTGTGTGTGTGTGTGTGTGTGTGTGTGTGTGTGTGTGTGTGTGTGTGTGTGTTGTGTTGTGTATGTGTGTTGTGTTGTGTATGTGTGTGTGTTGTGTTGTGTATGTGTGTGTGTTGTGTTGTGTATGTTTGTGTGTGTGTGTGTGTGTGTGTGTGTGTGTGTGTGTAAGCAATTATAATTAATAGACTATCACTTGTGTGGTGTGGTGTGGTGTGGTGTAGTGTGGTGTGTGTGTGTGCTCACACCCATGCACGCGCGTGTGTAAGCAAGTATGCATATGTGTATACATGCATAAACATAATATCAAAACAAATAATACCAAATAATGTTTATGTATGTGACACAAAAATAAAAGATACAGGGCTTTTTTTTTAAATGCACGCTATTGTGATCCTGATAATAACGGACCTCTAAGTTACCTCAAACACACACATAAACACACACAGATGTGTTACCATCACTGTATCAGATGAGCTTTAAAGATCATGACAGATAAAATCTGAAGATGTAATGATTGGACCCATCTAGATTACATTTCTTTTGAGGCACAGAAAACAATGTGAATATATCCACGCACAAAAAAAAAAAAAAGGACCTGAAGTTACCTCACGTTTTCAAACCACATTCACTACCAAATATGATGAAAATGAATTACAAAAAAAAAAATTTTTTAAAGAAAAAAATGCTGTCAAACTCCTATGGCTGTTTCTGTGAGAGTACATGTGTGTTTGTAACTTTTTCCTTCAAATTTTGAGACGAATATGTTTTCAAACATTTGCATACAATTTCTATCATTGTCCATCCTGTGATGAACACAGAAATATCACTGTTCTGCTATCCACTGAGTGTTTCAATTCAAATACTTTCAGCTCTACAAGTATGCGTACCAACACACACAAGGTGCAAAGTCATTGTCATTCTTGTCATTCTACATCTGTCACCACACATGGCATAACGTGATTTTACAGAGGTGAGAAACAACATTTGACATCCAATGCAACTGGGCATAAAAGCATTCAAAGTGTGCGGTAAAACAATTAGTTAGCAGAAAATGAAAATTCAACCAAACAAGCTTAATTTTTCTGTGCAGTTACGGACAATTAAAAAAAAAGTTAACACAGTAACAGCAAATAATTATGAACATGTGTACAACTTTTATCTTTATACTTCATTTTTAAACACATAATTTATGAAAACAAAATTCTCAATACATTAAATACCTGACTGCTACATAAAATCAGTGACACAATTTTTAAGATTCACAAATTTACTGAAACTGGCGAACAGGGGCTGGACAGTGGAGGGAACAGGGGGCCTATGCACTGCATCAGGTGATGCTTCTGGCAGGAACAAGGGGGGCGAAGCCTCCATAAACTGAAGACCTATCGAAAGAATAGTATGAAAAGTGTGTCTTAATGGCCACTGTGTACAGGGGCAAGGCCCTGTTGGGGATTCAGAGGAGCACTGCCCTCCTGAAGCTGAATCATAAATCTAGTAATCTGGAAGGCTCTCCTGCAATCAAAAATCGAAAATTTCATCTTCAAAAAAGTATCTAAAAGGTGCACATGGAATTACTGATTTGGTTATGTATATTTTTTAGCTTACAGACACACGTCTAAACTCAATTCTAATTCAACGGGCGCAATAGCCGAGTGGTTAAAGCGTTGGACTTTCTATCTGAGGGTCCTGGGTTCTAATCTCGGTGGCGCCTGGTGGGTAAAGGGTGGAGATTTTTCCGATCTCCCAGGTCAACATATGTGCAGACCTGCCAGTGCCTGAACCTCCTTCATGTGTATGGTAATACACACACAGAAGATCAAATATACACAGTAAAGATCCTGTAATCCATGTCAGCATTCAGTGTGTTATGGAAACAAGAGCATACCCAGCATGCACACCCCTGAAAATGGAGTATGGCTGCCTACATGGCGGGGTTAATAAACAAAACGGTCATACACGTAAAATGTTGAATGTTACATGTTTGTCTGAGTGTGTAGGTGTGTGTGCCTGAAATCTGATTGAATGACACAGGAAACGAATGATGAACACCCAATGTCAGCCATCAGTCAGCTCTACCCAGGTAGGCAGCCTGTTGTGTAAATGACTGTGTTTGTAAAGCGCTTAGAGCCTGGTCTCCGACCAAGGACAGGAGCTATTTAAGTATCTATATCAATCAATCAATTAAACTCTGTGTGATAGTGTACACTCGCATGAGTATGTGTGAGACAAAGAGAGAGAGAGAGAAAGAGAGAGAGAGAGAAGAGAGAGAGAGAGAAAGAGAGAGAGAGATTTTGTTTCAGTTTCTCAGGGAAGCATCACTGTGTTCTGACAAATCCATATTCATTACACCACATCTGCTAGACAGATGCCTGACAGCAGCATAACCCAACGTGCTTGCCGGCTTTGATTGTATGCTTATATATATATTTGTGTACTATCACTAAAGGCCCAACACTGCTTATATCACAGATTGACATAAGTTAACATTTGGGCTAACAGCAAAGTGAGAGCTGTATTATCAATGGGAAACCATTTACAGCCTAGTATTTTTGTGAAGGACTACGACTCTCAAACTAGGAGGCAAAATTGCACTGGCTCTTAGTGCTGCAGCCTTGTGGGCTAGTTGGCCTTTGGGAACCATCCCAACGCCGACTGTCCTAAAACCCTCTTGGCCGAGAGAGTGGGGATGTACTTGGGCAAGACACTCTCCACAATAATCAAATTCTAGCCCAAATAGTCAGAACTGCAGTTGCCTCCTCTGCTGTTCTGATGGTCATAGTCGGACACAACTAACTATCATATACCTATCATAGTGGATTTCAATATCACAATTTTGCCAGAGCCGAGAGGACTTCACTTTTGTTGCCATGGGTTTTTTTACAGTACGCCAAGTGCATGCTGCACACGGGACCTCGGACTTTGGAGAAAGGCAAGAGCGAGACAGAGTGTATTTCAATTCAACTCTGTGTCAGAGTAGACACCCACATGTGTATGTGTGTGTGTGAAAGACAGAGAGAATGGGAGAGGGAGAGACACAGCGCGCACGCGCTAGTGTCCTATTCCTTCAACTCATGACCATGCAAACACATGCATAAACACACACACAGACACACACGCACACTGTTAAAGAGAGGTTGGAAATACAGAAATACAGCCATACAAAGATATAGAGAACGGTGATAAACTCATGTAGGCTTACAGACGTCTAAATGAGAGACAGAATGCGCTCATGTTTTAACTAAATTTAGAACTGCATGCGCATAATATGGATGAATCTGGTACACTGGCTATCGATCCCAGATCTAAACAACTTATACTATCAGCAGTCATGAAGCAATCTGCTGCATCATCAACTGATGTAATTTCAGCACAAAAGAAACACTGACATCAATGCTTTTAAAGTTTTTGTTGTGTGTGTCAGTGTGTGTCAGTGTGCTATCTGTTTTTCACAGTGGTATCAACAAGTGACATGGAGGGATTGCTTCCACTGACTGTCATGTCTGATGATCAGTATTTTGACAACTGTGGGCTCAACTTCAATCAACCGTTAAGAAGGAAGCCTGTGACCATATTTGGTGCTTGACAAGTCATTCTTTTCTCAAAGCTTCTTTAGAACAGCGTCTATGAACAGGAAATACGGACTTATGCTTTTAAAAGAGTTTTTTTCTGTTTTTGAGCGTATCTAATTGTAATTCAGATTCAGATTCACATCCATGCCCGCAACATAAAGAAAGGAATGCCACTGAGTAGTGTTCTCTCAAGCATACAGTTGGCCACATTATAAATCAAGAATCCAAACCATCTGGGAATACTGATAACATAAAACGAACCTGGACACATCAGACACACATATACCACTTGATTTTCACAAATCTCAGGATCAACCCCCCTCAGGGTCTCAGATTTACAGATTTCCGTTAATTTACAGAAAAATATCATCTCTGATTTGGAAGAACAAGACTCCTGTTGTGAGTTACTAAGTTTCAGTTTTTCCATTTCATGGTCTGCTTTTGGGGACTGTGGATACTGAGCCAGAAAAAAAGGTTAAAACAAAGAATGGTGTCTACAACTTGTCTTCATTCCATTTCTGCTGATCACAAAAACTTGCCTAGTTGAGTTGTTCATCCATCTCAATATAGTGTCTCAGCTCTTCACTAATGAGCAATCAGCTGGACTTAAAGAGTTAAGTAATATACAAACAATTCAATAATTATGTCTGTTGACAAGAACAGAGTGGCAACATTAACTGAAACAAAAAAGTAACTTGTTCAAGTGTGAACATGAAACTCCTTGTCCATGCTGAAATTGAAATTAATATTTTCATAAAATTTTAAGCCATAAAAATAAAGGGTGGAAAAGATGGAGGAAAAGTAGATTTGTATAACAAATGGGTTATAATGGAACTTAAAACCATTATAACTGAGATTCAACTGTGGAGGTTCTTGCACTGTTTACACAAGATCACAAGTAAAAAAAACAAAAACAAAAAAAACAACAACACTGAAATTAAATGGAAAGAACATAACATAGATACCCACACTTGGGTAAGATTAAAATTCTGGTAAAATAATCATAACAACTCAAATTTACAAACAAAAGCAAGCATTCCATCGTTCAGATGAGATAACTGATCACAGAAAATAATCAACAGGGTGTGAGGTGGAACTTTGACCATGATTAGTAATCTGAACAGAACACCATGCAAATGAACTGGAAAAAAAACAAAAAAACTTTCATAAATAATATCCAAACCATTTCTTGCTTGATGAGAGAAAGCACACTGACTGGAGAGGAAAGACTGATGATCACCAGAACTAAGTGGGATTGATGGAAATGTTGAGTGGCTGTTTCAAGTGACAATGAATAACAAACCACTTTGTCAGAACATATTATGGAATGTAAATTTATACAGAGTGAATTTCATACATAACATTCATGACATAAAAAAACACAAAAACATAACAAGATGCACAAAACCTGTTTTATGCAATAAAAATAAATATATACATATACTATATATATATATATATGTGTGTGTGTGTGTGTGTGTGTGTGTGTGTGTGTGTGTGTGTGTGTCCATGTCCTTTCAAACTTTGTCTAGAATTCAAACTAACTTATGTAAAAAATTATGTAATGACTAAGTTTGACCAAAAAATTTCTCATGTTTTTCAACAGTTTGTCCTACAAACAGTAAGAACCAACTTAAATCTCTGTGTGCTTCAGTGAATCAGTCTGATGTGTATACACATGTATAATCATGAATGTGGGTGCATGCACATGTGTGTGCATGCGTCTTTGAGAGGAAAGGAGAGATCACATTCCTAAGCCTATGAGCACTGTCATTTTTAAACAGTGAATCACTAAATTAATGTTATGCTGTGATGCTTCCAACTTAATTCTAAAACAAGACCCTTGAATCGGATCATCCTCCCAACACTGAACACCAACACTGTAGGTACACAGCCCGCGTGTTTTGCAACAAGAGTGAATGCACATTTCTTCCATACTCTGTAAAAGTGTAATGGTGGAGGGTAATGGTGCAGGGTAAAACTGTCTTCCACACTTCATCAAATAGCAGTAACAAACATCAAAACTTCACAGTTAAACTGTACTGATGGAGCAAGAAGCAGGCACAGACATTTCCTGTGCAGCAACATATGATTCACTCTTGACACTTTCCCTTCAGCAGCTGCTTGCCTTCAGAAAGTAGAAGCTATTCAGGACCTTTCACAAGATCCAATCCTATTTCTACTCAGTTCCTGTATCGAACTGCTGTTCCATATTTCAGAAGCTGTGGCAATGTTCCACACTCACCCTAACTTGCTCATCATTAACCTTGTCGGATTCCTGCAGCTCATCAGCTGGAAGCACCCAAGCTGTCTGAAATCTGTTTTCATTGTCACTATTTTCTAATTGCTCATACACACTATTGACACCTGACAACACTGTTAATCACTCAAACAACTCAACTCATTATTCTTTCAACTTCAGTCTAACCTTGAACAGTTCAAACATTCAGACCTAATCATTTGTTGCTGCTGTTGCAAACAAAACCTGGAATTTCTACACAGCTATTTCAGAATTTGACATTAAAAAATTCTCCAGTTTCATCCTCACCCAAGTCCACTGCAGTTTAATGGATGTGTTCGAAGTCTGTACATACATATCCATATATACAAAGCATGACAAAAAATAAACCAAGAAAAAGTCACCAACTGTGATACAAAGATGACACCAACTTTTTTTTTTTCACAGAACAGAAAAGATATATATAAAATATAACCATATTTCAGAAAAATACAAACATAAAATCATTGTAACTCACCTTCGTGACAGTGAAAATGACGGTCTTGATGATGGTTTCCTCTCCAGGGATGCATTCAAGAAGTTCTTCATGTCATTTGCTGTAGTGATGTTACTTGAAGTTGGAGAGGGGGATTTCACTTTGTCTGTGGAAGAATCTGCTGGTGAAATGGGCAAAGGCAGATCTCTAGGAGATCTCACATGAGTCAAACCAACAGAAGGGATATTCAAAGAGGAACTGCGATAGGGCAAGCTGGCACTTGAAGAGGAACTCCGCAAAGATGATGACCCTCTTTCAAAAGAAGGGATGTTGCTGGAATGTCTGCTTCCCTCATCCACCTTGTAACGTTTTGCTATGGGTTCATGTATTGGGGTAGGTTTGTACTCTGGAATGTTTGGGGGAGGTATGTACAGAGACTTGGCCCGAGGGCGAGTTTCTTTAGGAACCATCACAACAGAAGATTCACTCTGAACTCCCAGATCTACACTCATTTCATCTGGCTCAGATGTATTTTCTGGCGATGGAAGCGGGGAAAATGTAGCGTCTGTGGATGCCGACCTAACCCGTGACAAGGGCTGACTGGAAGGATCCAGACTAGTGGACGAAGTGATTGTGTCATCTTGCTCCACATCATCACGGAGTTCTTTACTGGACAAGGTATGAGACATCAGCATTGGAGCTGCAGCACTGGGAAGTAACAGTGGTTCTGCCGATGACAGAGCCATGCCCTCCTGAATCTGATGCTGGATTGCGAAAGCGTTTTTAAGACGCTGTGGGTTAACACGAGCTGACAATGGCATGGCCGAGAGAAATCCTTCATCAAAACCAAGCGGAATTGTCTTGTCAGGACCTTCATGTGTTGCCAAATCTGTGGAAAGGCTGCGATGAAGCCGTAACAGATCATGGGCCCGAGTTGGCACATCACTCTTTTCTTCTCCTGTAAAAATAACAATAGTATTTTGATAATGAAATTAAACAAATGCTAAAAATAGTGAAAAGTACTTAAGACATGTCTGTACATGTACGTACATGAGCCACAACTGCCTTAAAAAAATTACTGCCAAGCTAAATTTTCATAAATTTGCGAAAGTACATATATTATGGTGATCATAAATCCATTTGTTCTTTCACTTGTATGCCATTAAAAGCTAAGTCAAATGCTGCAGAACTTAATGGAAACTACAAAATTTTTAATCCTTCCAAGAGCTGATTCTTCCATCCTTAGTTGGTTTGAGCACAAAACAGAGATTTCTCATCATTTAACAAGATATTTTAAGATAAAATTCAGCACTGTATTGCTGTAAAAGGTTTGCACTATGCTGGTCAAGCAAACTGACAACACTATATATGTCAGGATATTTATGCTGCACCACAATCAGGACTCCACAATGTTTATTCTTACGGCAACTTTATCCCCTACTCCTAATTTCATATTTCCACTCAAATTCTAAAACTTCTGACAGAAAAAGCCAGAAACAACAGACACCCACACACTGGACTTTCAATCTGAGGGTCCCAGGTTTTAACCTAAGTAACGGTGCCTGGTGGGTAAAGGGTGATTTTTCCCCCCATCTCCCAGGACGAGGTCAACATACGTGCAGACCTCCTTGTGCCTGAACCCCCTTCAAGTGTATACACAAGCGGAATATCAAAATACGCACGTTAAAGATCCTGTAATCCATGTCAGCGTTCTGAGGGTTATGGAAACAAGAATAAACCCAGCATGCAAACCCCCGAAAATGGAGTATGGCTGCCTACATGGCAGGGTAAAAACAGTCATACATGTAAAAGCCCACTCATGTACATACGAGTGAACGTTAGTTGCAGCCCACAAACGACGAAGAAGACTGCATTGTGAAGTACATTCACTAATAAAAATACAAATGCAGAAAACTAGACCAGGCAAATTAGCTTTTCAAAATAATGTCCAAGGCAACAAAAAAAATCTTCAGAAGACTGACTGATAATGTGCATGCTTTGTTGACTACATGGATATTACCGATATCTAATGCCCAGTCTGGCCTAGCTTCTTTCATTACCACTTGTGGTTGCTGAAAAAATACTAATGTTTTCCACACACGCACGCACATACACAAACCAAAAAGTGTTATTACACAGACTCACACAATGTTCACACATGTCACACACAAAAGGCTGCAGACATACCTGCACTCTGACAAATAGAAGATGAGGACGATCCCACAGAACGACCAACACTGAGAGCATCTGCAAAAAAATTTTTTTTTAAACCATCTATCTATCTATCTATCTATATTCATAAAGAGAAATCTGTTGTGAGAAAAAAGAGTAATACAATATATATAATAACAATCATAAAAATGTCATCATTTAAACTGAATCAACAAGCAAATATCTCGTTTCCACTTGACACATTTTACATGTGGATTTGTTCAAATTCTGTCAAATGATCCAGATGTGTTCAGGTATTCTTTTCTATATATGTCACTAACATGCAGTAAGATCCCAAAAGTATTTCAAACTAGAATCTTCAAGCCCAACCAGAATCTACATCTCAAGGTCAAAAACAAATCATCTGAACTTATTGATGAATGACAAGAAGATCCAAAATTATTGGGGTTAAAACCAATCTTGATTCCAAAATTCATCCACTCTACAAACACCAATGGCTACTCATTATTTTTTCCAAAACGCCCAACTCCCATGTCTACATCATCTGCAACATCTGTACCAGTTCAGATTCATGTGCAATGGTCATTCTGACTTCCATATTTTGGCTTCAATACATATCTACAATAAAAGGCCAACATATATTACCTATTCCTCCATAAAGGATGTGGTGGGAGTGAATATATTCTTGTGTACAGATTGGAACAAATACCTATTTTGTTGACTGCTTCCAAAGCAAATGAGACTGAGGAACACCATGTATTGAAGAAAGGTTACTGACAGAGAGCAGGGGTACTGAGAGATTTACATTGCTTGCAAAATTGTTGGCAAACAACATGCCAAGAAACAAGGCAAAAAATATCCTATCAAAAACTTCTGACTTACTCTGGTTACAGGCCTTTTGAAAGAGATCATGTAAACAAAAACAACAATAAAAAGACATGTCAAGAGCTTGCCTGATGACTTGTATGGGAGTCTAAATTTGTTCAATGAGCTGAGTACTATTTTCAATGAGTTAAATGTCATCTTCAGAGTGCCCAGCCTGCATCAGATAAGCACCACATTTGGAGAAAACATGTGTAAAAATGTACACATTTTTAATTATTTTATTAGAAACAACTATTCTCATCACTGTTGACTGCAGCATAAATTACGGCTATTCATTTAATTAGCATTATCACATACTTTTATATTCAAACTTCAACAGAACTTGAGAGTTAAAGCTAACACTGACAATAGTGGAAATTTGGCTCTCTCTTCGTTTGTTTTTCCATGACAACAGTGATTTTACTAACAAGATCCTTTGAGATTTAAGTGAGAAACACCCTTCTACCTGAAAAAATTGCAGGCACTTCTACCCTTTTCTACCCTGGACTGAGATGCACAGATTGATAAATTATGAGCAATGTCAGCTTTCATAATCATCTTATATCACATTTGTCAACAACAAAAAAACACAGAGAGAGAAAAAAAAGATTTAGGACTTGTATTATGTTTGCCAGACTAAACTGGCAGCATTCATCTGGGAATGCGGATTTACAAATCCAATGTAATTCACAACAAAAATAGGTCAAGCTCAAAACTTCAAACTCAGCATCATCAAAAAATATTTTCCTTTCCATAATTTCAAAAGCAAAATTCTTGAAATTCAACAGTCATACTCACTGTGCAAACAAAACAGCAGGAAAGTGGAGAAAGGGAAAAGAATGGGGGAAGGCTGGTAACCATGGGAATGCAGGATGCTTAGAAAGTCAAGCAGGATAGCCATGGAAGGATGGGAAGAGTAACAAACACAAAACAATCAGGTCACACCAGCTACATCTGTAGTGGCAATTGGATAGCATGACAGAGAATTAAGCACAGCAAAGTAACATTAAAAATAACTTCATTATTTTTCTCCTGCATAAACCGAAAACGACTACCATTCTGTCCGCAAAAAGTTCACGCAAGAAGTAAAGAAGACCCCTTTTCATCTCTGACTGAGAATAAGGAATCCCAACTTGAAACATTGAATTGCCCAAGTGACCATCCCCTACAGAAAAAACATGACCGCAAGAGCCACAGCAATCATACTATCTCCAATCATCACCATCCTTTCGCCAGACTATGAGTTTAAAGCATCTTGAAAGATGTGCTATCAATTAACTTTTAAAATGAAAATTGGCTTTGGTCACTCCCCACTATCTCTCACAGGCATCTGATGCAACCAGATCAAAGCCAGCAGCTAACAATCTACTTTAACTGTCATTTATGGAGAAGGGAAAATAAAAAGCAGAAATGTGCTTTTTCTCCAGTGTAAACAATCACTGTTACTACCCCCTAATATTGCATTTGTAAGTTGTTTTTTGTTGTTGTTGTTGTTTTTTTTAGCTCTATTGCAGTAGTTGTTTTTTTTTGTTTGTTTTTTTTGTTGTTGTTTTTTTGCTATTCTGGGGAGCTGGGGGTGGGGTTGTCACAATCAATAAACTAAACCAATGCTGCTGACTACAGATATAACTGACAGTCTTACTTGCAGACTTTCTTCGGACTTCATGAGAGTGGTTCTGGCTCATAGCCAAAGGCAGGTCTTGTGTCATAACAATGTGATGAGCATTGCTTGGTAAAGCTGAGGAGGTGTCAAAATTTATTATCTAGAGATGAATTCCTTCAAATGATCTCCAGTCCAACACTTCTCGTTTTCTTCTCCTTGGTTCTTGTAGCCAAGTTTTCCCAAATAAAAAGTGTCCTGTGTCTTTGCAGTTCTATGCCCGCCACAGAAAGTTGAGAAACCAACACCTACTTGAGAGAAATTAGATATGCAGGCAAAGGAAACCACCACTAAAAAAAGCTGCTGGATGCAATCTCCCTATATCACATCACGTTACACAAGATCCAAAGATGCAACAAGAGCCACCCTGCTATGCCCTTAAGTCTTCCGACAAGACTGAAAATTAATGACTGTGATCAAAAACATTGACTCTGCAGGCAACAGTTTTCTGTTTTGACAGCAGAATTATGCCTTGATTACAGGTCTTGTCCATTGCCAGCAAACTTCTAACATCTAAAATGTTTACATAACAGAGTTTCAGGACCAAAGTTACATTCTGAACAATGGAACCGTTTGTTTCATACCAGCTAGGCAGTTAAGCATTATCTTTTGACCAAGACCAGAAACAGGGAAAAAATTCACAAGAAACTGCTCACACTGTGCAAAAGTCGCACTTAAGTCCATCAACAGAGCTCTATGTTCTTGTACCTATTGATTGTGCACTGTTGACCACCTCCCCCTTGCCCCTAAATTTTCTATTAACCAAGATCATATGCTTAAACACTGCTTAGTTACATGTAGAATATGTGCACTGGAGCCTACTGACTTCTCAGTTTCAGTTTCAGTAGCTCAAGGAGGCATCACTGCGTTCGGACAAATCCATATACGCTACACCACATCTGCCAAGCAGATGCCTGACCAGCAGCGTAACCCAACGCGCTTAGTCAGGCCTTGAGAAAAAAAAAAAAAAGAAAAAGATAAGCTTACATAAATAAATAAATAAATAATAATTATGATATAAAAAAAAAAGTAGTAGTGATGAAAATAATAAAAAATAATAATAATAACAATAATAAATAAATTATTAAATAAATAAGACAACAATGATGACAAATAAGCAAATAAATGTAAAACATGAAGACACACTTCTCAAAGGATGCAAATAGGTTGACATTATATAATAACAATCTCTATTTGATTAACTTTCAGCGCTTGAAGATTATAAATAGTTTGTTGGGTTTTTTGTTTTGTTTTTTTATCAAGGGACTAGTAGTAGAGTGTGACAAGGGTGGTCTTTCAATTTGGTAGTACACAGTTATCTTTTAGGTCTAGGGATGATAGAGACAACTCACTGTATTTATTGTTAATTCCATGTACGACCAAAACAATATGACCCTGTATGACCAGAACCATAAACGAAAGCCTCATCTAAACACAAACCCACAAATACTTGTGCAATGATGTGAAAAAGCAAACTTCCAAAAGACTGTAAAAGTCGTTTAAAATTCATAACCCATCTAGATATATGCACTCGTGTTCTTTCTTTTTCTGTCTCTTTAGTCAAATCATGAACTGCAAATGCAAACTGTAAACACATTTAATCCAGCAACTTGGTGAAGCAAATCTGTATGTCCACATGACATTGCACAGTAAGTGCCATAAAGTATCAAATCCCCAAAGTCCAAGCATCAACAGTATAGAGTAGAATCTGCTGCGTTTTGTCCTCTTGCCTTTCCAAAAATTACACAACACAAAGTGGGATGTGGTGACAGAGATTGGGGAAAGCTTAGCTGGGGAAAGGAAACCACACTGGGGAAAGTATAATAATCACATCTTGTTCACATAGATTAGAGTTTTATAATCACATCTTATTCACACCGTTTAGAGTTTGGTCTCTCCTCACTGAATGGTATTTCTCATCTATGATAATCCCAAATCATTTCATCAACAAACTTTGGTCTCTATTCCCAGAGTGCCTTTTTCCATTCTTCTCTTCATCCATGGCTGCTTTTCATCCTGAGAGAACAGAACATCTTAAGTGCTATCAACTGACTGATATAGGGAATCATGTGCAAACAATTCTGGTGATGGTGGACAACAACACTGACATCATATGAAAAGCAGAGCCACCAGACAACAACCAACAGCTTACTTGTCCCTTCTTCAGACGCTAACTGTTCATCTTTGGTTCCATCACCAATTTTCTCTGCCACAGACAATAATGGGGATCTGCAGTCCAAGGGGAAAGACCACCTGTCGACTGTCCTTGGAGCATGGGTGAGATGTGTATCAATAGACAAAAGTTGTGATGAGGTACTAGGGGACCAAGTTCTGAGACTGGGCCAACTGGGAGGTGAGAAAAGAGGAATGAAGCCTGCAAACATCCCTGACAGCATGGTACCCGCAGCAGGTGAAATAGGGGAGTATGGTCCAGAAGATGGCAAGGCTGCAGGAGAAATAGGAGAGTATGGTCCAAATGCAGGGAGATTCACTGGAGTTATGGGTGAATATGGGTTCTGTCTTGTTTCAGAAGAAAACAGTAAGCCAACTGAAGACATGGAAGCTGGTGATATTGGAGAATAGGGCCGAGGTGACTGACCTGCTGCAGGTGAAATTGGTGAGTAAGGCCCCAAATGTTTAGAGGAAGTTGGTGGGTGCTCTGGCAAGACCAGTTTAGGAATCTGCAAGGGCCTCACAGGTTTTGTGGCTGAGGAAAGTGAAGAGCTGCTTGGTTTATTTTCTGGGCCAGATACTGGAGGTTCCACACTAACCTCTGGTGAGTGAAGACTATTAGGTGACAGCAGAGGTGGTGTAGGAAATAAAGATGATGAAGGTGACAATACTGGGCTCAAGTGCAGAAAAGATGGCATGTAAGTGACGAATGGGGAACTACTAGAACTGGGGCTAGCAGACGACACTGCTGTACTGACACCAACATCTGGAGAAAGCAAAGCACCAGGCATAGAGACTAAATTCCAGCCATTTCCACTACCAGAGACAGGAAGAGTGACAGAGACCAGACTTTCTGATGACTTAGATCCAGATGGATCTGACAGAGCAGCACTTAGTGGTCCAGCATCAACTTTATTTTTAGAGTCCAACAACTCTTTTGCTGTTTTTACTTCACTGTCTGCCCTATCTTCTTTGGACTCACTTCCGACATGTGCAGAAGCTTCTGTTCCTCTCAGACAAAGATTTTTAACACTACAATTAGTTTTGTGTCCATCATCTTCAGTTTCATTAGCTTTCTGTTCCCCACCAGCAATCTCACTCTCACTCTCAGTATAGGGTACAATTTTATCTTTTTCCTGTCCATCTACTGGCTGATCTTCACTCAAAACCTTTATGTTTTTTACAGTGTCATCACTGTGACTATCATCCACACCTGTCCACACAGCCAGTTCGTCACGGGGGGAAGCTCCATAGCCAGGTGACCTATCAGAGCTAGAGTGAAAAGAGAGGCCTAGGGTTGGTGACAGAAGAGCAGGACTGGCTGGAGCAGTGTGAGGTCGACTGGATGGGTGCACGTTAATTGAAATGGGGCTGATTTGTCCAGAATCAACCCATGCTGGGGTGCAGCTTCCACTCCTTTGGTGCAATCCTTTCTGTATGTACCCTGCAAACAGAGCAAGGTCAGCTGGTCGCCACTAGTCCATTTGAAAAATGTGTATACAAAGGTCAGACCAAAGGTGTTAATACATGGAACAAGTAGAAAACAATCATCACTTTTCTTGTTAATAGTCGGACCATATGCTTTAGTACAAATGCCCTGCAAGGAAGAAAACAAGGGAAAAAAAGAAAGAAAACGGCACTGTTGTTTTGTTTTTGCCTGCTAACTGAAGATGCCAGAACACAAGGCCAACAGAGTACGGAACACAGAGCCGACAGAGAACAGGCACAATCATCAGTAATCTGGCAACACACATAAAGTCTAGTGAAAACATAATTTTGAAGTCAAGATGGAGAAGAGGAGAACAATGCATAAAGTATCCAAACCCTGACCTGCAAATATCTTTCTGGGAGACATCTCCTTTGTGATATAAATGGCTGCAGAAAACATTTACTGGGATTTATGACCTTCACACTAAAATGTAACAAAAGGATTTTTTTTTCCAAATCTCTGTTGGGTTTTGTGTTACTTACCTTGTTGAACTGTACAAATTGATGACCAGTAGCTTTGCTCTAGCCAGTTTTGTGCACAAAGATTAATGAATACTTTCTATGTCCATGTGTACTATTTTCACCATTATTTAATGGTCAAAATTAATATCCCATACAGAAAAGACACAGAAGACAGTTTCAGGCTTTATCGTTGTGTCCTAAGACCTAAAAGGGATTTTTAAGAAAAAAAATCACATTTTGATTTCAATACGTAGAGCCTTTCCCCACACACAACTTATCTTTTACACTAAAGCACAGTTTGATGGAGGATGGGTCCCCTATGGGTCACAAAGAATGACTTGATAGTAATGATGGCTGAATTAGCTGCAACAAAAGAAACCACTTGGAACCAGAGCCATTAGCATACAGAACTCCCTTAACAGTTTATGAAGAAATTTCCAATCCAAAATAAAGCTGCTTTTGAAATATCTCTGACAGTATGCTGAAAAGCCAGCCAGGTGGTGACGCCCCTCATCTCATGAGCTCTGGGATCTAGCATATTCATGTCTGTCTTTGCTAAGTTTTATCTGCAAATAGGCCACTGCCTGATGGAGGCATTGCTTCATTTCTTCTAAGACTGTGTCCACTGAATGTTCCTTGGATTCACAGCCCTGCACAGAAATGAACTCAGGCAAGATAGGTCTGCTGTTATATATACAAATCCTAAATTACTTATCCAAAATGGTTGAGTGCACTGCTCGAAAGAAAAGGGGCCTAAAAACTCTCGTCACAAGGCCTCTCCTGCAATGGGGAAAACAACAGCAGGCTGCTGACAAAATGGATAGAGGAACCTACCAACTGGTGTGTTCCAACAAGCCAATACAAGAGGAAAGTGAGAGGTACCTAACCATACCCCTTTGCAACAGGTTGGTTTGCCAACTGGTGTCTGCCTGACCAAGTAAAAAGGTCGCATAAGCCAAGTGAAAACAGCCAGTCTCCCCACTTTATTCTCCACAAGAAAGAGGATTTCTATTACACCTGAAGGGCAGGTATATGTGAATGTTTAAGTATGCAAGTATGTAAATGTGTATTTACGTCCACTTATGTACCTGTAGTAATAATGTTTAACATGGCTATGCAATTGGTGTTTTATGTATTTGTGTATGGATAACTAGAGAAAATGTGTTCATACGTAAGATTCTCCGTGTTTTTTTTGTTTTTGTTTTTTTAAAGAAAACAATATATAGATGGTGTTCTTTTCACATTACGTTAGCCAAGCAAAGTGTCATTTATCCTATACTGATGCTAAGTATAATATCTATTACTTGTTAAAAAAAGAAAAAGAAAAAAAGGACTGTTATCTACAAAAAAAAGTTGATTCAAAAAAAAGAGAAAAAAAGAAAGAAGATTTCCATAAAGCATAGATTATTTGATGAAAATTATCTTGTAAAGCAATGAATATAAACTAACCTATTTTTGTACTTTACACAAAATAACAGAAAAACGTCAACTAATTCCTTTCTGGACTGGACAATGACTGACAGCATGTGTAACATCAGGACAATGAAAACCCATCTACACAAACACGATTAAGATTCTGGGGGGGAGTAATCATGATTTTTTTTGCAATAATAAATAAAAGGCACATACAGTGATATGTGAAAATAGGAACAGTTTTTCAAACTATGCTGTTTCATTTGTCTTTCTACTCAATGTAAAGTGTGTGCAGATGGTGTGCAGCATTGTAGATTCGTTTTATACCGGTTTTTTTGTTAGATGGGAAGGATGAGTGACGCAAGTTAGTGTGTGCATGAGAAGACACACATGACGGTACCTTTATTATCAAAATGTATTGTGAAATTGCTCATTTTATTTTCTTACTTTTATTATCTATATTTTTGTACAGCATGCTGAACCTGGATATTTCTTAGGGAATCTTGCTTTATACGAATTATCCATTATCACTATTCTCGTACATTACCAGTGTGAAGTGCTATTCTGCATGCAACTCTTGTTGATATTCAATGACACTGACTGTTGTGTGCAATCTGCCATTATCAAGAAAGTCAACTAATATGACTGAGTAGCGCATCAGACACCATCAGCTGATCAGACATTGGTGATCAGACACCATCAGCAAACTTAGCCGGAACTGATTTCAAGTGTGTGTGTGTGTGTGTGTGTGTGTGTGTGTGTGTGTGTGAGAGAGAGAGAGAGAGAGAGAGAGAGAGAGAGAGAGAGAGAGAGAAAGTGTGTGTGTGTGTGCACATCTATAACCAGAAGTGACCTCTAGAACAAACAGTAAGCCAGAAAAGTTCAGGTATCTTTCCAGGTGAAAATGGAATTCAGTTGTTTTTTTTTTAGCTAGCATGTATTTCGTCTTTATAGAAGAATCTGTCAGATTAGAAATATTTTTGTAAATGTGGAGCTCGTAGTTTATGGAATAAACACAGACACAATACCATGCTCCAATTTGGATTTGGAAGTAAAGTTTGGGTGACATAAGGAGTGACTTACAGTGCTCAGCAATGAAAGTTCTTCTATTGACGAGGAAACAGGTTTAATCTTTTCTTGAGCAGCAAGATGTAACTTGTCAATATGGGCCTGAAATGTCTATGGAAGAAGATGGGACAATTTGGGAAGTCAAATATGCTGATGTTGAAATTCTAAGAACACAGATCCCAAGAGGCCATACTTTGAGGACTTCCTTCAAATACCTAACTACTGATGCAAAATTCGTACCATTTTTTTTTTTTTTACTACACTTCTGATAAGGCACAGCTTTTTTTTTTGCTTTTTTTCTTTTTTTTAAATCTGATTTTAACATTGTATAGGGTGCAGAGTATCATAAGGTGTGCATCAAGGTAAACAAAGAGTCCAGCACTGATGGGTCGATCGCCATTGCTGCTGCGGCCATGTTTACCAAAGTCAATGTATCTTAGCCTTCCTGAATCCATCCTGTCCCTGCTCCCCTTATGTGAATAGGTGTTCTTTGTGAGCTATTTTTCCTCCGATTCATGGGGTGGGTTGCATTTGTTTTCACCACCACAAGATCACCAAGTTCATACTCAATGAACCTCATTCATAAGAAAGTTTCAACAGATTTAAACCAAGCATCAGGCGCAAAATATTAAAAAAGCAAACGGGCCAAAACTCAGAGAAAAAGCATCAATTTATAACAGTAAAATATGGTTGTAAATGATGTTAAATACTCAAAGAAAAGTATCTTTCAGATTGGCTGATCAGTGTGTATCAGACCTCGTGTTCACCCACAGAAGTCTTTTGAAAACTTTTCATACTTCAAATTTTTAATTTATTACTGATGCTGTCAAAGCAAGCTGATCACTCTGAAAACATGACAGACAAGACCAAACCAATTCCATACTACACACTCATTATGTAACAGCTCTCAGACACTGACCCTAGAATGAAAATGACATCATTCTAGTAAAGCTGCAATTATCAAAAATTGCTGAAAACAGTTTAATCATCTTAATAGTTAAAAAAAATAATAATTTTTTTTTTAACAAAAAAAAAAAAAAAAAAAACAAAAAAACAAAAGAGAGAGAGAGAGAGGAGAAACACAGACTTAGGTAATTACATGTGATTCCAAAATATAAATAAAAAAATAATAAAAGGAATCACTGTTAAACAACATCAAATCAAAGCCAAAAAAAAAAAAAAAAAAGTAATTTGAACATTTCTGAAGATGTTAAGCATTACCTGGGAAACTTTTATTTCATAATAATATTGAGCATTTCCTGGAAAAAAGGAATTTATTCATTACTGCTGAATCAAATTATGGCTCACTGTGACAGATTTAAAGGGCTAGAATGTCCACATATGTGCACCTGATAAATACAAATAAAAAAAAAAAGAAAGATCAATCATTTACTTACAGTCAGTCTAGATTTCTTTGCCAAGTTTACTTCAGTCAACCATACAGGTGTAAAATGCTTCCAGTTTATCAAAAGCCAAAACTGCTAAACATGTATTACAAAGGTTATAACAAAGGTTGTCATGTTTGTCCAAAACATGTTTGGATATCAAGCACTGAATCAAAGATTGTTGCCACTGTCAAATTAAGTCTAGTCTCAGTCTGGCTTAGATATATATCAAGATGTCTTGCATTACATATACCTTATCAGTTATAAGGAGGAAGCTCACATCTGCAGTCACGCAACACATCCTAATTCTTTTCTGTGTGTCTGCTGTTTCTTTATAAGAAAAGGGGGAAATACCAAACCAATGCTGTCAGAGTCAAAATTTCTTTCAAGAGACATCATCCTGCTCTCATATTTTTTTGGAGGGAGCAGGGGTCACTGATGTCACATTTAACTTATCTATCACACAAACATAGTGCAGGAAGAATATAAACATATGCAAGTACTCCTTAAGCTTAAACAAGTCCGAATATTTCGAAAACAAGTTATCTCGTCATTGTGGCAGCGAAGCGTACATGCTTGCCATGACAAGTTATCTCGTCATATAGGCAGCCTAGGGGTTAATGTAAGTATAAAATTTTTTTTTTTTTTTTTTTTTTTAAATCTGTCACTCAGCCAAACCCTTTGTAATCTCTTACCTGCATGAGGACTTGCATCAAGATGCTATATAAAAAATAAGCCATCATACAAATAAGTTGCTGTAGTGCAATGGTTAGCATCAGACACTAACAACTGGAGAAAAAAAAAAAGGGGGGTTTGATCCCCTTCAAAAGATTAATGCTGTGCATGATTTTATGTCGACAGGGTATTTCCTATAATTGTGGGTTGTTTGGTGGGTTTGAGGGGACCCAGGGGGGTTTGAGGGCAATCTGTAGGGATCTCAGGGCGAACTATGAGGGAGGGGTAGCAGGCAAGGTGCTCAGCTGGCTCCTGCCCAAACCTGTGTGCTTGGGCTCTCCTTTGTTGCCTGTGTTCAAGAACTGCAGCTCAAATGTGCAGCTCAAATGTTCTTTTGTTTCTCAGATAGGAAGATAAGGACAACACAGTCAACTTCACAGTTAAGTCTTTCAAAATGCTGATCAAATTTCTTGTTTGTCACAGTTGGGGTTTGTATAACTTGAGTAAACCAAAATCTGGATAATAATCTAATGATGCTCAACACTGTTCTTTTTTCTTTTCTTTTTTTTTAATAATATAACTGCCCCTAAGTTTTTGTCCTGAGGCCAACATCACATTTCAAATTTCTTTCCATTTATAACGCATTCAATTCTTGTGCAAAGTGTTTTGAGAATCTTTTGACACAAATCAATGATCATATTAAACCCTGTTACACAATTCAACATGGTCAAGAAGAAAACATGGATCAATGTTCAAGAACTGAACATGGTCCACAAGAAAACAAGTCCAATACAGACAAAAACACAATATTTGATTGATCTCTACCAAAGCCATGAGATACTATCGAGTGTGAGATAGGCTTCAACTGTGAATTTCATATGAACAAGTGCCTGCTAGACATATCTGATGTGTCTTCTTTGCATCATTCACCTGCAGGTCAATTCAATTCAATTCAATTCATGTTGTTTAGAGCCCAGCCGACCGTTTAGGCCATCTCAGGGCTGTTACCACGTTTCAACAAAAAAATCACCTGCAGGTCAATGGATGGGGAACAACACAAGTTGGTGAATCAAGTTCTGAATATGGACTGCATCCCTTTAATAGTTCTCAATCTTAAAGTCATGACTGGTAAAAATGACACAAGCAGGAAAATTTTGGTTTTTGGTTTTTGTGTGCAATGCCCCTCCCAGTTCAAACTACACTACCAATAATGATTCCCTTGCTATGTCCTCAATAATCATTATGACCTCTCTTACTACAGTCTTAGTCACCCCTTCCTCCCCGCAGCTCCCTTTCTCCCCATCGAAGCTTTGAAAAAGACTGATCAGTATGACCCACAGAGCCCAAAAACGAATGAGCGAATCTGCAATTTCCCAACCTCCTCCCTCTCACATTAGCTGTGCGTCACCCTGGACTGCATAAAATATGGTGAGCTTGGAATTCCCCGATGCAGCAAAGCACTCAGTAACCCCAGAGCTCTTTGTCGGGCCAAGTAGTTTTGTGACCTGTTGTGATTATCATCAGACGCAAAACGAGAGTGCCAAGGAATCGATAGAAAATGTGAAAAAACTTAGCCGTATGCAGAGCACAGGAGCAGGAGTCAAGATGGCTGCCAGAAAAAGAGGGTGCTAGTCAGGCATGCAAAGGGGAGGTAACCTACTTCGGGATGTTATCGGTCGTAGCTACTTTTGTTTTCTCCGCATAGGCACTGTTTGAAATTTGTTTTATTTAGGACAATGTATTTCCATGGAAGACAATGTCACGTGACATCAGCCTCACTATAAAAGATGGGTCAGCAAAAAAGAAAAAAAAAAAAGCTACAACTTCCATACCTGGACTTTTGAATTTGGATGACTGTCTGGACAGAAAAATGCAGTAGAACATCATAGGATAGTGATGTGGTCTTGTCAAACCTGCAACATACACACCAAAATTACAAAAAACAAAAGTAGTGAACAACAAACACACGCACACACACTCACTAATAAACAGTCTCCCACACAAGCAATCACCACACACACACACACACACACACATACACACACACAGGAAAAAAGCAAAAAAAAGTAGAGACTCACTCTGAATATAAACATGAGTGGTATTTTTTTAAGAGTGCTGGTTTCCAGGCAGACTATCTTAATTATTAGTAATTTAAGTGATATACATGTCTGTTGTCACGTTTTATCAAAATGAAATGATTCTCAACAATTAATGCACAAATGCAAAAATGGTTTTCTTAAATACAGCTTTAAACCAAGCAAGACTAATGACATCATTCTAAACTACTATTCAAAAGGATTTTCATCAGTCTATGTTTCAATAAAACTGGTTCAGCAGTTTGTTAGTTTTCACTGTCCATGCGCACACACACACAAACACACAAAACACACACATGCCTGTTAGGATACACACAAACGCTCTCTCTCACACCCACCAATGCATGACCGAGTCCCCTTTTCGCAACTTTTTCTTGACTTGTCATCAACTGAAAAAACAATCAAAAAAACATCTTTGGGTACAGCTTTTCCATGAAAAATGACTTTTCAAAAAATTTAAATGAGAAGGCAAGAGAAAGAGATGAGGGGAAAATAAATCTACAGCCAGGGAGATAGACACATGGCAGGAATGGAGAGGAGGCTGTGGATGTGAGAGACAGCATGAGGCAGCAGCATTGACTTGGGAAGTGATTCCTACATGTTGGGTTCAATTCCATTTAGCTTATAGAGTCCTACATGAGGCTGAAAACATGTGAAGTGACAAACCATTGAATCAGAACTGCAGAGGCAACTCTGTTCAAATTGAAAACCAAAATATGGAAGAGAAAACTAGTCACTGTAAGAGTATCATGGCAACTGAACTCAGAATGTGCCTCCATTCTGGGCCGTTTCAATCTATTTATCACCTGAGGATCAAACAAAACAACAACAAACAAAACAACCTTAAAAGACACCTGACAATACAACAAAAATACACTGGCAGCAAAAATAGGTTGATGGGTAATGCAGGTTTTCTAGCTGACCAAAAAATAAGAAGAAAATAAAAATATAAAAAATTTAAAAAGTTCCCACTATCAATGAAAGACAGAAAGGCAGGACAGGTTCAGGGATGTATACAGGTGAATGACCAGAAAAAGCAAAAAGCCGAGTTGACAGAAAGAAACCTAATATAAAAAATGAATTAATAAATAAAAAAGAAAATTTCAGGCACAAATGGCATACTCTTGATATTTCCACTTCAAGAGACCCCAAATCCTTGCAGTGGTACTGTTTGTGGATGGAATATACAATGTACATGAAAGGAACATAGAGAAACCTGAACTGGGCCAGAGAAAGAGACCATGAGTTATCCAGTCATCCAACAACTACCCTGAACAAGTCCATACACTTTTACTGTCCTTCTTCCTACCCAATTGCACTTACAAAGGTGACTGGTGAGCTCACTGTTCGGCGCCAACAGAAGAATCACATCGTTTTCTGGTTTCAACACAGCCAACTGAAAAGCAAAATATTCAGAAACTTGTTACTCTTTTTCTCTCTCAAACACATATTTTCAAGCTTTAACTAAAACCGCCCCAGAAACAATTCAATAATAATCTAAAGCACCAATTTTCACCCTTAACCTGAGTGCCAAAGAATTTTGTAAAAAAAATATATATATAAAAAAAATAAAAAGTGCTCTCCCCCTGCAAGGGAATTTCGAGGATTCGGAGGTAATAAATCATAAAAAATTCTAGCACAAAAGGTATAGGCGATACAGAAAGAAAGTAAACGTTTTTGTGAAGGAAAATGAGTGTAGATTCTTCTTCTGGGTTTTTTTCCTCAAAGACAAAAAGTCACTATAACTTGTATGACTCATGTGAACAGCCCACAAGCTTTTGCTCAGCCTTAAAATGTGTTAAAACACTTGCACAAGAAGTAGACCTAACTACTCCAAACCTGTCAGTACTCTCTAAACTGTTTGTCAGTATCTTTTTAATTCTTAACAGATTCTCATAACACATTTTGGTCAACAAACAGCACTGAACAGTCAAGACTGATATTCTAACTAGAAAGTGTGGTAAGCAATAACTCTGAAACACTTTCAATTGGTCATTATTGTACTGAAATGTTAATCACCGTTTTTATGGGCTTAGCTGGTATTGTGGAAAGGTCTGTCACTGTAAAGATAATCATGCTCAGCTTGGAGTTCATAGACAGGTTTCCAAGAAACACACTCTCTCACACATACATGATTACAGACCCCTTACTCATCTGCAACAAACAACTGAATCAGGGTGATTACACTATCTATTACACTCATGTTAGTTTAAGAAAGAACAAAAAATTAATACGTTTCTCAGCCAAAACAACTTACACTTTCTGTTTTTCCTAGATGGTTCATCAGACGCTGAAACTGCATTTTGCTGTCAGGTCGGGGCCTGAGTTCTGCCACATTGATGTACCACCCTTTCCAGTACACCTCGCCAGTCTTCCGCAAGCAGCTCATCTCTTTGAAATATCGTTCCCAAGCTACCTTCATTTCACAGGTGTCTCGCACATTCAGGACTGTGCCTCTGTTGGACACAAGTAAACATCAGGGATCATTATTTCTGGAATAATTTCCTTCACACTTCATTTTCCTTGGATACTGATCTCCAAACATACTACAAGTCATCCATTATGGTATCAAGCTCAATCATAAATTACTCCATAACCAAAATCAAATTGTCAACATCAAACTAGGAATCAGAATTCATGACAGATTTCATCTGCGAAATTCTAAAACTCACACCATCCTTGTACTGACTTTCAGCACAGCCAAAAAGGTAATTCTCCTATCACATGGTCTCCGAGAGATTTTTTAAAATTGGCCTCCCTTAATAATTTTCCATCCATACCTCACATTAAAGTAGTTCAACATGTAGTGCATGTGTGGGGGGGTGTCGCTGTTACCTGGATTCTGATATGTGGAGTGATGACCTAGAGTAACCCGTCCGCCTAGGAAGCGAGAGAATCTGAGTGCGTTGGTTCGAATCACAGCTCAACCGCCAATATTTTCTCCTCCTCCACTAGAGTCTGAGTGGTGGTCTGGATGCTAGTCATTCGGATGAGATGATAAGCAGAGGTCCCGTGTGCAGCATGCACTTAGCACATGTAAAAGAACCCACGGCAACAAAAGGGTTGTTCCTGGCAAAATTTTGTAGAAAAATCTACTGTGACAGGAAAAACAAATAAACTGCACGCAGCAAAAAATACAAAAAAATGGGTGGCGCTATAGTGTAGGGATGCGCTCTCCTTAGGGACAGCAGCCCGAATTTCACATAAAGAAATTTGTTTGACAAAAAGAGAAATACATTTTTACCAACCAACCAGAATTTATTCCATTTGAACAATTTGTTTCTTATTCATAATGCACCAATGTTTGAGATTCAATGTATTCCCCCTTCCATGTTTATGTAAGAAACAGATTAAAGAAATTATACTATTAGAGACTTAATGGCTATTACCAACTTTTAACATGCTCACACATGAGTGTGCATCAAGTAGACAGACTTCCTCTTTTGTAACCTTTCTCATTAAACTGGAAAAAGAAGAACCAGAAAAAAATGTTTCCTTATAAAATCATAACACTGAATGCCTCTAAACTTACAAATGTGCTGGTTTGTACTGTGAGGCAGTGGACACCATCTTCACTTGGCAATCTAAAATGTCCTTGACTCGCAGATGTCCACACCAGATGACATATTCTGGGTCATCTGCTTCTTTTGGTGCAGAGACTGTGAACTTTGGAACAGATGGTGATGACAGTCTTGGGCTGCAAAAATATAAATAAGACCATATAACACCACAATAACTGATGTTGAGGGTTTTTCCTAAAATATTCTTTTCCCAGTTATGTTTGCTAAGAAGCACCTTCTTTAGACACACCCGCTTTCTTTCTCATTTACTGCATTTAGAAGAACATAAATATGGCAAAATATAAAAAAAATCTGACTGGTAATTCATGACTTGAATGACTAATGAATGAAATGAAATAAAACTCTGTAAGTTCTTTCACATAAAGATAGCTCCTACCTACTTTCGTTGTAATCAATATATGCACCTGTCCTGTGGAGGTTCAAGAAAAGCTGGGCACCCTTTGGATTTGTCATAAAGCTTTTTGCTTTGGCTGTTCTTCTTACTCTTGATTTTTTCTGAATCAAGCTATTTCATTTCAAATTAACTTATGACTTCCTAATCTTTCTGGGGATGGCTGATATGATTGAAACGGAGGGGACAGCCTGTGAAATTTACTGCAACAGACTCTCCAGAAGATTATTAGTTTTCTTTCCTTCCTCATCTTCAGCAGAGTTGGGAGATACTTTCTGTAGGCTTGTACATATATGCTGTATCTGATTCTGACACTTTCAACTTATCAAATTCACAGTATTAAAATGTAACACACACACATCAGTTGTCTTCCCCACACAAATCTGCATAAAACGAACAGTTCTAACAGACCAACACAGAAAGAGAAAGGCTGAATTACGAGTAAACCGGCGAAGAATCCAGATGTCTGGGTGATGGTGGAAGTTCCTTATAACGGAAGGTAATAACTGCATATGGAAGCACATGACGGGGGTATGGCTCCACTGTCATGTCTTCACCATACTCGTACAGGTACATCTGAAATATAACACATTTCATTCTGAAATACGGACAGCTATGTTCATTTACAGGGATAACATATATCCATATCAAGTTATTTTCACCTTTCCATAATCCGCTTGAACTCGACAAGAGTACAAGTTTTTCAATCAGTATTCATCTGCATATATGCACAGAGTGGATTAGACCACTAGGAAACCTGCACCAATGTAGACCAGATGAATGTCTCACACAAAGTGGATTGGGCCACAAGCAAATCCTCACCAATGAAGACCAGATGAATTCCTCACACAGAGTGAATTAGGCCACAAGCAAATCAGCATCAATGTAGACCAGATGAATTCCTCACACAGAGTGAATTAGGCCACAAGCAAATCAGCATCAATGTAGACCAGATGAATTCCTCACACAGAGTGAATTAGGCCACAAGCAAATCAGCATCAATGTAGACCAGATGAATTCCTCACACAGAGTGAATTAGGCCACAAGCAAATCAGCATCAATGTAGACCAGATGAATTCCTCACACAGAGTGAATTAGGCCACAAGCAAATCAGCATCAATGTAGACCAGATGAATTCCTCACACAGAGTGAATTAGGCCACAAGCAAATCAGCATCAATGTCGACCAGATGAATTCCTCACAGCAAATCAGCATCAATGTAGACCAGATGAATTCCTCACACAGAGTGAATTAGGCCACAAGCAAATCAGCATCAATGTAGACCAGATGAATTCCTCACACAGAGTGAATTAGGCCACAAGCAAATCAGCCACAAGCAAATCAGCATCAATGTAGACCAGATGAATTCCTCACACAGAGTGAATTAGGCCACAAGCAAATCAGCATCAATGTAGACCAGATGAATTCTTCCCACAAAGTGGATTAGGTCACAAGCAAATCTGCACCAATGTGGTACAGATGAATTCTTATCAATGATCTATTCCCTCACCATACTAACCTCCACCTTCCCTCCTCCCTCACCATGTCACGTTTCCAAAGTGCCACCACCCCCATCCTCCAATATCCTCCAGCCCAACCTATATCACACCCGTATCTTGTGACCATTTTTCATCTGTTCCTGTATCCATTCTTTCATCTCAATTGTGAACTGTCATCACTAAATTTTCCAATTCAACTAGCAACCAGTCATCAGCCACAACATAGATAAATACCTGTGCCTGAAACATCCATGAGACTTCTCTCAAAAGAACTAAAATTCCTCTGTCTAGAAGGTTTGGCCTTGTTCACTGGAAAAACTAGTTTCTATATACCTGTTTTGTAATTCAACCCTCCTTCAACATTTACGTCTGGTAGCGGCTTGCAGTTTAACATCCAAATGTGCCTGGTATCGCTAACTAAACATGTGCTTACTATAGGCGCAGCCATTGTTGTTTGCATAAACGAGCCTCTCGTGAGATTCACAGCCTCGTTTTCAGCACTTCCTACTGAGCATTTTGCACGTTTCAGAGTCCGATTTGCTTGAATTTTGACAAAGTTGTGATTTTTTAAAGTTGCAAGACGAGTTTAATGATTGCCGAGAGCTTTAGCATAATCTGAACGATGATTCTGAAGATGATTTTGAACCGTTTTAATGATTTTTGCATGAGAATCTTGTAAAAATCAATCATACTGAGGGGCCTAGATATCAACTGACTGAGTTTTGCCGACAATGAGAGTAAAGTTGGTACTTGGATACAGTGAATCAATCGCCGGACCTCTGAAATCATGGATCAAACGCCGGACCTCCGAAATCAATACTGTCAGTGAGTCAGTCTTGATTTCACTGATATTTATTGGCGTTCTGCACGATCTTCCTGACTGTACTAGTTCAATGGAATATATTACTGATTTGGTTAAGTTTTGCCAAAGTTTTCAAGTTTCAAAGTTGCAAGATGAGTTTGATGACTGTAAAGTGTCATAGCATAATCTGAACGACTATTCTGAAGATGATTTCTGCATGAGAATTTTGTAAAAGTCGATCGTACTTAGTGACCTAGACATCAACTGACTGAGTTTCACCAATGTTGCGAGTGTAGTCGGTACTTGAGTGTGAATCGATTGCCGGACCTCCAAAATCGTGAATCAATCGCTAAACCTCCAAAATCGTAAATCAATCGCTGGACCTCCAAAATCGTGAATCGATCGCTGGACCTCTGAAATCATGAATCGATTGCCGGACCTCCGAATTCATGAATCAATTGCCGAACCTCCAAAATCATGAACTGATTGCCGGACCTCCAAAATCATGAATCGATTGCCAGACCGTCAGAATCAATACAGTCAGTCGTTGATTTCACTGATACTCATTGGCGTTCTGCATGATCTTCCTGATTTTGCTAGTTCAATGAATTATATTTTTAATTTCATTATGGAGAAATTACATGTGAGGTAGGTTTGTCGTTTGTTTTTGTTTGTTTGCTGTTGTTTTTCTCCCCACCATCATCGGAAAACACATCATCCCTCAAAATGAAAAGAACATAAAAATCAGCACGTTCATTGTTGCAATTCAAGCTGAGTAAGAAAAGGAATAAAAAGAAGATGTGTTAGAAGATGCTGCAGACCAGACAAAATTATTCCAAAAAAAGACATACTGTAATTAAAAGAACTTTTTTCAAAGTTGACCAGCAAATTTGACACTTTTATTTTTTTGTGTAAATACAAAGCAACATGAGCCTGGAAACAAAAATTCTTTTGCAACTTTATTATGTGTAAATGCAGGAAAAATAAATATGTGCAATAAAAAAAGGTAATTATATTTTCAATCAATTTTTATTATTACTCGCTTTTGAAAATCACAACGGCTATTCCCCTTGGCACGGGATTTCATAGGTGATAAGTGCTGGGCGACCTGGGGGTAAGAGGGTTAATCATAAAGGATTACTAACCAAGATATACAGGTATGCTGATGAAATCTATTACGTCTGGAAAATATTACATTCCAAATCAAAACCTTGACTCATGAGTCTGCTGATAAATTCTAAAAACTTGTGTTCATCCTGTGTGCCATGTTTCATCAGCATCGTCTCAGTGATTTGTATTCTCAGCTTCACATGAGCACATCTGATTGTCTTTTGCTCCCCTTCTTTGTACCCCTTACTTCTTTCATCCCCCTTGGGATGGAATGGTCCATTTGCAATCTTTTCAATCAACAGCAAAAAGCAAGTCTGTCATATAAACAAACCATTTTTTAAATAATACATTAAGTCTTCTCTTCTATGCATAATTGAGGTACTGTGATCTGTCATCAATGGGAAATCAAAATTGCAAGCTATTATGTTAATTGTAAAAACATTAAATTCAATACAGAACACAAGCTCCTCTCACCTGGTAGAGTTCATAAAACTGCTGCTGAGAGTCAGGAGAGACATCCAGACTGCATTTAGCCATGTGACAGTCATAGTTTGGAGTGGGTTCCAGGGATGGCCCTGAACGGTTTTCAGTGACAGCCTTGACTTTACCCTGTGGTAATATATGCACAAAACCCACTGCCCCTATGTAAAAATAATCTGGAACACTAGAACATCCAGAATTTCTGAGCAAGGTGCAACAGCTATCAAATACAAGACAAGAACTTGAAGAAAAATGGGATGATAAAATGGGTAATGCATGCAATAAAGGGAGGGGGAGAGAAATAGAAGTGATACAGTACATGGAGAGACGGAGACAGTCGCGCAAGAGGAAGAGGAGGTTAGTATCAGAGTGACAGATGGAAGGTTTGGGAAGGAAAACAGTTAAGGATAGTATGAAGCTTTACAGTTTCAATGACGGATGCAGGCTATCAGATACCAAAAGAAGCAATGAAATTATGGGAACCAGACCTGACAAAAACAGTTTCTGCTTCCCACCCATCTCTTCCTTCTCCAACTCTCACAACAGCCCTTGACCAAAGGCATTGTGTCAGTGCCCCAGTTCAAGATAAAAGCGTTCAAGCATTTCTGTGTGCATTCATCTGTGTATCTTGTACACGAGGCAATTATGTTATTCAGTCTAACCCACACAGACTCCAAATCCAAATAAACAGACCCATCTTCTAAACTATTTTCTGACCTTAGCCATTCAGTCAGATGTGGGTGGTCAAGAAAAATATACTAAAGCATAAGTAATAAAGGAAAAGCTCGTGTCACACACATACACACAGTCTCAAATATTCTAAGACACAAACATTCTCTCTCTCTGTCTCTAGCAGAGTTAGTCTCCAAGATCTGCAATTGTTTATTACCACAACACTTCCATCCAATATACTCTAATCAAAGTCTGCCAATAACTCATTATTATTGCACACATTACCTTGTAAGAAATTGAAAATGTATTCTTTTACTCAATTTCCACACTGAATAAATCAAAGACAAAAACCTTCATGACTTTGAAGACCAGCAGCTTGCCCATTGACCCATGAAAGAAGGAAACTGGTCGAATGGTGTCAATATACCTGCAAAGCTGGGCTCCTGAAATACATTTATTGTGTAATTCTTAAGGTGTTTTTTTTTGTTTTGTTTTTTATTCATATACATTGTCAGTTCTCATTTGTGTAAATGTACATCAGACCACATGTTTCAATTTCAAGCAACAAATCCAGTACATGCATAACCAGAATAAAACAAGATGAAATATATAGCTCAAAGCACACACACACACACACACATATATATATATATATATATATAATCATCATCAAACATTTAAAGAAATCAACTCTGACAATATATTACAATACCAACAATAATAATAATATAGGTAATAATATCAGACTGGAAATTTCAAGTCGCTGACCATGTGATGTGACCCTTTCACTCTATTTTTTCCTCTGAAGTTATGTTTCTGACCCACCTTATCCTTCCCAACATGAATTGACAGCATATATCATATGTTTTTCATTTTTTATCATTATTACATTATCATTGATTTTTCTTATACTGTTATCATTATATCATGCAATTACATATCATTAAAAAGCATAAAACATGTACAACAAAATAACTATTACAAATTTCATAAAATTGTACACAAATCATTAAATTCATCAACAACAATCCAGCACAACAAATCAGTTAACAAATCATAGAAACTGGATGAAATTGAATTGAAAACTAAATTCCCACTCCTTTCCTTAATTCCTTGCATCATGTGTGGCACTATGCAATAGCTTGGATTTTATGTTTGTAGAAGGTAATCAGTTACTGATGCATACAAATTTTAAAAGATGCACTGATGTGGTGACAAGCCTGTCACTTGACACTGATTTTTTTTCAGTCAGTGAGACAAAAACGTTTCTCTTATTCTCCTGCAAAGATTACCATGACTTGAGTTTCAAACTCCAAAAATGTTATCCTCTTCAGTACAAACATTGTAAACAAATAACCAAAAACTTCTACCAAGCCAGGACACAAAATGTGCAACAGTATTACTAATACTTGCACAAAGCCATCAACATTATGTCCTGACCCATTACTTTTGAAAAGGAAAAGGATCACTTGATTTTGTGTTGAACAGGTCAAATGACCTACAAAGGCTACAGTATCCTGGATCAAACCTAAATTCTGATGGATTATGTTTGAACAGAAATGAATAGGAAGGAATGAAAAAATGCCAAGTGAAAGCCCTAACAGGCTAAGCACATTGGTCTGTTCAGCCAATGACTACCTATTTCAGAGTCAATGCTGTCATTGCTTGCTCGCTTCCTCTTGCTGTTTAACATTCATACATGAGAACTCTCAAAAGGTTACCTCTTCAAAATTGAAGTTAACTGCATTTCTGATAATGTGTTTCCAACTGATACACACACAAAAAACAACAGAAAATAACAGGTGTGTTAGCACATCATAACAGAGTAAGTGTGTGTGTGAAAGTGAATGAGTGCGAGTGTGTGTGTGTGTGCATGTAGGTTGTGAGAATCCAAACTAAGAGTGGGCAAGCAAGCAAAGCAAATTCTGCCTAAAACAGAAGGGCTGATAAATCTGCACTGGTATTAAACATATTTTATATTATTACTTCTATCTATCTATTTTCTCTTTGTAATATTTGGTAAAAATGATACATACCCATTCCAGGATGCCCAATGGTAGAACTTGAGAGGTTACCAATATGCAGTCCTTCTCTACTGATTTTCTCAACCTACCAACAAAAAACAAATCATCATCCTTGAAAAACCGAACTGACAGTGACACCACTTAAACTTTAGAAATGAAAAATAAAAGGAATATAAATGTTTAAAATCTATGCACTGAATCTGAGATTAATGCATAACAGAACCAAGTAGGGCATTATGAGAGTATGGAATATCAAGAAAACCAAAATAAAACGTGAACACAGTACATATAAGCACCGTACGATAGCAGTTTGTTTTGTTTTTTTAAGTTTACTGATCCAGCTTGGAATATGCATGCTATGCTTTCTGCTTTAATACTGATGAACATCAACACAAAAACATCTCCCACTGCTTCACTCTTCCTCTTCAGTCTTCTGTTGTTACTGCAGTTATCTATTTTTTGTCAGTTCACAAAGGAGGTGATTCCAGACTTGACTTTAGTTAAAATATTTGTTTCTATTTTATAATAATATTCTACTTAAAAACTAAAAAGTTAAATGTTTTTATTCTATTAAATGCTGTTCTTAGTCTTTGTTCCAGTAATCGTATACTTTTTCTTATTTCAACAATTAAAGAGAAAAAGAGGGAGATAATGCATGGACTGTCAGAGACCAAAGGACGAATGTAAAGATTACAATTATGCCTGATGGGCTAATTGATAGATAAAGGTATGGCCAGTTTCAAAATAGTTTTGAACATGATTGAATTTCCACAACAAATTATCACAAACTTTGCTGGGTTCACTTTGTTCACCTCACTTATAATACTATTAATAGGTAGGTCCAGCCTAAGCACAAGCCTCATATCTCCATGCCTTAAAGAGTGCAAGAATGTATGAACCCACACCAAATTTCAAAGCAATATCTCAAATAGTGATTGAGATACTGAGTTTTAAACTTGGTGATTTTAGTGAATCTCACAAAATGGCATTTTGGAACCCATGCAGAACTGCAACTTACAGATTCCCATGATCAAAACTCTTCATATAATAATCTGCATAGTCTATAGAATATCCCCATTTTTTTCAGTTGGCTATTAATGTTATTGGTTGAATGCCAGTATCATAAAATCAGGGGAAAACGCTTATTTTCTGTATGTCCAATCCACAGTTTTAATGGTAGCCTTACTAAAATGACGAACTAAAAAACATTTCCATCTACATAAACATTTCAGTTATCTACAGGTTCAGGAAAGACTGTAAATATACAAACTTACCAGACAGTGAATACTAATCATAAAATAAATCTTAAATGACTGCATGATTATATCAATAGGCTTATGTGTAACATTAACCCCTAGGCTGCCTATATGACAAGATAACTCGTCATGGCAAGCATGTACGCTTCGCTGCCACAATGACAAGATAACTCATCACCGAAATATTCAGACTTTTCCCTGCTTTGCATTCAGTTCGTTGACAAAAATGCTGGTAGCTTTAGCTTGGGGAATCTTTCTAGATTCTATTCATAGCTGGAAACACCATCAACGTCATGAGGCAATCCTTTATTTGAACGTTTTGGTTGGGTTACTGACCGCAGTGTTTGCCTGGCTCCTCTCCTCGCTCGCTCAACAAAATGTCGGATTGACGCTGTGCTCAAGACATGCGATCGTGACGAACTAAATCAACCAAGATTGTTTTCTTTAGCTGATGCTAACTGAAGTGTTAATTCGAAGGAGAAATCAGTGTTGAACATTTATAGGACGATTTGACAGAAACTAAAGGGAGCTATCAAGAGAGTGGCCAAGATACGACTATCAGTGAGTGATGCCAGCTATTCAGCTCTGGCAGACGACAGAAGTCACCCAAATTTTTAGGACACAGTGTGAGCGATTTTCTTGGCACTCAGCCAACGCTGTCTGATGAGAACTGGATCAAGTGACCCTGTGAGAGGGGTGAAGAGGAGGGGGGTGGAGACTGGGGGGGCGTGGCCTCACATCCATATTATCACTTGGAGAAGTCACGATGCATTGTGTATCTATTTCGTGTTGTTTTTTTCTGTTTTTTTATATTGTGGTTGTTTTAGTATGATTTTGTGTGTGCTGATATCCATTTGTCCAGAAAATGGTATTTTAGTGCAAATTACCTGACTAATGTTTGTATTGTAATGAACAAGTTGAAAATGTGACAAAAAAACAAAACACTGATTTTAAAACAACAGCATGTCACTAAAAATATATATAATTGGAAAACAGCATGTGTTTTGTATTCTTTATTCATTTGCCTTTCAGAAAATATATACTTTTATTGGTCTTTCTCCAATAACAAAGAGCACAAATTGTCTGGGAAAAAACCCTGGCAAATAGATTTCACTTAATAATCTAATTTTCCTGGCAGCAAAAGGGTTAATGTTAAAAATAATCATCCTTTTAAATAGTTTTTTCCCCAACATGAAGTTAACCTATTGTAAGCATCACTCTTATCTGTTTTCTTCTTGTTTGCACTTCTTTAAGTTTAACTATTGATCAGTACAGCTGATAATACCTTTCATCCAGTTCTAAGGTATAAACATCCAACTGAAACTATGCATGGTCAGTCTTAGTGCTGAAGTATCAAGATTATAAAAAAATAAAATAAAAAAAAGGTTGAAGGGAAACAATAGTCTTACAATACAGCATCAAAAGGTGCCAATGGTTGTGTCATTTTGGTTAGTTTTTTTCAGTTTCTTTTTCATTAAGTAACTGCAGACGTTCGAAAACATTCAAAATTCAGAAGCACATAAATGCATAAAATCTTGTATTTGTTTCTGTAATCCATGTGCTGAAGATTCTGTCTCCACACGCATACCACACACAAAAGCATGCCTATGTAAACAAAAAACACTAAAAATAAAAAGCAAGCACACATACAAAAAACATTTGTGCATGTATATAAACACTTGGTAGACACATATTCTAAAAAAATTTAAAGGATGCATATAATAAAGAGATAAACACACACTAAGTTACTAAAAACAAACACATACATGCACATCACCGGACCTGTTTGATACTGAAGTATAATCATATATTTTGTTTTCAGGAACACATAACAGGAACACATTATTCCCTAACCGAAAATGTACACAAATATCTTGTAACAATGTAAGCATATATATACAACACACATATATGTATTACTTTGAAATGAAAAAAAATTTCGCGTAACAAATCATTTTGTGTGAACTCTGTATATGTTGTGTGATCACTAAGTTGCCCCTGACTGAAGGCATGTCTAATCGATCATTCTCAGCCATTTTTGTCCCCAAAAAATCAACTTTAAAAATTCATAGCTCAGAAACTTCTCAACCTATCCATCTGCTTCAAACTTTAAAATGGTGGCAGTGGAAGGAAGTAACAAACATACTTCTGTTCTCACAAACATACTTCTGCTTTTTATGGGACTGCTAAAAGTAAAAGCGAAGGTAAAGGCAAATGGACAGTGTTTAGTGGGCCACACCAGGCAGTTCAGGGATTGAAAAGGGCACTTCTGATGAGCCATGTCGGGTGACTGAGGAAGAAGGTTAATCATTCTAAATGCCACTTCCAATTTGACTACTGCGATCAAAACTTGCATTTTTCTCTTCAATACATTATAAAACAGAACTTCAACAATCAAATTTACATGATAGAATTTAATATAAAATTTGGTCTATCTGAGCAAAACTTATAATGAAGCAGGGTACTGAAACCACTGATAAAAAAAAAAAGAAAGAAAAGATTGATCAGTAGAATTAAACTCATCAAAACATGTCAGGTCCCCACTTTTCCATTACATGGACATTGCAGCTCAAGTGCATCTGAGTCAATGTATTTTAAAAAAAGAAAATTTATGTTTTTGGTGGTATGTCCAATAGAAAGGATTTGTTTTGTTTGGAAAGTGCAGTGGGGAGTCAAAACACAAGGTTGATTTCTGTTTTTTATTAACTGAACAAAAGTCAAAAGGTATCTAAATGAAAATGAGCTTCCGCAAAAATGGATCTTTTATTTGATAGATCTATCATACCAACTGGTTGAGAGTTGAAATATCTGCAACCTATTCTGGTCACCTATTCTCATTCAGACCAGAAGCAGACATTACACTTGCCGCGCTGCTGTTTGGAGACCAAAGGGTATCCCATTTCCCACGTTCAGAATCACTAATACTCCCCCACAGTCACACACAAAAAAGAAACATTCGAAGAAAAGTACAAAGATTATTTTTCTGATATATTTTTTAATTCAATTTCTATGTATACTTGTACATTTGCCCTTGCTATGGCGAAGAAAAAAAGTGATAAAATAGTCTGTTAACCATTGTTTCACACTATCACAGCATTACATTCTGACCAGACCTACCTACTTATAACTTTGACTTCGTTATGGAATGTAGGAACAGAAACCCTTCTCTACCTTTCAATATCTGTTAACCTTTTCCCACCAAAGACCAGCAACCAGCTACTCTCAAGATCCTGACTCTAGCCATGATAGAGGAGTCCTACCCAGCCAGCTCCTGGACCCATGTATACACGGACGGATCAGCGGAGGAAGCCACACACAACGGAGGCAGTGGTGTCTACGTCAGATTTCCCGATGGAGAGCACAGCAGCATCGCACTCCCTGGAGGAAAGCTCTGCTCCAATTTCAGAGCCGAAGTCCTGGCCATCAAAACAGCAGCAGAATTCCTCTCCTGTGGAAAGTCCCTTGGCAGCATCTCCATCTTCACTGACTCCATGTCCACACTCCAGGCCCTTGACTCCCCTGATCCTGGTCCACTGATCCAGTCCCTTAAGGCCTCCCTCACAACCCTTACCCAAACAGCCCCAACGACCCTCCAGTGGGTGCCTTCACATGTAGGCCTCCCAGGCAACGAGCGTGCAGACCACCTCCCTAAGGAAGGAAGCCAGCTCACACAGCCAACCATTCCTGCCACATATGAGGAAGCAAAAACTCTCCTCTGCAGCAGATTCCGAAGAGGCTGGGTCACCCTGAACGGAGGCTACCAGGCACACCAAGATCCCATCAGGACACTGGAGAGAAGACACCAGACTACCATATACCGCCTTTGCACAGGACACTGCGGCCTCCGAGCACACCTGAAGAGGATTGGAGTGGCAGCCACATCCCTATGTGATTGCGGCCAGGCTGACCAGACCCCATCCCATATTCTCCAAGACTGCCCCCTGTATGAGAAGATGCGGCAGCAGTCCTGGCCTGGGGGTGCTGACCTCAACACCAAGCTCTGGGGGATGGCAGCCGATCTTCACCGGACGTCCGAGTTTGTGGCATCCCTTGGACTTCGACCCTGACTGCGTAGCTGTCGAACGCAAAGATGTTAACCTTTTCAGCCCTTTAAGGTCGTCTGCCTGTGCAGCCTTCCTGGCCTGGCATGTTTTGGCCTGGCTGCATCAACGGGAATGGGTGCTTCACTTCAGGCACAAATTTATAGCAGCTGTTCAACCAATAGCTACCAAACTTCACATTATGATTGAAATGTAATTTTGACACAAATTGCTGGAGTCTCAAGACAAAGGATGTAACAGTATACTTGTAACTTTAATTAAAAACAGAAATAATAAAATGTCAGCTTCTGTCGATGTTGAAGATTGTGGGCTGTCTACTTGATTGTCTATACTGCTTGCAAATTTCAACTCCTTCACTTTCCCATGAATTATCGAAAGAATTAAAAGAGAAACTGTCATTATCTGGGCTGAATTCACTGCAAGAGTCCATCATAATTTCACTGAGCTCTAAACTGCACAGTAAGCCTCTGACGGTTTACCATATCAAACGAAAACTGGATAAAAAGCACGTTATTCGTTCGATTTTTGGAGCAAAACTTCACATACCAGTGAGGAAGGAAGTTAAGTTGGAGTTACTTCCCTTACATAGCAGTTTAATGCATAATAATGAGCTGACGAACCGGTTTAAATAAACAGGTTTCTTCACCTGCCTGTCAGGTGGGATCAGACGGAGAACGGGGATCAGCAGTGCATACCTCTCAGGCAGGCGCAGGGTTGAATGAGTTAAGCCCCAAGCTTTCTTAACTCTTTCACTGCCAAGTTTCTGTTTGAAAAAAACTCCCCAGTGCTAAATATTTTAGACTAAATGCTCTCAGTCACAAGCTTCAGTTCATGTCAAAGCACAATCAAAGGACTTGTTCACTTCAGACTGGATCAGAAGGCAATGGTTAGTCATTGTTCTACTGGCAGGAAACCGGCTGTAGCTGTCAAGCTTTGTTACTGTGTGAAAAAGGGTCCTTTTAACATGACCCCCTGATGTCAACTTAAGTTACCTATGACGATGTATTGTCTAGTCGACTAAGGTCGCCAATGGCAGTGAAAGAGTTCATGGAGTGAACACCATCAAACCATCAATCTGAAAACCTAAAAAATGTGTAACTGTAACTGTAAGCAACAACATAAAGAGAACAACAAAATGAAAATACAAACCTGCTTATCATCATCCACATGTACATAGAGGAAAGCAAAACTGTCAGTAATGTCACGCTCAGAGTATCCATTCTGTCGCATCTCCTTCCTCTTGTCCAAGTACTACCAGAAAAGAAAAAAGTAACGTGTGAATCATACAATATCAAAGCAAAACAATATGCACACAATGGAAAACTCTTTCAAACAATCAAAGTTTACACATAATCATATTCACAGTTATACAATGTAATCTGGTCTTTGTGAAGTCATATCTAATACTATGAATGACTTATAAAGTACCCCATCTCCACAAGCTCAACAATAAACAGAATACTTTTTTCGCAACAACTGATTTCTATCATTTCTATTTAATAAAGGAATTTAAGTAACCATTCAAATTCTGTACCACAAACGGAAAAAGTTATCAAGATTCATAAGTCTAAAAGTGACAAAACATTAATAAATATAAAACAAGTACATTTGTTTCTCGACAAAAATGCAGATGGCCATTCAATGATTCATGAACACTCAATGATCAGACCTTTGCACTAAGGATTCTGCAAACAAAATATAGCAGCCTCCTTTACCTAATTTCAATATGTTCTGGCAAACAAACATATAACCACATCCGGCCTTCCCGTTCAGGAACTTGCACCATTTGTTTTGATAAACAGTTAGCCAACAACACTTACTGGCTGGTGTCATCGAATTTATAAATCCTGATGTCTTCTTTGTTTATTATGGGTGATAAATTATCATAAAGATAAAAGATTATAACTTTTAAACTGGATGTTTATCAAGTTCTGTTTGTGCAAATAGTCATTAAACCTATGTGAAAAAGAAATTCAAATATACTTCAAAATTTTTTTAAATGTAAAGTTTACTGTTTCCTGTGTCCTTCCACTGCCAGGTAATGCATTTTATTTATAATGGAATCTGTGAGAAGAATTTCTCTCAGTGATAAGAAACTCTAGGGACAGCTGGACAGTGCAAGGTCTTCAGAGAAGAAGCCCCTCCTCAGTCAAGTGCTTCACCTTTCGGCCCTTAACTCCTTACAGTGGAGTGATGGCCTAGAGGTAACACGTCTGCCTAGGAAGTGGGAGAATCTGAGCGCGCTGGTCGGATCACGACTCAGCCACCGATATTTCCTCCCCCTCCACTAGACCTTGAGTGGTGGTCTGGACGCTTGTCATTCGAATGAGACGATTAACTGAAGTCCTGTGTACAGCATGCACTTGGTCAAGTTAGTGCACGTAAAAGAACCCTGGGCAACAAAAGGGTTGTTCCTGGCAAAATTCCGTAGAAAAATCCACTTTGACAGGAAAAACAAATAAAAACTGCATGCAGGAAAAAATACAAAAAAATGGGTTGAGAAATCGGTTGTGATAAAAAAGAGAAATACAAATACAAATACACTCTATGGGAGCCGCACCCAGGTCAAGACTCGTGGATGCCCTTCTATTGCCGCATTTTTTATTTCTTTTTCCTGATCCTCAGCAGATTTGAACCCGCGCCTCCAGAGTGGTTGCCACTTCAGGACTGAGTCACCTTTTCTGGCAGACGTTTTAACCACTAAGCCATCGTACGCCTAGTTTGAGTTCATAAATTTAATCCTTAATAAGTTTACTTTCATTCCTCCTCGACCAGAACCATCTGGAAGTCTTTTCTGCTGCTTCTGCCATTGCCTCGAGAGCCCGTGTCCTCTCTCTTCCAGAAATCGACAGAATCGACAGCTGTTTCATGAGGCTGTAGGCAGATACGCTCACAAACCCTCTTGCACCAATTCAAAGGCCCGATTCCATATATCAACACCAACAAAGCATTTCTGCTGAAAATGTTTATGTTTACCACAGACACACATACACATGCAACTACAACAGGGTTATCAAATTTTGAAAGACTCACTCTGTTTTCTCACACGAGCCAAAAATATTTATAATCAATGACTTATGTTACATACAAAAAGACAAATATTAGGAAATCTACACATTTATGTTTGTTGCATATCAATGATCCATAGACTGGCTTCAAGATTGCTCAGTTTCAATTTGTCGTTGTTTGAACTCTTCATTTTGTTTACTCGCATCAATATGACGTGTGATTCATTCATTGCCAAACTGTCTCATCTTTCCATTGACTGCCACTGTGGCAGTACTGCAGAGGTGAAAGTAAAAGCATTTCAAACACATTCATCAGCCATGCTAGCTGTAAGAAGAAAAAATGCATACATCTATGAAGCTGTCTACTTGTGGAACGCAGGATGCTTATGAAAACTTAATACTTTCTCAAATCTCATCAGTTCATGATACCACTAATTAATGAAGTTTATCAAATGATCTGTGGCATCTTCCTGCCAAAGGATGCCCATTATTGTAGAAATGAGTTCACATTTTGTTCAAAGCAAGAGGTTTTCATCACTGTGTGGACAAATTCAGTACAGATGAAAAGTTCCAATAAATATTCTACAAACATGGGTGACATTTATGAAGGCAACATATTGTCTGTTGGCATAAATAGCTAGGATATGAAATGTTCTGTAATAAAGTTTTGCAGCTGTGCAGCATCACAGAATACAACTGCTGGACAAAAAAATATTACCTTCTGTGTTCGCTCAGCATTCTGAATCATGGACACTCGCACAAATTCAAATTTGGATGATGACTGAGGGAAACGAAAATACTTTGTAAGAGATGGCAGTATCTCTTGCTGCCATTCTCTTGACTCTGTGGATATGTCCATGAACAGATCTGAAAATAAAACAAAACAATCTTAGAAAGAATGCCAACCATGGTAACAGACACTAACAAATTTACTGTGACTAAGTAACAAACACATACATCAGGAAAATTGCTAACTGGTCACATTTTTATCAGAATACAAGCTATTTATAAACTGACAATGCTGACTTTTTCCCCCTACAGGTTTTCCATAATTAATTTCAGTTCACATCACTCAGGCTTCGCTCCAAATAAAAAGAAAGAAAGAAAAGAGGGAAAGAAAAACAAAAAAATTTTTTTTTCAATTATGATACAATTACAAACGTGTGTATGTGTGTGTGTGTGTGTGTGCGCGCGCGCACGCATCTGTCTGTTCTATCTCAGTCTCTGTGTGTGTGTGTGTGTGTGTGTGTGTGTGTGTGTGCGCGCGCGCGCGCGCATGTGTGTGTAAGACAGAGTGACTGTGTGCACATGCATAAGTCTTTCCTGAAATCGGGGTCAGGACAAATACGCTGCAAGGACCAGCCGCTGTGGCGAAGTGGTTAGCATCGTGGACCGACGGCTGGGAGGACGCAGGTTCGAATCCCAACGGAGGTTTTTTGGCCCGCAGCTGGCTCCTACCCACAGTTGAGCTATGGGCTTAAATGGGGAGACTGGGACCACAGTCGAGTGTCATCCACTTCACAGATGAGTCTTTGGGTGTGTTGCTCTAATTACCTGACCAACTCTGCAAGTGTTTGTATCTCTCAGGCCTGGCTGATGCCGGGATATCATTAAGAAAGGAAGCATAGATTACAGCCTTGTCACAAAGTCCCAAACCAAACTGGCCTTCCATATCAACACTGTCATCATCATCGTCATCCTCCTCCTCCATCATCATTACCAATATAAACAAAAATGTCCCAAAGCCTGTGGTCTTTCATGCCCTGCTGTCATGATGACCTCAGTTTTGATATCCCTCCACTTCTGTGCTTGGGGTGAGTCCTGTCAATGCCTTCAGTGTTGACAGATTCATGGGGGGGCTGTTGCTGAAGGGACATGACGGCGGTCCATTCTGGGAGGGGCGCTCATTCAGTCTGGCTCTGCGACTAAGCCATTATTGTCATATGGGGCTTAGCAGGTGGTGTCCTAAGTATGTTAAATCAGAACAGGCACCACTGAACACCACTGAAGTGACTCAGCAGTGCCAGGTCTCCTCTGGTGTGTGGCCTCCTGGCGACCTTACACTGATTGTTCCCTGCTGACTGCCAGTGCTGGGACTGAGACAGACGAACCCAGGTGTGGCCGTGTACTGGAGACTCGGAATGAGTGGCGTGGGAATAATGCCACTGAAATGGTGCAGATGACGGGGCAGCAAACAAAAACCCAGGGGTAAATCTGGCCATCGTGCTAATGGACTTGGGAGAGCATGTGTATATATAAAAAAAAAATAAAATAAAAAATCTGTACTGTTACTGATGGAAAACAGGTGGCAGAGAACTTTTGATGACCATCTTAAACGCTGTGGTAGTCCCTGCACACACTACTTCTTCCTCCAGGTGATTCAGTTCTGTTGTTCTTGTCGAGTTCTTCAGTTGGTCTGTTTTGCAGATTAGAAATTTATATCTATTCAAAACCCTTACTGTTTTGGACAGTTCTTCCTACTATATTCAGAATATATTGTCTGTGTCATGATCTTTATAAGAAGTTGGTCTGGATCTTCTGCTGGTCTTGCAAGCAGGTATCAACAATTCTTTTGGTGGTAAAGCTGGGATTTGGCAATTTACATTCCTATAGTCTATACATTGTGGTGGATGATTTTGCGCCGACCCTCCAGAGGTGGTAGTTTGTTTTTGTAAATGTAGCATGTGAGTCATGCAGCCTGAATCCCTCGATCTGTAATCTTTAGTGATCAACTTTACATAATTGAAATTCAGAGCATATCAAATTTTATGCACTTTGCTTCAAATACAGGTCTAAAGAAGAAAGGGGAAGGCGGGAGGGGATGGGGCAAAAAAAGAAATGGATCCTAAAACTAAAAGGTACATTACAGAAAGGAACAACTTTAAGCTTTATAAAGATGGACATAAAATGAAGAAAAAAATAAAATCAAAAGAGCTTTTCACATTCTTTTAGTTGTTATCTACTTGATTATATGCAGGAATTACAAAATAAAAAAGGGGGCGGGGCTGCAATAGTTGCACAAAAGAGATCATTTTCAAACAGGTCATTTTTAACTGCAGAATGGTGTGGTCTTCACATCTGACTTAAGTTTTTACCACTAACAATGATTTTAATTTTCGACTTCACTTGGGTTTTATTATGTCTCATAAATAACCAATCTCTGAATCAGATTTAAAGAACATTGGATTAAAAATACCTTTTTTCTAAATGCAAATCTCTCTCGCTGTGGTCACTGTGTTTATACATGTATCAAATCGACTCACTGTCTATATCCAGAACAAGTTGTGGGGGACTTCGGCTTTGGTAACCAAACCACAATGTTTATCACAAGCAGAAACAAACCGCACTGCCGCACACACACCGCAACGTTATCAGTTCTCAAGTTGAAAGTTCAGATGAGAACACATCACTTACATCTACTTTTAACAAACCTACAAACTTTTAGTATGAAAAAATATTTTCACCATCCAGCAAATCTTTCGACTAAAAACAAAACAGACACGCGGAAACACTCACTCGTCAAGCGGACAACAAGTATAAATATAGTAACTCGGAACGGGTGAGCTGAGCTAAAAATAGCACATACGTGCGAGGAGCAAATCATGATGCGTCATACCAAGACAACCAGCGGAGTACCTTGTTTGCTTCTTTTGAGCTTTGGAATTGTAAATGGAGACGTTGCCTCTTGAGTTTCTTGCCGTGATTCCACACCATACGCGTAGTTTCCCGACGCCTTCGCGCCATCTTTGTTTTCAAAAGCGCTGGCGTCGTTGTTTACACCTTGAACCTGAAGACTGTCACTGGAACCAGGGGTCCTTGAAGAAATTCTACTCATTTGTTCATTTTCGGTTCCTTCAGCACTCGAGGAAGATTTTCTATTCAAAATGTCGAACACATTCGCCATCAATGTCGCTCTTTTCGTGTTTCTTCCATACAGACTACCATCGCCAGTTCATTTTTGCTATCCCACACGTGAATCATGCAGGCGCATGCGCGCATCAAAGGGGCGTAAGTTAGACTGCAATGTGACGTCAATTTGCGTCAATGCACTGGGACGCACAAGAAAAGAAAACACAGATTTTGAAAATCATCTTCATATTCAAATGAAAATGATTAATAGTCTTTCATTGTTATTTCGAGGTTATTCGAACTTTCACAGGTAAGCAAAAAATAAATAAGGCAGATGTTTTGGATTCATTTTTGGGAGCAGACGACACGGGTCCTGGTGTTACTCCCCTTTGACCACGCCTTGCTTGGGTGAGGAGAGGGGAGCTCAAGGCGCAGCAGACCAATAAGAGCAGACCGAACAGGGCAAATTTCGCGCATAGTCATGAATACCCAATGAGATGTCGATCAAGTGTTTGAGCATGGTTATAAATGAAAGTATTACAAGTACTTGTGTACATTCCATGACTACTAGATTTTTTTCCTGCCCTCTACCGACCTTACAGGGACTGACTTTGCTTTTCAACCTGGCCTTCATCCCCACGACACACACATCATCCTCTCCCACCACCGCCTGCCTCATGTGGCATGACATTCACGTCATTCAGTCTCAACTTTAGACTTATCATCAAAATGATACGTACATGGAAATCCTGCATCGAGTCTGCTCTCAACTGTCTCCCAAGTCAATCAGTATTGTGGATACATTAAATTATATAGTGAAACCGCGTGTGTCGGTGCATGTGTTGTAAATCATTGGAGCAGCCGATAATGATGTGCTCGGTGACATATATTCACACACACACACACACACACACACACACACACACACACACACACACACACACACACACATACTGACACACACCGCACTGACACACCGACACTGACGCCGGCCGGCACTACCGGACGCCTGGCACTACGCACACACTGACACTGACACACATACACACCGCGACGCCACACACACGCCGCGGCACTGGCACACCGGCACATGCCGGTGCGCACGGCACGCACCGGCTGGGCACACACACACACACACACACACACACACACACACACACACACACACAAATTGAATTTGACTGGAAAAAAACATTGACTGGCAGTGACAATGGAAAACACATACATCAGTCGAAATCACACAGACACACACGCTGACGCTGACACACCGTGGCGCGCGCCACACACACACACACACAAGGGCGTTTTAAAAAAAAAATAATGTTAATTTTAAATAAATAAAAAAATTTAAAAAAAAAAAAAAACGGGCGTCAGTACATCCGAATATGCATACAAGCTCCGGCCAACGGGCACCATACTTCTTCAGCCGGTGTAAGGCAGTGGGAGGAACGAGGGGGCGACAAAGGAGAGAGGGGTCGGCCGCGGTGGTCGATAAAGTGGATGGCTATTCGTCAGTCTCGGCGTCAGTTATCAAGACCCGATACGACTGAACTGAAAACTGAAATATCAAACCAAGGCACAGGTTGGGCCAACAGAATATTGTTTGATTTTAGGTCTCCGTCCAGTCAGTCCAACAGCAGCCCGCAGGACCACTGAGTCATGTACCAGGCTGACCAACACATGCAAGAAACAACTAATCCCGCTTTGAGAAGAAACAGCCGATTCTGGCTTCGTCGTGAAAAATCTCACTCCGCCGGATCTCCGCTGTACACCCGAAAAAAGTATTTCTAATTCTGCATGTCAGTTGTAGTAACTACTGACCTTGAACAATCAGGATTCGAAGAACAATTTCAAAAGAAACAATCAAGCCGGCCAGACACTGTCAGTAAAACTGAATGTGGGATTTCTGTTGGCTTAAAGTGACTGGCCCTGGAAAATAGTATGTTTTTGTTTCTGTTTTTTTGTTGTTGTTGTTGTTGTTGTTTTTTTGTTGTTGTTTTGTTTGTTTTTTTTTGTTTTTTTTGGGGGGGTTGTTTGTTTGTTGTTGTTGTTTTGTTTTGTTTTGTTTTTTTTGGGGGGTTGGTTTCGTTTGTTTTTTTGTGTGTGTGTGTTTTTTTATGTTTTGGTGTTTTTGCCTCCGACCAATCACACACTGACTTCCCACATCTTTAGTAACGCTATGACTGAGGCCAGGTAAAAGTATAGGCCACTCATTTGCTGTGAGATGGGATGACGCAGATAATGGAATCAGAATAATTAGATTTCCTTTGATCTTGAAGTGTGTGTGTGTGTGTGTGTGTGTGTGTGTGTACTTGTATGTCAGTGTACGTCGTAGGTTTTTTTGTTTTTTTTTTAAATTTCATATCGTTTGATGTTGACATGCTTGCCGCTTGGAAAGAGATTGAATTTACGTGGATAAAAGATTGAGTAACTGTCGCGAATTGTTCTCAAACCTTGTGTAGGCATGCTGACTGAATGTGGATGAAAATGAAGGAGATCGGCAAACAGATCAAATATTGCTCCTGATGTTTGTCACGGAATTAATATAGATGGAGGAAGAAATGGGAAACTAGTATTCTTTTTTTTTTTTCTTTTTTTTTTTTTTTTGCATGTTCTGTTATGAAAATGAAATAATGAAAACCAACAAAATGATAATTTATCTAAAGATTGCAAGCAATAAAAGTGTTACCAGCTACAAATCCCACACTTCATATTCAGCCACTATTATCACTGACTTCAAATTTAGTTATTGGGAAAAACACAATTGTATGGGGGAAAAAAGAACAAATACAAAAAAGCATCCCCGTTTCTGACCTGACTTCCCGGGCCAGCCATGTCCTTAAAAGAATACACGGAAATTGTCTCCCATTGTTGTGTCCACTACATCATCACGTCATTGGAAAACGAAGTAGTTATTTTTGAGGAACCGAAGACTGAGGTGATAGTTGTCCTCACGCCACCCCTCTACCTCTCCCTCACTCTTCACGGCACACACACACACACACACACACACACACACACACGCACACCGGAGCGCGCGCGCGTGCATACACACACACACACACACACAACCATTACATGGGCTGAGACTGGACTTTCCAAGGAAAGTTCCGTCTGTGAAATCGATGACTCACAATCATACGGCAGGAAAACGTTCGACCACCTGACTCGCTCAGCTGGGCTTATATTAAGGGTTTGCTTCGACAGTCGTTGCCCACAACAACGACACCCATTGGGACAACGATTCCCTCCTGCCTACGGCTGCGACACCAAACGGACCACAGCATTGAACACCTGTCTACCTCCGACAAAAGACAGCTGCGGACATCTGTCCAGAACAACGTGGCCCATAGGTCGTTAAACTCCACTTTGTCGACAGCACGCCCAGTGCGCAAGATTGTGTGTGTGCTGTCTCATCCAGGAACGGGTTTGACGGTTCAAAAGAAATGGTAACAGCCTTGCGACTGAGTTGGACGCGGTGTGCACAAATTTCTGGTTCATTTCGTAGTTTTGTTTTTGTTTTTGTTTTGGATTGTTGGTCAGTTCGTTATATTTTATTTTCATTTATTCATGTACCTATTTATTCAATGATTTAATGTTAAAGCGCCTCTTTAGCATTATATTCCCATCATAACGACTGAACACGAGTAATCCGTCATCAGCGTCCGGTGTTTACAAAGAAAGCTTCCATAAATGGTAATTGCTTTTATTAATTCATGTATATATATATATATATATATTCCTTCTATGTCTGTCTGTCTGTCTGCCTTTGTTTCTGTCCTGTCTGCCTGACTATCTGTCTCTCTGTCCGTCTGTCTATCTGTCTGTCTGTCCTTCTCTCTGTTCCTTTACAGGTTCTGACTGTTTCCCTACACACACACACACACACACACACTCTCTCTCTCTCTCTCTCTCTCTCTCTCTGTCTGTCTGTTTCCCTCTCTGTCTCTTTGTCTCTCCGTATTTAAACACTATTCTAATTTCAAACATACCATAATGTTATTACAATATCCGCGTGGGAGTTTCTGTCCGTGTCTCTTACTATCTGCCCACCCACCCCCACTCCCCCTCCACTCCCATCCCCCACTACTGTGTGTGTGTGTGTGTGTGTGTGTGTGTGTGTGTGTGTGTGTGTGTGTGTGTGTGTGTGTTGTATGCGTGCGTGTGTGTGTGTGTGTGTTCGTTCGTTCGTTCTTTTCGATATAGATATGAAACGTTTGTGGATTCATTTCCTATCCTTTGAACAAAAGACTGTTGGAAGTTTGAATGCATTTTGCCTGTGTGTCAAAGTTTTATACATTAAGTTTCGAAAGTGAATCTTTTGCTGAAACGAGCATTTCATCAAATTGATGATTCGTAAAAATGTTCAGTAGTAACTGTTAGGAAGCGTTCAGTGACGGGGGATCTGGGGTTGAAAACTTCAGATTTGAAAACTTAAACTTACGGAGGTCACATAAAACGATCGTACTTGTTTATTTTGTTTTGAATTGTTTTAAACTGATATTTTTGTTTATTTTGTTTTTGTTCTTAAAATGCTGAGGTCAGTTTCCTTTCATGAGGATTGATCCCAGACTAGGTTAATTGCATGTAAGAAATTTTGCCTATATGTTTTGGAGTCATCTGAACATTCAGCCCACGCCGCCCGTTTCGTCATGATTTATCGTCATCGCAAAAAGAATAAATGAAAAACGGGATTGTGACAGTGAGCATTGAGACAAAATAGCTTATCAGACGCCAGGGGGTTTTCCTATATGGACTACGCAACCGGATTCGAAACAGTATCTTTTTCCTCATCATGTTTGGCCATATTAACTTCCTAAATCACTATGATATCCCAATTCTGCAACGTATTTTCGGGGTTGGGGAGGCGGGGGTGCGGGAGGGGGGGAGAGTGGGGTTGGGGGGGGGGGGCGGGGGGGTAAGGACATGGCTTAAGCAGGGGAAAACCAGACGAGGAAGAAAGGAATGCATGTTCTTGTGTTAGATAATGTTCTTTCCATCTGCGGTCTGTAAAGCGGGCACGCCAAAACAATGAAATACAGACCCAAATCTACTTTGGAAAGAAACAACTATAAGTATCATCATGTGTTTCTGCCCCATCCAGCTGCGGAGCTTCATTACCATCTCGCCATATACCCAGTTAAAGTAAACCGACTAACGAAACGACTCAAACTTGTTTACAATTTTCTGTTGGCTCTGTCTAATCATCAGCCAAATATGACCGAAAAAGATTGGTCAAGATTGTACCCTACCATTTGTTAACAGCTGCATTGTCGATTCCTCTGATTTCTCAACGGCGACAATTTGGCGAAGCTCGGTTAACTGCTGATTTATAGCCGACGATAAATCAGCAGACCGAAAACAAATCAACTTTTATCAGACTTCCGCTGAATTTTTGCCGACCCGGTGGATCAGCTACAAACCAGCGGGTCTGAGAACCGCCAAAATTGATTGTCGCTGGTCGATGACATATCAGCGGATTGACGACATTTCAGCGGATTGGCGGCATTTCAGCAGTTACGTAGATTTGGGGGAATGTAAACCTCGGGGACCCCCGAAAGCGGAGTATGGCTGCCTACATGGCGGGGTAAAAACGGTCATATACGTAAAAGCCCGCTCGTGTACATACGAGTGAACGTGGGAGTTGCGGCCCACGAACGCAGAAGTAAACCTCGGGGAATATAGGATTTACCCCAATAAGCTCTTAATACAAAAACACACAAGCATGCATTGTCTTTCTTACTTTCTTTCATTATTTCTTCTTCTTTTCTGTCCTTACTCCCCTCCTCATTTTCTTATTTCATTGCTTTCTTCTTCTACTTCTTTTTTTTCTTTTTTTCCCCTTCAGTCCCTGCTTCTTCATAACTTTCTTTCTTCTTCTTTCTTGACTTCTTTTCGTCTTCAACATGATCAACACACAGCAAAACAAGCTGCGACAATTTGGCGTTTACTAAGTAACCGCTGATTTGTCCCTGATAAGCTGAATTGTCGCCAGTTGACCGAGCTCCGCCAAATTATCGCCGGTGACAATTCAGCAGTTAACACTCGTCCTCATTCAGCCACTCATCCACACTTTGTCATAATCTTCAGTGGGATATTCCTTATGCATGTGTACGAATGTTTGTCTTAAACGTGTGTGTGTGTGTGTGTGTGTGTGTGTGTGTGTGTGTGTGTGTGTGTGTGCATGAGCGTAAAATAGTAGTAGTAGTAGTAGTAGTTGCTGTTGTAGTTATCGTGGTCTCAATTTAACGTCTTTCCCCTTCAAGTCATATCAAACGGGTTGAAAAAAAATCATCCATTTACCAATATAACCACATACATATACGTTTGTCTTTCTGTCTGTCTGTGGCCAAATATATCTGAACTGACGGTAATTGTCACAGTTTTCGTTCAATTATCACGTATGTGAAAAGACATGAAATGAAAGCACTACCAATTCTTACAGGCTTCCAGTAAAAACAAGTCCGACGGATGGAGAGAGGCGAAGAAAACGGCGTCCGAATGGCGTCAGATGGTGGTGTCCTTGTACCCCGATATGCACACCACTACCATCTGTGTGCCCCCCGTCATCGTCAACAGGGTACCCTACACCTGGGACACCGTAGCCGGTCAGCCTGTCCTAGTGGTCCAGCAGGTCCAGCAACCTTCCAACACGTCAACCTCACCATCAGCTTCTGTTCCACAGAAGTCCACCGCAGGCCAACCTATCGTTTCCAGTGTTTTACCACCCTGGGTTGATAGAGTAGCATCCGGTTTTATTGACATCGCCTATTCTCGTTTTTGTAACTACATATTCCCTCAAAAATCAGATGGTCATGCAGCAGACGAAGCTTTTTCGAGTCAGAAAGGTGATGTCAGCCAGAACACATCATTGTCAGATGAGGTCTCTTCCCCAGATCAGGTGCAGAAAATGACTGCCCATAATCATCCACAAGCCTCGAACGTGCTGAGTACTCAGTCTCAGAATACGCAGACGACGCTACCTCAGAGTCTGTCGGCGGCGCAGAATTCTTCAACAACACAAGGTTCATCTACATCACAGAATCAGGCACAGTCACAAAACCAGTCAAAGAGTCAGCCACCTTATAGCATGTGGACCTCTCATCCCAGTCCCTATAGCCCTCCCACACCTGTACGTCCCAACAACGTCCGAGATGATTTTACTCAGCAGTATCTCCTGACCAACCTGCAGGCAATGGGCGTTGCTAGAAGAGAAGTGATGTTTATTTTGTCACAACTCAGCTTCACCAATTACCTCAAAGACCTTTCCTGCCCGAAGTCAGCATTCAGGTGGTTTCCTCGCCCTGCAAATCTTGGAAAACAATTCGTCGATGGAGACTTCGACATCCTCATTATTCACCGTCACTATGGGATTCTCATTGGGGAAATTAAATCGGTGGGGATGGTGTCTGGTCAGCTAAATAAGACGGAAGCCCAGCTTGGTGCTGACATCAGCAACCGGATCTGGAGAGCCGTGAAACAGCTGGACAGGTCTGAACAGGTGGTGACTGGCCTGATGCGTGACACCGCACCTGCCGTGATAGTGAGGAAAACTGTCATCTTGCCCTATGTCAGCAGCGCTCAGCTGCTTTCCATCTTGTCTAAGGATTCAGTTCTGACCCAGGTGAGCTTGTCGATTACATGCAGGTATGGCAACGTTTTTTTTGTGTTTTTTTCATGCATTCTTCGTATTTGATATTGTCACGTCTCTCTCTCTCTCTCTCTCTCTCTCTCTCTGTGTTACACACACACACGCATATATATATATATATATAATGATGATGGAAGGTTCCCCGGATCCGAAGATCATTTATCAGGTACGAGGGTCACTCGATGAGTATCTGAACAGAGAAAATCTACAGGAACGACAGAATCACAATTTCTGTCATGCAATATGTGGGGTAATAGTGATGGCCCTCCTGCAAGAAACGTGGCCCTTTCACAGCTTGATTTTCGTGTTATGTTTCAGTTATGACTTGTGCCAGGGAAAATCGTTTAATGGAAGATTGTAAAGTTTGTCACATTGCTTTGTCAAGTAAGCTTCACGAAGAACAACAGTTTTAAACCGTATCAAAGAATTTAAGTTTTGGAAATCAACTGTGGAGGATAATGGCAATTGTGCTCATCCACTAACCATCGCAGCTCCAGAGAAGATTACCTAGGTAAGGTCAATTATTAAGGAGAATCCCCAGTTTGCTTACAATGAATAATGAAGTAAATAAACTTTGCATCGGGAAGTACCTATGTCATGCTTCATGATCATCTGGAAGTTGGGAACCGGCGTGCCTGATGGGGCCCTCATAACATAAATGATGAAGGAAAGAAGGTAAGGGTTTATTATAGCGCGCACGTGCTCCAAACCTTTGATGGAGGAAGATCAAATCATGTTTAGTGCATGGCAACTAGCAACGAGACGGAGGTATGTAAATGTGATCCCGAAACAAAGCAACAGTTTGCAGTCTGGGTCTCCCCGAATGAGAGTCTGCCTGTAAAATTCAAAAGATGCAGAAGTGCAGGCAAATGGTGGTATATTTTCTTTTCAAACCCGGCTATAGTCACAATACCACTTCAGTTCAATACAGTTGGTCACACATCCCCCATATCCCCTCGATGTGTCCCCTTGTGACTGGTTTCTGTTACCTTTGGACAAGTGACAGCTGAGAAGAAGGCAGTTCTAGAGTGTTGAAGACGTTCGAGCATTCTTCGACGGCATTATTTTGAATAAACCTGTTCAGCGCGCTTGGGTGCCATGGGCACGCGGTTTAACTCACTCAGTACGGCCAGTCCTCTCTTCTCCTCTACACAGACCCCTCGGATGTCCAGTGGGTGTCTGAATGACCCAACCTTTAGCTTCCGTCGTCAGAATTGTGGTATTCTTTGTCAACATTCACCTCTTCAGTAGAAGAGCCTTCCGCTTGCAATATTTTGATGATGGTAATTGGTGTGAAACGCTGTTAGCGTCGTCTCTTTCGCCGTTCGTATGGAGAGAGTTAAAAGAATGGGAAAATGCATGAAAGCTGAGGGAGGATACACCAAGAAGCTGAAATTGTCATTTGATGTGTAAGTATGCCCACGTGGCTGCATTCAGATACTTATCGATCGATCCTTTAATATATATCATACACATAATACCATTATGATTATATATATATATATATATATATATATATACACATACATGCATACATACATACATACATACGCACGCAAAGGCACTAAGAATGTTTTTCACGTGTGAACAATTCGTAGCCATCGTTACACCCCCACCCCCAACACACACACACACACACACACACACACACACACACGCAGACAAATAAAAAGCGCCACATTCCTTTCTTCTTCCTCGTTTTCCAGTGAACGGTGAACACAGCTGTGGTGCTCACAACTTGACTGATCATTTCGACAGGCGTTGTGCAAGTGCTTGGGGGCAGCAGATGAAACGGATGCCACGAGACTGTGCGTGTGCAGTGACCAACTTTCTGATCGGGACACTCCTTGGAAAGTGACCCAGGCTGACCTGTCTCACCTGTCCACTTGGTGGCAGCACCGGATGGCTTGCGCCGAGGATAACAGTCTCACTGACCTTTTGTACCTGGACATTGTGGCCAGGTGTGAACTGTACATCAAAATGGGGGTGATGTAGTCTAATGGTGAAAAGAATGCCAATTAATTATTTTATTTTTCTTTTATATCATTGTTGTGCTCATTTGGGGATGGGTGATTTGTACGAGGTGTATTTGTTGTTGGTCGTTGTGTGGGGAGATGATTTCATGCATATATGCGTGGAATGTATGCTAAATTATACACACACAAACAATTCAGAAGCTGCAGATTAGACATTCAGGAGTTGTCAAAATACGGCAAAACGACACCAGTTCATACACCAGAGAGAAGAACGTATCTAAGGATTATAAATGATCAGCAAAGACAGTAGATTTTGCTCCTGGAAGGAAAACAACTTCCCATCAGTGCTGCTTAGCGCTTCCGATCAGTTAGCGCACAGGTAAACAAACTGAGGTATAGAGAAACGAACCAGCCAACAAAGTCCTGAAAGCCTAACACATATTTATATAACCTTTACAGATTTGCAGGACCAGCTACATCCGTGACAGTGCAGTGCAGTGTTCCACCACGTCTGCAGATACGCACACAGGGAGACGCCGTGTCTTTTCTGGGCGAAACGTTCGCTCGCCTGGTCCTGACGCCAGAACAGGTGGGTCTGCTGAACAGAGCACCTCGCCGTGTATACATCAAAGGTCCCCCAGGAACCGGCAAGACCGTGACCCTGGTTCTGATGGGCGTGAAGTGGCTGTTGCAGGGACATGACGTGTACGTGATTAGTGCCAGCTACGAGACCCGAGGTGTGTGTGAACTCATCTGTCACCAGATGCACACAACGGCTGCTCTGTACACCTCAGGAGGTGCGCCTTGTTCCATTGGTAGGGTACAGCTGCTGGCTTTTGACATGACTATCAATGAATGGGAAGAGACAAAGAAGATAGTGGGCGACCTCGCGAAACTGTGCTACATAGGTGGTCCTCATCGTTTTATCATGGACGAGACAATGTTTGCCAAAAAGTAAGTGTGTGTGTGGTGTGTGTGTGTGTGTGTGTGTGTGTGTGTGTGTGTGTGTGTGTGTGTGTGTGTGTGTGTGTGTGTGTTATTGCGTTCTGTGTGTGCGCAAGCGCGCGCGTGTATGTGCATGTGCAATGTAATGTTGTGTACGGGACGTGCGCGCGTGTAGTACTGAATTCCCTGCTTCATTTTCACTCGAACTCATTCCTTATCTCCACAGTTCTGCTCTCATTGACTACTGGAAACTCAACCCAGCACTGGTATACCTGGAGTTATTCCTCACGAATCAGTACATCTGGATGGCTGGGGTCACCAATCATGCCATGCCTCCTTCCGTGGAGGAAGCCTTCTTCACTACCCCCCTGCGCTGTGCCCCTGCCATTCAACGAGAGGTGCAAGCAGGCCTGGACCGTTGGGCCCTGACTGGAGCCTCCATTAGGTACCTATGTAACGGCATTCCTGCACCTTCTGACGGTCTGCAAGTCATCAGGTGCGTGAGGCAGAAGGGAGTGAGACAGTGAGAAGGCAAGTTAGTAAATGGGTGATAAGTGGAACGTATCAGAATGGCAAGGAAAACGAGCCAGTGAATGATCAAAATGATAACATAGAAATAGGGAAAAAATAAATCCGAAGCGCAGTCAGTACATTCGAATGGAAGGTCACTTCATCAGTGGAGCAGAGTAATGGTGTATAAGTTTAATTTGGTCACAGTCATAATGACAAGTTAATGGGTTGTATCTGCAGGTTGTAGTGTGACAGATTTATTCTTCATAGCATTTCTTCTTCTTCTTCTTCTTCTTCTTCTGCTACTGCTTCTTCTTCTTCTTCTTCTTCAACCATGTGAAGACTGATTAGAACGCCGTGCTGAAAAAAACAACAACAAAAAAACCCAAACAAACAAACAAACAGAAGAGATTCCTTCGGGTCTGTCAGTTGTGTCAAAGCCAGGGCCTCTGTAAATGATTTTTACTGTCCTGTCTGCGAAGTTATCAACCCATCGTTTCTTAGGTGCTTTTTGTTGGTTTGTTGTTGTTGGTGGTGGTGGTGGTGTTGTCGTTGTTTAAAAAAAAAAAATTTATAGTCTTTTTGTCTCTGCCTCACCAGTTCCTAGGAGGCCATTGGATCTTGTTACATGGCCATACCAACGTAGTTTCCTTTTCTTGTCCGATGTTAGCATAGCAGATCATAATATCGTCCTATGTGCTACATTATGGTTCAGCGCACTTGTTCACTGGTGATGTGATCAGTTTATCTGATGGTCAGTATCGTACAATAACACTTCTTTTCCATTGTTTCAGTTCTTCCCAAATCTGCCGTCAGGGTCCATGCCTTGCATGCATACAGGCAGATTGAATATGCCAGTGCATGCGGGAGTCTGATCTTTTGTTTCATGGGAACGTTTTTCTTCCATACCAGTTTAGGTCCTACTCAGCATTAAGACACAATCTAGTCTGCCCCCCCCCCCCCCCCCGAAAATGTTCTGATGCTATGAATCTTTTTTTTTTCCACTTGCCTTCAGACTGACGCATGGCATGGATCATGGTACACGCTCGCCAGTAGACTGCGAGAAATGCGGAGAAAATATCGCTGATCTGTTGCACCGTCAACTCCGTGTTGGAGGAGCAGGTATGTGAAAAAGAAGTTTTCGGTCGTTGACGAACACACTATCATTAGAAAAACAACAACAACAAAACACACAAAAAAGAAAAACACATGAAAACGATTACATGACGAGAGAGAAGGGGGTGGAAAGAGAGAGATAGAGAGAGAGAAACACACATACACACACGCGCGCGCGCGTACAGACACACACACAGAGCGCGCTCAGAACTAAAAAAAAAAAAAAAGAAAAAAAAAGTAGTGTACATCAGCCTTTAGCCACAACACATATACATCCAAGTGGCAAGGGAAAAGGGCGTGGTGTTGTGATGGTGTTGTTCCAAAAATGTTTATGCAGACAGATCACTATATATATGTATATATAGATATATCTTGGATGTAAAAAAAAAAAAAAAAAAAAAAAAAAAAAAAAAAAAATCAAAGAACGGCCTTAACAACGACTTCAGGTTGTTTCAGAGGAGCCGCTTTGCATGACTCGATTCACATTCAAATACTTCATTCTTCATCTGCTTCAAGAATATTTCTTTTTGTCAGTACTCCAGCAGAATCCATAGCTGGGCAAAGAAACGATTGATAGCTCTCTTTTTTTCATTCTGTGTGTGTGTGTGTGTGTGTGTGTTATGATGCAGAAACATTTAAATGAAAACAGCAAAGAAACAAGTGCATAGTAACAAATCAATGTGCTTGTGCTCATCAGCCTATCACAGAGGATCCGGAAGCATGACGTCATCAAGGACACTGACAACAACCTGCCCCGCACCTTTGCAGTACAAAGACGTCTTCATCGTGACGCGAAGCTCAGACCTGCGGGATGACGTCACAGATGACACTGGCAAAGTGGTGACATCAGCCAGTGGCGTGGTTCGCGGCCTACGAAAAGCACGAGTACCCTTGTACGTTCTGGACGCAGCCGCCCAACATAACAGAACGAAATGTCAGAGCATCGTGTCTGGCATGGGCGTAGCGAGATTTGACCGTGTGGTGGTGTCATTTTCCACTTTCCTCCAGGGCCTGGAAAGGAAGGTTGTCGTGTGGCTGCCCGGAGAGAACCACCGTCTGTCTGAAGAGTATATCATAGAATCTTCAGAACTACTGGACAGGGTCCATGCCTTGTCACGCTGCACGACTCAGCTGGTCATCGTGGAACTTCCCAAGGTGGTGGAACCAGAACTGGACTGACCGCATTGCAGAGGGGGATCTGCGGGATTTGGGAAAAGCTCTGTGTTTCGATTTTTATGTAGAGCTTGAAAATAACAACATCATTTTGATGTACTATGTTTCCATAACTCAGTTAACGATGCAATGGCTACGAGTATTTTGGTGAACACGTGTATGGATTAGGCGTGGTGTTTTGGTCATTCCTCTACTGACATAAGCTGGGGCTTATAACACACACACACACACACACCATGCAAACACACACCATACAAAGAAATGTCTACGGAAAATGCACGGAATGGAACAAAAGGAACTGACTGTGTTCCTCGTTTCATATCACCATTCTATTGCTTCCCTTGTGCTGGATGTTTTGTGTGGTCTTTCAAACACTGCTGCCACAGTGACACAATACTGTCTAAAACACACGCACACACACAACTGTGCTTGTTATCGTTCTGCTGATACTTATGAAGGTGTGTCAGTTTTGTATCTGGATCAAACGTGTGTCCTGATAATGCTTTATATGTCATAAAGATTTATAACAGGCAAACATGCAGTTCTGCTAAATAAACTGCAAATTCTTTTTTTTCTGGTAATTGATACTGTATAAAATGTATTTTGTCAGGCGTATTTGTGTTCATGACATAATTATGTAAAATGCATTTTATGCTCACGATTCCCTTGCTAAGACTTAACATGCTTTGTACATTCTATTGTGTGTGTGTGTGTGTGTGTGTGTGTGTGTTTCCGATACTTTGCGTTATTGTGCAAGACCTTCCCTTGTTAATACTTCGTGTGATGAATGAATGTTGTGCGTGTACTCACTGCACGTATTTAGAAAGCTACACAAACTTTGTGCTTGTTGTCTCATTTTACTAAAACTTGGTAAGCAATGAACATTTCGAAACAGCTTTCTTTTTTCCACCAATATGTGTAGGTAAACTTTTGCACTTACTGCAGAGGTTTCACTAAAGAAAATATAATTTATCCTCAGTGTTCACCGACTAGTATACCGATATATTACCTGCCTACAGCCACATGAAACAGCTGTCGATTTCTGGCGCATACAGGACACAGGCGCTCAAGGCAATGGCAGAAGCAGCAGAAGAGTTCCAGCTGGATCTGGTCAGAGGAGGAATGAAATTAAATTTCCCTACTCAAACTAGGCGTACAATGGCTCAGTGGTTAAAACATCGACCAGAAAAGTTGACTCAATCCTGAAGTGGCGACCACCCTGGAGGCGTTGGTTCGAACCTGCCGAGAACCAGGAAAAAAAAAAAAAAAAAAGAGTAGGCGGCAATACAATGGTGTAAGGAGTTAAGGGCCGAAACACTGAGGGGGGCTTCTTCTCTGAAGACCTTGTACTGTCCCGTTCTCCCTAGTGTTTCTTGTCACCTGTGTTATATCTTTGTTTTGAGTTACATGTTGTTCAGATGTTTTTTTTCCCGTTCATGCTATTCCTTTATTTGGTTATTGTTTACATTAATAATCATGCTGATAATTGGTTGATTGATTGGTTAACTACGTCTATACCTGATTGTAATAATATGTGATTGATTGATGAACATTTGTTTTTGTACTAATGATAATGATGGTGATCAAGCAAATACCATTACTTTCTCTCACACGCACACACACATACATATATAGTCATATAGATTTCAATTTATTCAACAGATAATTGCCTGCTGTCGCGCGCCATTCTATGGTGCGCAACAACATTAACCGTTATTTCATTATTTCTTTTCCGTTTCTGTTTTGTTTTCATTTGAACACTGATTAGATGTGCGCTTGTGTGTAAACCAATTTTTTTTTCTCATCTTCATCGCGATCCGTTAGTATTATATTGTACATTTTTAACTATACCTTAAGCTGTTTAATGATTCATTCTTTTTCATCATGTTTTTTTTTCTTTCTTTTTTTTATAATTGATTTAAAGACTTTGTGCTTGCTGTTGTACACAAGTTGATGTTGGACGACCTCGCTGGTCTGGAACTTTCCCTATCTTTCAAGGGAAGTCGTGCCTTGGCAGTCGCTGGTCTGGAACTTTCCCTATCTTTCAAGGGAAGTCGTGCCTTGGCAGTTGCTGTTCGATCAGCATACTGGAGGTCATCGTTCATTCTGATCTCCACGTTAGGCTCCATTGATTATGTACGTAACTTCGAAGTATGGTCACTCCTATGTCCTGTCAATTTTTACGTCATATTGTATTGTCGTCATTGACTTTTGATGGGGTGACGGGTTTTTTTGTTGTTTGTTTTTTTTTAAAATAAGGTGGTACACACACAAAAAAGCAACGCTCTAGACGGCTTTTCTGACATTCACCACTCGGGAAGGGGGTAGGGGGAAGGGGGGGGGGGAGAAAGAAAAGAGGACGAAGAAAGAATTCAAAGTGATCAATTCCAGAAGGAGGGGAGCCGAGCGGAGCAATCAGTTTTCCACGACCGAGTTGGTATGAAATTAATAAGGGAAATATGCTTGACTGTTCATTTCTCATTGCCCTTGGGTTACCATTTGTGATGTACTTTACTCTGGTATGTCTGCACCGACTGCATTAAATATACGTACATGTGAATTATTATCATGCTATGTCTACTGATGTACCGAAGTACGGACGTTGTAGAAACAATAGTTGATGGGGTTTGGTCTCTGCATGTTCCATTCTATCCTCCCCATACACTCGCACTCACGACCCATCACTACCAACCTCTTCTACAGTGATCCTTTCATTTATTTATTTTATTTTTTCTTCAGCAGTCAAACCAGTTCCTAAATTACCGGTATCTTCAACGTCCGACGAGAGTCTACAAGAGCTTCAGTGGAGGAAGCCCAATTCCAACAGCGAGTGTTATCTTTTGTTTTCCTGACCTGGTCGTGAGTGTTGTGGGAAAGTTTGGACAATGCATAGAGAAGGCCTCATCTTCGTGGAGGAGGACTGTGTATGAATGTTAATTGTACCAGGCAAGGAACTTGGAACATTTCTTTAATTTTGAAAGAGTTGTCGTTGTATTTTTATTTTTATCTATTTATTTATTTTTGTGTGTGTGTGTGTGTTTTGTTGTTGTTGTTGTTGTTGTTGTTGCTGCTGTTGTAGTTGTTCTTTAAGCGCGGAGAGCAGAAAGGCTCCCGGGACTTAAATTGATTGATAATCTTTTCATCAGTCACCATTCCCTTAGCCTACCCGGGGATAAATACTAAAAATAGATTGGGGTAGGGCAGCATTAAGGCATCCTTTCGGTTAGGGGGGGAGGCGTTCTTTCTGTCAAGATAGTTAGCCCCCCCTCTTGGACCCCATTATTCATCTTGTAAGATTGTGTCCATGCTTGTTTCATGCACCAGTGTGAGTGTCAATAAATGTTTTGAACTGTAAATTCTTTGCCTGTGTTTCTCTTGCAAGACGCTGTTGAGTGTGTTACAACTTTTTCGGACAAATCGAGCTGTGCCTAGGACCTATTCCCTGGAATAGGTTTTGGGTACGTAACACATGCACTCTTTTCTTTAATGACAGAATTAAAAAAAAAGGGTATTACACAAGATATAAGCATTACTGAATGATAATGTTTCACTAAGTTTCACTAAGCACAAGGTACTGTCAATCAATACTGGAGGAGTTGTTCTTGTCCATTGACATGAATATTACAGCTGTACATTTTTGGCATATTGCTTCACTAAGGTCTGTTTCTTCACAGCATGTTTAATCATTAAGCGTATTTCAAGAATTTATATTTTCGGTGGATTCCAATTCACATGTAATCGCATTTGCATTTCGTTTGTTTCCAGCCCACAAAGCGCTCGTCTTCCATACAATCTCAAGTATTCAACAGCTTGATATGTTCCAATATATCCGACAGATTAATTATACATAATTATTGTTTTCCTCCAGTACTTTACCGTTGAAACAGACTTTAGTGTATGCCTGACAATCACTAATCATACAGCGGACAGACACAGACTTCCAACGTATGTTGGCACTCAGCTCCCCAGGTCTGACCTAAAAACCTACTTCCTTCGAAAACAGTAAACCTCTCTTCTTCTATAGTTTATCTAGCTTTCTGTTTAAATCTATTCCTAAGCGGACTTATCTTTCATCTTTCGGATTCATAGCTGTGTATACATGTGAATGGATAGGACGTAAGCGCTTTGATTTGTCTCTACGCGAGATTCAGCGCTGTATGAATACTTTTTTTGTATTAGACTTACGCATGACCTGGAAGGAGATATAGTTGTTTATATATTTACAAGGAATGGCAAAGAGCAGTCACTGTCCTCCAAAACAAAATCAGTTGTTAATTTCCTGTGTTTCCTGGATTCGTGTTGCCTTTGTTTTCAAAGAAAGCAACAGTTCCAGGCGAAATCCGTTTCAAAATCTCAGTTACCAATGATTCATCAATGAAAACTGAATGATCACTTCCTCCGGAACTTGGCTCGTCAGAAGGCACCACAACAGTTTGCTGGACATCAGTCGAAACGCTAGCTGAAGCACCGCCTGAGAGACCTGAAATACAGCCAGAAAGATTCGAAAAACTCGGACTTGAATCATCGGTGTCCGTTCCCATGTTGCATCTAGCTTTGAACGAGTTTGGTGCTGCCATCGGTAGATTGCAGAAGAGATCTTAGGGCATCTGCAGAAAGCTGTCCTGTTGTAAGAAATACGGCCATGGTTCCTTCTTGGCCACTGGCTGTGGACAGGTCTGGAAGCGTCACTCTCCCGTGTGAACGACTCTCTAACGCAGATGAATCACTGGATGGTCGCATCTCAAGAGCCGAAGGCTGAAGAACCACACCCTGGGGCAACTCTGTTTGCTGCGCTGACCTCTTGCGTGACGGCGATCGACTTGCGTCCCCTTGCCCACCCTCCCTGATGTTTCTGGCAGAGTCCCCTTGTCCAGTCTCCTGGCTGTTCATGGCAGTGTTCACAGAGCACCCAACACCTTCACTGCTGACGATGTTCAAACCACTGGCCGAAGATGGAAAATGCGACGACGCGCGACGTTCTGATGCCGTCGCTGTGGAGGAAGGATGACACTGCCTGGTCATACTGTGGCGGATCCTGGGACATGCATATCCAGTAGGGAGGGGGTGGGTCCTCCTCCGGTATGCTAACCTCGGGGGCTGCCTCGTTCTCTGAAACATAACATTTCGGAATATTGCAGGAGAAGAGAAGAAGCAGCATCAACAACACATTCTAAAAGAATATGAGTCGGAATGGTGGTCGTCTCGTCCTCAAAATAAGAATTTTCTAGACATCAGGAGGAAGAAAAAATGAACAAGTAAATCATCACAAGAAAGTGGGGAGGTGGGGGAGAGAAAGGCACGGGGATACAGTGGAGAGACATACAAAGGAAAATGTCACTACCTTCAACACCGTGAACTGAACATAAAAAATCAATAATAACATCATCATCACCACCATCATATAACGACAAAAACAAACGAGTACCGAGCAAACTAGGTAAATAAAAATAGAGCATTCACACGTGCGCACGTTCAAGCACACACACGCAAACACACACACACACACACACACACACACACACGCTCTCTATCTCAGGCACACACACAAACACACACACACACACAACCGAACATAGTTTATCCATACAACAACCATGTACCACACACAGACACTCTCACTTCCCTCACACGACGAAACGTTTATGATCCAACTTTTCAGAAATCAGTGTGGCGTGTCAAGGGACACGATGTGCCTAGTTTAAGTTAAAGGTGACCTACAGTTTCGTCTTACTTGGTCTGATACAAACACATATGCATCGTACAATTTTCATAATCGTAGCCAGCCAGCTAACAGAGACTGTTTTATACCAGCCACAATGGCAAAGAGTTAACGTTGCGGAGCGGACGACTGGGAGGACGCGGGTTCGAGCACATTCAGAGTTTTGGTGGTGGTGGTTGTTTTTGCCCGTGGTTGGCTCCTACACAGAGTTGTGTGTGCTGCTGGCTCAGACGGGTACATTTGTATTTGTATTTCTTTTTATCACAACAGATTTCTCTCAAGTGTGAAATTCGGGCTGCTCTCCCCAGGGAAAGCGTGTCGCTACACTACAGCGCCACCCATTTTTTGTATTTTTTCCTGCGTGCAGTTTTTTTCGTTTTCCTACAGAAGTTTTCTACAGAATTTTGCCAGGAACAACCCATTTGTTGCCGTAGGTTCTTTTACGTGCGCTAAGTGCATGCTGCACACGGGACCTCGGTTTATCGTCTCATCCGAACGACTACGGAGACATTGGTGCCACACAGTCGGGGATCATCCGCTGACTTCATGGATGTGCTTGAGAGTGTTGCTCAAATTTCCTGACCAGCACTCATTGGGTGTGTTGCTCAAATTTCCTTACCAGCACTGCATGCGTTTGTATCTTTCAGGCCTGGTTGACACCGGGATATATTATGAAAGGAAGCGTAGAGAACAACTTGTCAAGTGGCACAGAGGCACAGACACACCTCTGTCACCCCATGTTAGCAAGCCTTTCCATTTTTTTCTCTCTCTCAATCAGAAAAATCCAGACAAAAAAGCGTAACATCACAGCAGCAGTAGTCTACTACTACCACTACTATTACTACTACTCTCTCTGGTCTCTCTCGCATATACAAGCAAACATAAACAGAAACAATTTTTTTAAAGTAAACAATCAACCTCTCTCTCTCTCTCTCTTCTTCCTTTCGCCTGATATCACTTTTAGTATACAGACGTTAAACTGAAGAACGCACACACACACACACACACACACACACACACACACACACACACACAGATGTTTTTAGCCCCAGTGTGGCCTCCGCGCTCGGCTGAGCCGCAAGGAACAAATCAATAGATATTTACAATATTTATGGAATACGACTGCCTGAACTTCATCTTCATGATGAAAATGAAAACTGCTGCTGCTGCCACTGCTGCTTCTACCACACCACTTCTTCCACTGCCACTACAGTTGATGGTGCTGCTGCTGTTACTAGTACTGCTACTGCTGTTGCGGCTACTATTCTACTACTGCTGCTTCTACCGCCATTACTACTACTACTATTACTACCCACCTGCAGCCGGGGACGGACGAGTTGGTTTGGCAGTGCTGGTGGCCACTCTCAGTCGAACGTAAATGCAAAACGCCAACACCACAAGCGAACCAGTGATCACAAATCCGAACACCATGCCACTCGTTCTGCCAGCATCAGAATCACAATAATCATTATCATCGTCGTCGTCGTCGTTATCACCATCCTATATTAATTTATTTTCCTTTAAACGTGAATTTTCTGCAAAATTGCGCCAGGGACAACTCTTGTGCGGTATCTAACATGCACACCAATCTCAGTTCAACGTCTTATCCGAAAGACTGGTATCCAAATATGAACATCTAGCTCAGAGGGGATCAAAATTCCCGATCGTTGCGTGAATCGAACCCGGGACCGTATCTTCCTAACTGGGAGCTTTTATCTACTAGGCCACTACTCCACTTTGATCAACAGATTAAGTTGGTGGGACAATCAACGCAAGAAACAGGTACCACAGCGCTCACTTGCCTTCATTTAGAGTTGCTCAACTATTTTATTCGTGCTGCGAAAAGGTACTGGGGATTTTTTTTTCAGATTTCTTAAAACCCCTTCATTGAAAAAAAAAAGAAAAAGAAAAACAGTAGAAAGTGGTGTTTCAAGTCATCAAACAATACCCAAAACGAAAAAGCCTAAAAGTAAAACTAAGAAACTGATTTGAAGATATACCACTCTAGATTTACTGTGTGAATTTTCAGCCTTCAAGAGATATTTCTCTTCTTGTGATGACGTCATCAATGATGTCACTATGCACGTACGCGATGCGTTCTACGGCACTCAAGGAGTTTTGAAAATAAATAGCACCAAAAGAAAAAACAAAAAAACAAAAAACCAACAAACAAAAAAACAAAAAATCAATACGTTACTGTGTTACAAAAATGCATGAAGACACTACACTTTATTCAACTTTCGACAGGTACTTTGACATCGAACAACAGAGCAGAACACACACACACACACACACACACACACACACAGAGCACAGCTCAAACGATTAAACAGGGAAAAAACGTGTTTTAAAAAACACCCACTCCTATTTTAACTAGTATTCAATCACTTACAGAGTACTTCCATCACAACACTTCTCCCTCTGCTGGTCGTCTCGGCAACAGCCATGATCGCACCACGTGACCTCCGTGTACGTTCTGTTGTCTTCGCCTCTCACTACCCTGCAGCTCTTGCCCTCTGAAAGAAACCTGGTAACTTGGAGAAATATAAAGCACAGATAAAGAGAAGAAAGACAGGGGAAAAGGGGGGGAAATAAAGCACAGATAACAAGAAGAAAGACAGGAAAAAAAGGGGGGAAATAAAGCACAGATAACGAGAAGAAAGGAAAAAAAGGGGGGAAATAAAGCACAGATAACAAGAAGAAAGACAGGAAAAAAAGGGGGGAAATAAAGCACAGATAACGAGAAGAAAGGAAAAAAAGGGGGGAAATAAAGCACAGATAACAAGAAGAAAGACAGGAAAAAAAGGGGGGAAATAAAGCACAGATAACGAGAAGAAAGGAAAAAAAGGGAAATAAAGCACAGATAACAAGAAAGACAGGAAAAAAAGGGGGAAAATAAAGCACAGATAACGAGAAGAAAGACAGGAAAAAAAGGGAAATAAAGCACAGATAACGAGAAGAAAGACAGGGAAAAAAGGGGGGAAATAAAGCACAGATAACGAGAGGAAAGACAGGGAAAAAAAGGGGGGGAATAAAGCACAGATAACGAGAAGAAAGATCGGAAAAAAGGGGAAATAAAGCACAGATAACGAGAAGAAAGACTGGGGAAAAAGGGGAAAATAAAGCACAGATAACGAGAAGAAAGACAGGGAAAAAAGGGGGAAGATAAAGCACAGATAATGAGAAGAAAGACAGGAAAAAAAGGGGTGAAATAAAGCACAGATAACGAGAAGAAAGACAGGGAAAAAAGGGGGGAAGATAAAGCACAGATAACCAGAAGAAAGATAGGACAAAAAGGGGAAAATAAAGCACAGATAACGAGAAGACAGGAAAAAAGGGGGGAAATAAAGCACAGATAACAAGAAGAAAGACAGGGAAAAAAAGGGGGAAAATAAAGCACAGATAACGAGAAGAAAGACAGGAAATAAAGGGAAATAAAGCACAGATAACGAGAAGAAAGACAGGAAAAAAAGGGGGGAAATAAAGCACAGATAACGAGAAGAAAGACAGGAAAAAAAGGGAAATAAAGCACAGATAACGAGAAGAAAGACAGGAAAAAGGGGGGGAAATAAAGCACAGATAACGAGAAGAAAGACAGGAAAAAAGGGAAATAAAGCACAGATAACGAGAAGAAAGACAGGAAAAAAGGGGGGAAATAAAGCACAGATAACGAGAAGAAAGACAGGAAAAAAAGGAAAATAAAGCACAGATAACGAGAAGAAAGACAGAAGGGAAAAAGGGCAAAATAAAGCACAGATAACGAGAAGATAGACCGGAAAAAAAGGGGAAATAAAGCACAGATAACGAGAAGAAAGACTGGGGGAAAAGGGGAAAATAAAGCACAGATAACGAGAAGAAAGACAGGGAAAAAAGGGGGAAGATAAAGCACAGATAATGAGAAGAAAGACAGGAAAAAAGGGGTGAAATAAAGCACAGATAACGAGAAGAAAGACAGGGGAAAAAATGGGGAAATAAAGCACAGATAACGAGAGGAAAGACAAGGGAAAAAAGGGGGGGGGAATAAAGCACAGATAACGAGAAGAAAGATCGGAAAAAAGGGGAAATAAAGCACAGATAACGAGAAGAAAGACTGGGGAAAAAGGGGAAAATAAAGCACAGATAACGAGAAGAAAGACAGGGAAAAAAGGGGGAAGATAAAGCACAGATAATGAGAAGAAAGACAGGAAAAAAGGGGTGAAATAAAGCACAGATAACGAGAAGAAAGACAGGGAAAAAAGGGGGGAAGATAAAGCACAGATAACGAGAAGAAAGATAGGACAAAAAGGGGGAAATAAAGCACAGATAACGAGAAGACAGGAAAAAAAGGGGAAAGATAAAGCACAGATAACGAGAAGATAGACAGGAAAAAAAAGGGGGAAATAAAGCACAGATAACGAGAAGAAAGACAGGAGGGAAAAAGGGCAAAATAAATCACAGATAACGAGAAGAAAGACAGGAAAAAAGGGGAAAATAAAGCACAGATAACAAGAAGAAATACAGGAAAAAAGGAGGAAATAAAGCACAGATAACGAGAAGAAAGACAGGAAAAAAGGGGGAAATAAAGAACAGATAACGAGAAGAAAGGCAGGAGGGAAAAAAGGGGAAAATAAAGCACAGATAACGAGAAGAAAGACAGGAAAAAAGGGGAAAATAAAGCACAGATAACAAGAAGAAATACAGGAAAAAAAGGAGGAAATAAAGCACAGATAACGAGAAGAAAGACAGGAAAAAAGGGGGAAATAAAGCACAGATAACGAGAAGAAAGGCAGGAGGGAAAAAGGGCAAAATAAATCACAGATAACGAGAAGAAAGACAGGAAAAATGGGGGAAAAAAAGCACAGATAACGAGAAGAAAGACAGGGGAAAAAAGGGGGAAAATAAATCACAGATAACGAGAAGAAAGACAGGGGAAAAAAGGGGGAAATAAAGCACAGATAACGAGAAGAAAGACAGGGGGAAAATAAAGCACAGATAACGAGAAGACAGACAGGTGAAAAGAGGAAAATAAAGCACAGATAACGAGAAGACAGGGGAACAAATTGAAAATAAAGCACAGATAACGAAGAGAAAGACAGGGGAAAAAAGGGGAAATAAAGCACAGATAACGAGAAGAAAGACAGGAAAAAAGGAGGAAATAAAGCACAGATAACGAGAAGAAAGACAAGAAAAAAAAGGGGGAAATAAAGCACAGATAACGAGAAGAAACACAGGAAAAAAGGGGGAAATAAAGCACAGATAACGAGAAGAAAGACAGGGAAAAGGGGGGAAATAAAGCACAGATAACGAGAAGACAGGGGGAAAAATTGAAAATAAAGCACAGATAACGAAGAGAAAGACAGGGAAAAAAGGGGAAATAAAGCACAGATAACGAGAAGAAAGGAAAAAAGGGGGAATAAAGCACAGATAACGAGAAGAAAGACAGGTAAAAAGGGGGAAAATAAAGCACAGATAACGAGAAGACAGGGGGAAAATGGAAAATAAAGCACAGATAACGAGAAGAAAGACAGGAAAAAGGGGGAAATAAAGCACAGATAACGAAAAGAAAGACAGAGAAAATGGGGAACATAAAGCACAAAAAGTGTATACACATGATAAACAGATAGCTAGCTCATTATTCATTGGTCTCGTCGATAAATCGTCAAAAACGTGACCCCCTCAACTGTTTGGTTTTTTTTTTCGATCTGAGTAAACTGCTCTGTCCCACGTCGTCCCTCGCCTGTCCTTCAAGGTGTCCTTCCAGGTGACAGACTCCTATCACCCCCCAAAAAGGATTACTGTGATCAACAGAGGGGAAAAGAGTAACAGTATAAAAGAATAGCATGTTTCGCGTAAGACAATGCTAACTAAAATACACTGTGACTTCTTACCTTCAAAACGGGATGACGAAACACAGGATGAGAAAACCAGCATCAGAAACGCGAACGGTGGTACAGCTATCCACGAGCACTTCATTTTGTAGCGGGGAGATCAGTTAAGTTTCCGTGGTGGATGTTCACGCTGTACACAGTGTGAAGTGAACGATGATGGTAATCAGATCAAATAAAATCAAACTTTGATAGAATACTGACTGCACACAGTGTGAAGTGAACGATGATGGTAATCAAATAAAATAAAATTTTAATAGAATACAGACTGTACACAGTGTGAAGTGAACGGTGATGGTAATCAGATCAAATAAAATCAAACTTTAATAGAATGACAGCAATACGAGAGAAAAAAAAAGTGCGTACTCTTTGTCTCGGCTGTACTCAGGGCTGCTTTCAATTTAAATGACTTAAAACTGCCACCTCTCTCTCTCTGTCTGAAACTTATCCACTCGATATCGGCACTTCAATCATTCTGTAGTTTTCTTTTTTCCCCGTTAAATCTTCTGGATCCGTGTCTTCAACAAAATCAATAACTGCTTACTACCAAAGGAAAACAAAGAAAGCAGTCAAAGCAACAACTAAACATTCGCAGTGACGAAAGAAAACCGCAACGTGAAGTCAGTCGTTGCATTAAGTGCGACGATCACCACCACTGACAGCGAGCGAAATGACACGCTACCCACAGCACGAATGAAAGATAAACCTCGCCGTCTTTATGCTTCACTGGGCACGACTTTGTGGGTATCCTTCAGCTGACCTTAGGTCAGCGGTAGCAGGCCGACGTGATTCAAATGTCGGTGATAGTGATACAGATCTGGTTACAGGCAGATGGAATACAACAAATGACACCGTGGATAATGTTTCTTCTCCCCCCCCCCCCACCCCCACTTTTTTTTCTTTCTACTTTCTTTCCTTTAAAATGCTCTCTAAAAGCGAGACAGTGCCTTGCACGGTTTAACCATCACAAAACGAATCTTCGGTTAAACCAAATTTTAACCATCAAATTTAACGTATTTCTGTTGTGGCCCATCTGTCGTCCATCAGCGTGTTGTAGCTATGGAAGATTCAAGTAGATGATCAAAGGTGAAGTTTTCTCCATGTTACAAATTTGACTCAGGCCTGTCTTCGTGTCAACACGTTCAACGGCTGTCGTGTCATATGTGGCAGCCTCAGTTTCATGGAGATGCCAGAGCGTCTGGACTGATCCATACTTGCTACACCACATCTGCTGTTATTTATTTTAAAAAAAAAAAAAAAAAAAGGCAAGACGAAAAGGCAGCAGGTGTCTGATCTTCGCATAAACCCAACGCGCTGATCAGACCTTGAAACAAAACAAAATAAAACAACAACAACAACAAACCAACGTAAGGAAACTGAGAAAGACCTTTAAACTTTTTTTTTTTTTTTTTAAGAGAAACAAAGAGAGGGAAGTTTGATCGTACGCTCTTCGTACTACAAGTAGCCGACCACAGACACATGTGTACAACTTTCAGTTGTGGTAAAGCCTTTGTGTGCTCAAGGATCGTTTCTCCTAACTGAAGACACACACCAGCCGACCACAGACACATGTGTACAACTTTCAGTTGTGGTAAAGCCTTTGTGTGCTCAAGGATCGTTTCTCCTAACTGAAAAGACACGAAAGTATTGTGTCAAAAGCTTTTGCAGTGCGTCTGCGCAGTCGCTGGTTCTTGTCACGTGCCGTTATGTCACAGTGACAAACAAAAAACCACAAAGACGAGGCGCACTGATTGGTCAGTCTCTGTCTGTTTCTTATGTGAAAGGTTTGAGTGTGTATCTTCCACAAACTTATAAATAGTCCGTGATATCTCTTCCTCTGTTCCCTCCTCCCCCACCCCCTGCCCTTCCTTATCTAGATCCCAAACTGCTTTTCCACTCTTTCAGTGTAGTGCCTTAGCGTATATGGAATAGGTCTGCATTCTAGCTGTAAGCCCTGACACGGCCCTGAAACCGAAAACAACCCTTTGCTGCCGTGAGTTCTTTTACGTGCGCAAGTGCATGTTGCACATGGGATCTAGGTTTATCATCATCATCATCATACAACACTCAAAACTCAGATGTGCATCATTCCATGCAGTCACTGCACACCCGCTTTGGTGTCGACACCACTGTATGGGAGAACAGCTGTCAAGTTGTCCGACGCAAAAATAAAACAGTTTCCGAAGTGATTTTTTTTACCTTGGCCACTGATGATGTCTTATGGAATGTCGCACGCTCACAACAACGGCAACATCATGGGATCGATGGGACAAAGACAACAACCAGGGCCACCGGTGGCAGCAACTGCTTCCGTAAGCATAGATGCTTAGTAGCTCACTATGTTTGAGAAAGTCCGGAAGGGTCACCTTTATTTGATAGTTTGTTTGGGCCTTTCCTGTTGCATTTATTACACTGCGTTATCTTTAAGACTCTTTTGCGGACTTTTGCTATACAGTACAAGGACAAGATTGACTTCCATCTGATGATCTTGAAGTTACAAAGCTCCGATTTCAAACGTCCGTGACGTCAAATTGAAAGACACCCCCTTATACACACACACACACACACACACACATACATACATACATAGATAGATATATATATATATATATATATATATATATATATTGTGGTGGTTCGGGCCAGAGGAGCAAGAAAGGGTGGTCGGTTGAATAATTGACGTGTTTATCTAGGTCAAGGGTAAAACAACGCACACTCGGATAGGCTCTGTGAACTTGAACGTTTCCATCACCCACACACGCACACACGCAGGCTGCACACACATACGCGCGCGTGCGCACCACACACAAACATACACAGACTGTCTGCATGTCTGTTAGTCCCTATTTCTCTCTCTCACTCACATCCACACAAACAGGTGATGGGGTGTGGGAGTTCCCACACAGTAACTATTATCTTTACTGTTCAGGTCAAGATTTTTCACCTACTTCTATGTTCACGATAGGTAGTCAGTAAATATTCGGCGTCTCTTCACAGTTGTCGAACTTCACGCTTCACACATCTCGCGAACGCGGATTTCGGCAACCGGTGCTTGTAGTGTCCTTCCGTGTGTAGCCGGTCCCACGGTGTGTGTGTGTGTGTGTGTGTGTGTGTGTTTGTGTGTGTGTTGTGTGTGTGTGTGTGTGTGTGTGTGTGTGTGTGTGTGTGTGTGTGTGTGTGTGTGTGTAAAGAGAGGCACTTCAAGACTACGTTGTTGTCGGTTTTTTTAAAAATTTAATTTAATTTAATTTAATTTTTTAAAGAAACGCTGCATGCCAATCGAGATAAACCTACATATAAACTACACGTGCAGTGGCAGGTACGTACGATCATATGTAAAACAGGGAGCCAGGTGATACAATCTTTAAGTAAAACAGGAAGTCAGGTAATACCAACCACAATCTGCATGTAAAACCGACAAGGAGTCGGGTACGTGTAATATGATAATAGTTTGTGAAACAGGGAATCGGATATACAAGAATATTTTACTTTGCGTGCATTTAAAATAAAAGGTCAGTGATGAGATGCACACAACATTAAAGGGCAATATAAATAGAAAACTGACAGTAGAAGTTTCACTGATCCATATCGTCATACACATACGTAGGCGGCATCGGAACGGACACACAATGCCACACACACAAAAAACCACACACGTACATCTCGACATCTCGACATCGGACACACGCGTGCGCGCCCGCACACGGCTCACACACTGACACACATATGGACGCACACACTGACACACGAACGCACACGCACACGCACATGTACGTTCACTTGCGTATATATATTTGATTCATAATCTGTTCATAAAACTGGTAGTCCGGCAGATAATTACATTCTCCGGAAGTAAAATAGTGAGAGGTGTTGAGTATCTTTAAATCAGTGTAGGAAAATAACACACACACACACACACACACACACACACACACACACACACACAATGCACTGAGAGAAAAACCCACAACAAATAGTAAAGAAAAAGAAAGCAAGAAAAAGAATACATGAAGTGCAGCAACAATGTTTATAATTCCCAGCTGACGATGACGTTAAATAAGAATTATAACATTAAGATGTTTAGATATTACCAATAACGAAGAAAGCAACAACGACCACAACACAAAGAGCGATAAAAGTCGGAAGAAGAAAGGTATAATCTGACCGACACAAAAAGTGTGTGTGTGAGCCGGAGAGAGAGAGAGAGAGAGAGAGAGAGATTCAGGTGATTAGAAACAAACACATCCTCAGCGCTCTTCCGGCTTCTGTGTGTGTGTGTGTGTGTGTGTGTGTGTGTGTAATCTTCTATGCTGTTTGAAGGTACCAGATGTATTGAAATCACCAGTCACTTTTTGTGCAACTTTCCGAGTTTTAATTTTGTAGAATAACGTGTTGCCATAACTTTCAAGATTAACCGACTCAACGGACTCCACTTACCACTGTACTGATGTCTGTTGCTGCCGGCGGGACCCAGCGGTATTCTGTCAAAGGCGCTCAGTCAACGGCTTAAAGATTTTGACGTTGAAGAATGTGTTCTGGGTGCATGGAACCAGAACTGTGCAGGGAATGGGAAAGGGAAGGGAAAAGCAAAAGTTAAATCCAACGCATCTGACATCAATGTTGATGACGCATTTTATTTCGCGTCACGAGTCGTGGAACTCGTGGAACTTCTTGTTCCTCTTGTAGCATCAACTTTGAAATGCGGTGTGAACAATGTCATCATGAGCGATATCAGTCCGCGATGTGGGGCTGAAAGAAGAAAATGAAAAGAGGGCAGGTTTCTTGAAACGTTTGACAATACCGCTGTCAATGTGAATTATTGAGCCGAGGGCATATCTCAGTGTTAACGTGTCCCACCGTGTACTGGACAGAAACTGACTGAGACAGAAATGTTGCCCGTCCAGTTCTTGTAAAATGCATGACATGAAAAACAAAAACGAGAGAAAAGAAACAGGAGTTGAAGAAGAAACGGAAACTGAAGTGTGTGTATGTGACGACCCGACTCCGCTCAAGTCTAAGCTTCTGAAGCTGCGTAAGCAGACTCCCTCGAGTGGAGCGGGTCACCACAACACATGACGGGAAGGTCGCCTACCACAAGGAAAAAACGACCCCTGGCGGCTGTAGAAGCAGGTCAAGCAACAACCGAAGTGGGGAACCCCCAACTTTGGATTCGCCGGACGATCTGTGTAAAGTGGTTTGACTTTAAGGCTCACACAGATTTAGTTATGGCTCGTCCAATACTTTTGTAAGCAAATGAATATGTTTGTTGAGTACAACTTTTAACAAGTTTGCCAAAAAATCTAAATGTAATTTTACGGGTAGTCATGGAAGCCACCATTTTGAAAAGACTGTGACGTTACCAACACGCAGACTCGCTTTCGCGTTTGGCTGACTTGCGAAGCAGATAGAAACAAATATGTTAAGAAATTTATATGCAAGGACCCCCCCCCCCCCACGCCACCCCCCCCCCCCCCACACACACACACACACACACACGCACACACCCCACACACCCCTTAAAAAAAACCCAAAAAACAAATATATATATTTGATTCAGTGAAGGACACATTTAATGCAGTTCACAGAGATTATTCGTTGGCAATGTCAGAAAGCAAATTCATCAGCATGGTTTAATGGTATATGCAAAGAACAAAGGGCAAGCTATCTTAAAGCAAACATAAAGTTAAAACATCAGGCATTAAACTTAATTGATAACTTGATCTTTGTTTTTAAATGCTAAATATAAAAGCGCTTTGGGGAAATCAGAAAAGCAAAACAAATGGCATAATCAAAAGAGCCTCCTGGGCTCAGAAAAAGTAAACCAATGGAGTACCGGAGATGGGTGAAAGAGAGAAAGAGTACACATTGTCCAAGTAGTCTTGGAGAGCTGTTCAGTCATTTTCGTCTTCTTAATGTTAACATTGATAACGCTAAAATGAATCCAAATACAAGAAGAATTAGCAACTGACTTGAATTTTGTTCGAAAACACTTAAATTATCCTGTAACAGAGTAAGACGTTGAGACAGCAAAGTGAAAAACGGCAAAGGTCCTCAGTGGTATCGATTCTGTTATATAAATGAGAAATGTGTTCCTTTGTTGACTAAGTGTAAGTTGTTCACCAATTAAGTTCTAGATTATAGTAGTACGTACCTGTGCCTGAAGAGTAGTATGTGGCGCTAATTTTGCCACTTTATAAGGGATAGGGTAACGAAAAGGATTGTAACAACTGCAGAGGCATAACCTTATTGAGCTGTGTTAAGAAATTGTTTACATCGATTTTGAACGAGAGACTGTCAAGCTTCATTAACGATAATGATTTGCTGTCAGATAATCAAGCACGTTTTAAGTGTGTGCATTCAACCCTATATCATGCCTTTGTTCTTGAAGCGCTGGTATATTATTCGCTGGAAAAAAGAGACTACTGTACTGTGCGTTTATTGATTATAAAAAGGCGTTTGACACGGTTTGGAAACAAGCATTGTGGTGCAAACTTATAAAACACGGAATTTCTGGCAACATATCTCATGTAAAAGCGAATACTTATGTATAACCAAATCAAATCTTGTGTTGGCGACAGAGTATCTGATCATTTTTAGAGTTTCTAAGGTGTTCGACAAGAAGAAAATCTTTCATTGACCTTTTCCTTTTTCATTATTTTTAATTGACCTTGAACAATATACCTTCTTGGTAATGGTTGTTCACTGCTTTAAACTGACTTACGTGTGTTAGGACTAGATACTGAAAAATAGATTCAATTTCTTGTTTATATACACATGATACAATGAGCAATTCCAGGTCTGGTTTGCTGGGAAAAAAAAGAACACCTCACTGAGTATCCTGCAAGAATATTACCAGCAATGAAAACTCGCAGTGAAACCAAGTAAAATCAAAATCATTATTTCTAATAGCAGAAGATTCTTCGAGATGTCTTAAAAGTGTTCAAAGATTAGAAGTTGTTAACTCTTTCAAGTAGTTGAGCATTGAGTTCAACAGAACTGGTTGTTGTTTGTTTTGTTTTTTTAAGGAAAGAAAATCGCTCGTGAGCAAGGACTAAAAGCAATGTATTTTTTGTTAGAGACAACTAGAAAGCAAAAATTGTCTCTTGGAATTTGTTTAGATCTTTTTGATACCAGGTAATGCCGGTTTTGTTGTATGGGTGTGAAATTTAGCTTTGATACTATGGTAATACCGGTTTTGTTGTGTGGGTGTGAAATTAAGCTTTGATACCATGGTAATACCGGTTTTGTCGTATGGGTGTGAAATTTAGGACCACGAAAGTGAACATAGTTTGGAGAAATTGCAATAATCATTTAAGAAAAAGAACTTTATTTCGATTGAATAGAAATGCTTTGACTCATATGATTTATGGGAATCAGGCATTTATCTTGTCTCAGTGCTGGTGAAGACAAGGATGATCAGGTTTTAGACTGATATGATATTACCTACAACACAAATATTATCGTAAATTATACGGTATTATTTATTTATTTTATTTTGTTTTATTTTATTTTATTTCATTTTTTTTTTTTTTTTACATCGCCATAGTTAAATTGTATGAAAAATGTTTAACAAAAACTGGATTTGTTTCTGTGTGGATTCACAGTCATTTCCGAAGAAAAATAGTTTATGTATATATATCAGACAGGAATTAAAATGATTACATTCGAATGTGGACGAACGCCTTTGAAATAATTATAATTAATTGTCTATTTTACTGAAACTTTTAAGCAAATTTTGAACTAATTTTGGCCAGAGAAAAAGTATCATTTCCAATCTACCAGATTGTTACATCTCATCATTTATGCAGTTCAAATGTGTAGTAGCCATAAACTACCGAATGAGATTGGCAGACGACACAATATTCCTCGTGAATTGTACTTGTAACTACGATCTAGATTTGATTGGAGACGAATTTCATATTATGATAGAATGTCTGAAATTTGTAGATCTTCGTTAGATGATGAGTTCATTCCAAGGAACTATTTGAATTCGGAAACAATTGTATCTTTTACTGTTTGTTGAAAACAGGGAGGAGATTGTGTTTAAAAGTGGGAAATTCATCAAAATGGGGAAGATCACAAGATGGTTTTGTCATCTGTTTTTATCACCAATTTCATTGTTTCAGTTGCTGTTTGCATATCAGTTCTTGGTGTATATCATACCAGTTGTTGCTTTATGTCCTCAGCATACCTTTCCAGGCGTCAAAGGATTATTTTAAAAAATATATCATTGATTCTTGATGTGTGTGTGTGTGTGCGTGTGCGTGTGCGTGCGTATGTGCGCCTGGCCGTGCGAGCGCGTGTGTGCAGTGTACGTGTATGTGTATTTTGTTGGTGGTGGTGGCCGTAGTGGTGTTTCTTTTCTCAGTTTTTCTTCTGAACGCGGAAAACTTGGAAGCCCAAAATTTATCCATGATTCAAACGACACGGTAGGCAGTAACGTTTCGAAACACCGCCGGGACATATTAGCATTCTGCGAAATCAGCTTTGCGG